>NC_090449.1:360730198-361035398 GCF_031143425.1 Pleurodeles waltl | reverse complement strand
CCTGGCTTGTAGTGGGTACCAAGGGGTACTTACACTCTGTACCAGGTCCAGTTATCCCTTATTAGTGTAGAAGAGGTGTTTCTAGCAGCTTAGGCTGATAGAAGGTAGCTATAGCAGAGCAGCTTAGGCTGAACTAGGAGACATGCAAAGCTCCTACTATACCACTGGTGTCATATGCACAATATCATAAGAAAACACAATACACAGATATACTAAAAATAAAGGTACTTTATTTTTATGACAATATGCCAAAAGTATCTCAGTGAGTACCCTCAGTATGAGGATGCCAAATATACACAAGATATATGTACACAATACCAAAAATATGCAGTAATGGCAAAAAGAAGTAATGCAAGCAATGTAAAGTTACAGTAGATTGAAATAGGAGCACATAGGTATAGGGGCAACACAAAGCATATACTCCAAAGGTGGAATGCGAACCACGAATGGACCCCAAACCTATGTGAGCTTGTAGAGAGTCGCTGGGACTGTAAGAAAACAGTGAGGGTTAGAAAAATAGCCCACCCCAAGACCCGGAAAAGTAGGTGTAAAGTGCCAGAGAGCACAGAAGTCGTGATAGGGGGTTTCTGCAAGGAAGACCAACACCAGCAAAGCAACAACAGTGGATTTCCGGACCTGAGTACCTGTGAAACAAGGAGACCAAGTCCAAGAGTAGCAACAATGTCGAGAGTGGGCAGATGCCCAAGAAATGCCAGCTGAGGGTGCAAAGAAGCTGCCACCGGGTGGAAGAAGCTTTGGTTTCTGCAAGAACGAAGAGGACTAGTAACTTCCCCTTTGGAGGATGGATGTCCCACATCGTGAAGAAGCTTGCAGAGGCGTTCCCACGCAGAAAGACTGCAAACAAGCCATGCTAGCTGCAAGGGTCGCGGTTAGGGTTTTTGGGTGCTGCTGTGGCCCAGAGGGACCAGGATGTCGCCACTTGGATGAGGAGACAGAGGGGGCACCCAGGAGGTCAGGGAGCCCTCACAGAAGCAGGCCGCACCCGCAGAAGTACCAGATCAGGCACTTAGAAGAGGAGTGAAACGGAGTCCACCCGAAGTTAGAAAAGGGAGTCCCACAACGCCGGAGGACAGCTCAGAAGGTTGTGCACTGCAGGTTAGAGTGTCGGGGACCCAGGCTTGGATGTGCACAAGGGAAATCCTGGAAGAGTGCACAGGAGCCGGAGCAGCTGCAAATCATGCGGTACCCAGCAATGCAGTCTAGCGTGGGGAGGCAAGAACTTACCTCCACCAAACTTGGACTGAAGAGTCACTGGACTGTGGTAGTCACTTGGACAGAGTTGCTGAGTTCCAGTGACCATGCTCGTCGTGCTGAGAGGGGACCCAGAGGACCGGTGATGCAGTCTTTTGTTGCCTGTGGTTGCAGGGGGAAGATTCCGTCGACCCACTGGAGATTTCTTCAGAACTCCTGGTGTAAGAAAGTGGCAGGCTACCCTCAGAGCATGCACCACCAGGAAACAGGCGAGAAAGCCAGCAGGATGAAGCGATACAAGGTTGCAGTAGTCATCTTTGCTACTTTGTTACAGTTTTGCAGGCGTCCTGAGCAGTCAGCGGTCGATCCTTTGTCAGAAGGTGAAGAGGGAGATGCAGAGGAACTCTGATGAGCTCTTGCATTCGGTATCTGAAGAATTCCCCAAAGCAGAGACCCTAAATAGCCCGAAAAGGAGGTTTGGCTACTTAGGAAGGAGGATAGGCTAGTAAGAAAGGTAAGAGCCTATCAAAAGGAGTCTCTGACGTCACCTGATGGCACTGGCCACTCAGAGCAGTCCAGTGTGGCAGCAACACCTCTGTTTCCAAGATGGCAGAGGTCTGGAGCACACTGGAGGAGCTCTGGGCACCTCCCCTGGGAGGTGCAGGTCAGGGGAGTGATCACTCCCCTTTCCTTTGTCCAGTTTCACGCCAGAGCAGGGCTGGAGGATCCCTGAACCGGTGTAGACTGGCTTATGCAGAGATGGGCACCATCTGTGCCCATCAAAGCATTTCCAGAGGCTGGGCGAGGCTACTCCTCCCCAGCCCTGACACCTTTTTCCAAAGGGAGAGGGTGTAACACCCTCTCTCTGAGGAAGTCCTTTGTTCTGCCTTCCTGGGCCAGGCCTGTCTGGACCCCAGGAGGGCAGAAACCTGTCTGAGGGGTTGGCAGCAGCAGCAGCTGCAGTGAAACCCCGGGAAAGGTAGTATGGCAGTACCCGGGTCTGTGCTAGAGACTCGGGGGATAGTGGAATTGTCTCCTCAATGCCAGAATGGCATTGGGGTGACAATTCCATGATCTTAGACATGTTACATGGCCATGTTCGGAGTTACCATTGTGACGCCATACATAGGTAGTGACCTATGTATAGTGCACGCGTGAAATGGTGTCCCTGCACTCACAAAGTCGGGGGATTTGCACTGAACGATGTGGGGGCACCTTGGCTAGTGCCAGGGTGCCCACACACTAAGTAACTTAGCACCCAACCTTCACCAGGTGAAGGTTAGACATATAGGTGACTTATAAGTTACTTAAGTGCAGTGGTGAATGGCTGTGAAATAACGTAACGTTATTTCACTCAGGCTGCAGTGGCAGGCCTGTGTAAGAATTGTCAGAGCTCCCTATGGGTGGCAAAAGAAATGCTGCAGCCCATAGGGATCTCCTGGAACCCCAATACTCTGGGTATCTCAGTACCATATACTAGGAATTATAAGGGTGTTCCAGTATGCCAATGTGAATTGGTAAAATTGGTCACTAGCCTGTTAGTGACAATTTTTAAAGCAGAGAGAGCATAACCACTGAGGTTCTGGTTAGCAGAACCTCTGTGAGACAGTTAGGCATCACACAGGGAACACATACATATAGGCCACAAACATATGAGCACTGGGGTCCTGGCTAGCAGGGTCCCAGTGACACATAACAAACATACTGACAACATAGGGTTTTCACTATGAGCACTGGGCCCTGGCTAGCAGGATCCCAGTGAGACAGTGAAAACACCCTGACATATACTCACAAACAGGCCAAAAGTGGGGGTAACAAGGCTAGAAAGAGGCTACTTTCTTACACTTACCCCTGAGCAGTATAAGGATATGTTTAGGTCCTTCAGGAAGAAGGAATCCCAAACATGGTTGGAATGTGTTGATTCTTATTGCAGGTCACTGGATGGTTGGGTGAAGGGCAGTGAGGTAAGTATGTATGAGGGGCTTTACCATCTGATTGCTTGGGAGCACTTGTACAGTTTATGTTTTCCAGAGCTGCGCCAGCACCTGATTGACCGCAAGCTGACTGACCCCAGGAAGCTTTCTCAGGAAACAGACCCCTGGGAGAGCCCCAGGGTACAGAGGAGGAATGGGGGAGACCACGCCAGGGGTGGGCAGGGTCCCTCTCAGAAGAAAGGGGGGTAAGGGTAAACAGGGGGGGTGCTCTAAAGGGCCCCAAACTGATTCGCAGGGTAAGGATTCCCAACCCCCCAGTGAAAAGAAGCCATGGTTCTACAAAGGGAAGCCAGTGGCAGGTGGTCCCCCACGTAAGTGCTATGCACGTGACCAGGTGGGTCATGTGAGGAGGGACCGCAAATGCCCCAAAAGTACACCGGCACCCACTGGTGCGCCGTCCCAGGGTTTGGCCAGTGTAGCGCTTGGGGAGGAGTTGGTTTCAGGTGGGTGGGAACCAGCTGAGATGACCCTTGTTTCACTAGGGGACAGTGAGATGGTCCAGAGAACCCTAGTGCCTGAAAATACTAAGAAGTACAGGCAGTGGGTGACCATAAAAGGACCGAGGGTGGAGGCTCTGAGAGACACAGGAGCCAAAGTGACTACAGTGAGGAGTCAGCTGATGTCTGAAGAGCAGATAAATCCCGGGGTAGTTCACCAAGTAGTTGCAGTGTACAACTCAGAGTGCCTGTGCAGAGTGGCGCAGGTTCCCTTTGAATGGGGGGGGTCTCAGGTTCCTTGAAGGTAGCTGTGAGTCCATCCATGCCCGTTGTTTGCTAGGCAATGACCTGGAGGATTCCCCTGGGAAGGAGGTGGAACACAGGTCTCACATGGGGATGTTGGGTCTGCCTGGGTGGGTATGCATATTCACCCGGTCAATGGCAGTCCGTCAGGGAAATCAAAAGCCCCTGGAGCTTGAAACAGTGGCCCAGGGGACCGCCAAGAAGAGGAAGGGAAGGGGGCGAGGGAAACCAGCCCCAGAAATTCCCACGGCCCGGGAGAAGATAGAGCCTGAGGGTGACGCCCTGGAGCCTACAAGGGAACAGCTGGCTGAACTGGGGGAGGTCCCTGAGCTGTCGCAGTGGCAGCAGGAAGGGGGGCCCACCAGGGAAGCATTCTGTGCAGCACAGAAGACTTGCCCTACTTTGGAGGGTTTGCGGCAGCAGGCTGAAGACCAGGCAGCTGGCAAGGAGACAGGATCACACCTGATCTATTGGGAGGATGACCTTCTGTATAGCGAGCCTATGGTTCCTGAACCTGGGTCAACCTGTGTGCTGGTGGTACCCCAGTGCGTCAGGGCCTTCATACTGGGGTTGGCTCATGATGTGCCTTTAGCTGGACAGTTGGGGCAGGACAAGAACTTTGAGAGGTTTGTCACCCACTTTTACTGCCCCCTAATGTGCAGGCACTCAGATTCACATTGCAGGTCTTGTCAGACTTGTCAGGCAAGTGGCAAGTGAGGGAGGAAATGTAAGGCTCCCCTCCAGCCTCTGCCTGTTGTCAGTACTCCCTTTGAGAGGGTAGGCATTGACATTGTGGGGCCTCTGGATCCCAAGACAGCCATGGGCAACAGGTTTATCTTGGTCTTAGTGGACCATGCCACCCGGTACCCAGAAGCCATTCCATTAAGATCAATCACTTCCCCTGTGGTGGGTCGTGCTTTGATGGGGGTTTTACCTGCATGGGGTTCCCCAAGGAAGTGGTATCTGATAGGGGTACCAACTTCATATCCACGTATATGAGTTCTTTGTGGAAGGAGTGTGGGGTAAACTACAAGTTCACCACCTCTTACCACCCCCAAATTAATGGTCTGGTTGAGAGATTCAACCGCAGCTTGAAAGGCGTGATCATGGGCCTGTCAGAGCCCCTAAGGCAGAAGTGGGACGTCTTCTTGCCATGCCTTTTGTTCGCCTACAGGGAGGTGCCTCAAAAGGGACTTGGGTTTGGTCCCTTTGAGATGATTTATGGCCACCCCGTGAGGGGACCTTTGACTCTGGGTAAGGAAGCTTTGGAGAAAGATCCTAGTAAACCCCCCCAGGATTTATTCAGTTACATGCTGGCTCTAAGAAACCAGACTTCCCGCTTCAGAAGTCTCACTCAGGAGAACCTGGAAGCAAGCCAGGAGGACATTATGGCCCATATTTATACTTTTTTGTGTCGTTTTTGCGCCGGTTTTTGACGCAAATGCGGCGCTAAAAAAGTATAAATATGGGCCTAAATGCTGGTATGACCAGAAGGCCACTCTGGTCGAGTTTCAACCTGAACAAAAAGTGTGGGTGATGGCACCAGTGGAGCCTAGGGCACTCCAGGATAAATGGACTGGGCCATTTGAGGTGGTAGAGCGCAAGAGCGAAGTCACCTACCTGGTGGACTTGAGGTTTCCAAGGAACCCTTTAAGGGTCCTACATGTCAACCGCCTCAAGCCACACTTTGAGCGGACTGAGCTGTCAATGCTCCTCACAACAGAGGATGGGGTAGAGGAGGAGAGAAAGCCTCTTCTTGACCTCCTGTCTGCAGGAGAAAAAGATGGGTCAGTGTAGGGAGTGATCCTCTCCCCCTCTCTGACTGAGGAGTAGCAAGGTGACTGTTGCCACGTGTTGGGACAGTTTTCCTCACTGTTTTCCCTGATCCCAGGAGTCACACACTTGTGCACACATGATGTGGACACTGGGGACATTGCACCTATGAAAAAGAAGGTTTACAGGGTGACTGACAGGGCATGCATTAAGGATGAGGTATCCAAAATGCTTGCCCTAGGGGTTATTGAGCACTCCAGCAGTCCTTGGGCCAGCCCAGTGGTATTGGTCCCAAAGGCTGCTGCACTCGGTGCCATTCCAGAACTCAGTTTCTGTGTGGACTACCGGGGACTCAATGCGGTCAGCAGGACTGACGCACACCCCATCCCCTGAGCTGATGAGCTCATTGACCGGTTGAGAGCTGCAAAGTATCTCAGTATGTTTGATTTAACATCTGGGTACTGGCAGATTGCCTTAACTGAGGGGGCAAAGGAAAGGTCAGCATTCTATACCCCAGATGGACACTTTCAATTTAAAGTGATGCCATTTGGGATTAAGAATGTCCTTGCATTTGGCAGGTGTTGGGAGAACTAGATGATTTCAGTGCCACCTACCTGGATGACATTGCTGTGTTTAGTTCCACATGGGAGGAACACCTGCAATACCTCTGGAGAGTGTTAGAGGCCCTGCGGAAGGCAGGCCTCACTATTAAGGCAAGCAAGTGCCAAATAGGGCAGGGTTCTGTGGTGTACTTAGGACACCAGGTGGAGAGTGGCCAGGTGGCACCCCTACAGCCTAAGATTGAGACAATTCTGGCTTGGGAGCCTCCCAAAACCCAGAATGAAGTGAGAGCCTTTTTAGGTCTCACAGGATACTACAGGAGGTTTGTTAAGGGATATGGTACCATTGTTACCCCCTTAACCAAGTTGACTTCTAAGAAGCAACCCAGGAAAGTGATCTGGACAGAGGCTTGCCAGAATGCATTTGATGCCCTGAAGGCTGCCATGTGCACAGCACCTGTGCTGAAGGCACCTGACTACTCCAAGGAGTTTGTTGTACAAACAGACGCCTCAGAGCATGGTATTGGAGCAGTACTGTCACAGCTTAATGAAGAGGGCCTAGAGCAACCCGTAGCCTTCATTAGCAGGAGGTTACTACCCAGAGAATGTAGGTGGAGTGCCGTAGAACGTGAAGCATTTGCTATGGTCTGGGCACTGAAGAAGCTAAGACCCTACTTGTTTGCGACTCACTTCCAAGTTCAGACCGACCCCAGGCCCCTCAGATAGTTAATGCAGATGAGGGGTGAGAATCGAAAACTGTCGAGGTGGTCCATTTCCCTACAAGGGATGGACTTTACAGTGGAACACCGTCCTGGTACAGAATGCAATGATTATGGTCTGTCCAGGTTCTTCCACCTTAGTGATGAGAATGCCCATGAGGCTGGGTAGTTGCTCTCCACTTTCAGCTGGGGGGACACGTGTTCGAGTTTTTCGTCCTTGGCGTGGTCTCCCTTAAACTTTTTGCCTCTGTTCCCCATGTTGTTGTTGTGTGCTGGACTCTGATTTTACTGTTTTTGTTACTCTAGGAACTTTACCACTGCTAACCAGTGCTAAAGGGCAAGTGCTCCTGTACAAAAGGTGTATGTAATTGGCTTATCCATGATTGGCATACTTGGTTTGCCAGTAAGTCCCTAGAAAAGGGCACTGGAGGTGCCAGGGTCTGTAAATCAAATGCTACTAGTGGGCCAGCAGCACTGGTTGTGCCACCCACATAAGTATCTCTGTAATCATTTCTTAGACCTGCTAATGCAGTGTCTGTGTGTGCAGTTTTAATTGTAAATTCGACTTGGCACGTGTACCCACATGCCAGGCCTAAACCTTCCCTTTTCTTATATGTAAGGCACCCCTGAGGTAGGCCCTAGGTAGCCCCAAGGGCAGGGTGCAGTGTATGGTTAAGGTAGGACATATAGTAATGTGTTTTATATGTCCCAACAGTAAAATATTGCTAAATTCGTTTTTCACTGTTGCAAGGCCTGTCCCTCTCATAGGTTAACGTAGGGGCTACCTTTAAATCTGATTAAAGTGTAGTTCCCTTTGGAAGCGGATGGACATGTAGAGTTTGGGGTCTCTGAGCTCACAATTTAAGAAAACATCTTTTAGTAAAGTTGATTTTAAGATTGTGGGGGTCATTCTGACCCTGGCGGCCGGTGGCCGCCAGGGCCACCGACCACGGGAGCACCGCCAACAGGCTGGCGGTGCTCCCACGAACATTCTGACCGCAGCGGTTCAGCCGCGGTCAGAAGCGGAAAGTCGACGGTCTCCCGCCGACTTTCCACTGCTCGGGGGATTCTGACACCCCCTACCGCCAGGAACAGGATGGCGGTAGGGGGTGCCGCGGGGCCCCCGTAAGAGGGCCACGCAAAGTATTTCAGTGTCTGCCATGCAGACACTGAAATACGCGACGGGTGCAAACTGCACCCGTCGCACCCCTGCAACTACGCCGGCTCAATTCTGAGCCGGCGTCCTCGTTGCAGGGGCATTTCCTCTGGGCCGGCGGGCGCTCTTTTGGAGAGCGCCCGCCGGCCCAGAGGAAATGTTAGAATGGCTGCCGCGTCATTTGGCGGTGGAACCTTGGCGGACGGCGGAGGCCGTCCGCCAAGGTTAAAATCAGGCCCTGTGTGTTTGAAAATGCCACTTTTAGAAAGTGGGCATTTTCTTGCTTATACTATTTCTGTGACTCTGCCTGTTTGTGGATTCCCTGTCTGGGTCATTTTGACAGTTGGGCTGGTTGCACCTCACACTAGACAGTGACACAAAGGGAGCTGGGGTGTAGTCTGCATTTCCTGGTGAGTTATCTGTGCTAGGAGGGAGGGGAGGAGTAGTCACTTACACCTGAAAGGGCTGTGCCTGCCCTCACACAATTCAGTCTCCAACCCCCTGGTGAGTGTCTGGGGCCTGGCCTGGGCAAGGCAGGATTTCACATTCAAAAGAGACTTTACTTTGAAATAGGTCTACTTCAAAGGAGAAATTGGGTGTAAGAAGGGCACCCAAAACCACAGACTTTAGAAACCCTTCTGGAAACAAGAGGAACCTCTGCCTGCAGAAGAGCTGAAGAGCTGAGGAAGAATAGCTGCCCTGCCTGTGACTCTGCTTTATGGAGCTATCCTTCAGTTGCTGCTTATGCCAGAGTAAGAGGGCAAAGACTGGACTTTGTGTGCCTTCCATCTTGAGAAGAAGTCTCCAAGGGCTTGATTTAGAGCTTGTCTTCTGTTGTTTTAAGTCTCAGGGACAGCAAAGGCTTCTCTTTGCCAGCACCTGGAGTCTCTGGAGAGACTCCTACTCTGCCCTGTGGTGGCCATCCAGTTCCTGGGTCCCTGAAAGGAGAAGCTGGCAGCCTAAAGAAAAGTAAATCCATGCACAGAGTGTTGTGCGGGGAAAAGATTGATGTGACTCTGATCTGCGGCTGAAGAAACAACACACCGCTGGCCCCACAGCTGAAAATCGACGCTCGCCAGAAACATGACCGAAAAATCAATGCAGTGAGCAGGAGAAACGACGCGCAGCATCGCTGAGGGAGGCTGAGAGATCGCAACCCGCGCTGCGTGGTTTTCGGATCATCGTGCGGCTGTATTCCTGACTGAAGTACCACAGGGAGTGTTAAAACAATGCAAGGCCTACCCGGACATGAGAGTGCTGACTGGATCGACACATCGCTCCCCTTCGGAGAGAAGAAATGACGCCCAACCCGACAAAAAGAGAAACGACGCAAGGTCCCGCTTGTGAGTGGAATTGACACATCGCAAGCCCTTTTGATGCACACTCATCCGTGCGGGGTTATTTTTGACACCCCCAAGGTACCTTTTCACACTAACAGTGTCAGTGTGTGTTTAAAACTACTTATTTATTGATAACTGGACTTGTGTATTGTGGAGTTTTGTCATTTTGGTCTTACTTTGTTTAGATAAATATTTCCTATTTTTCTAAACTGGTGTTGTGTCATTTTGTAGTGTTTTAATTAAGTTACTGAGTGTGTTTGTTCAAATACTTTACACCTAGCACTCTGAAGTTAAGCCTACTGCTCTGCCAAGCTACCAAGGGGGTAAGCAGGGGTTAGCTGAGGGTGATTCTCTTTTACCCTGACTAGAGTGAGGGTCCTTGCTTGAACAGAGGGTAACCTGACTGTCAACCTAAGACCCCATTTCTAACACATATGCATGCAGGAAAGTTATATGTGATATAATTAATGCACTTGTTTGTCTTTCTTGTGCATGATAAGTGCAACCACAGTTCTAATTGTAGTGTGCAACAGTGAATCTCTGTGAAGCTAGCCCTAGTTTCGCAGTACTTATTGTTATGGTACTCAGTTTGCGTTTTTGGTAATGCAGTGTTAGTAATTGTGCCAACAGTTATTATCATCCAAGAAAAGTGCTGAAGCATCCCGGTGCCGGGGGTACTGTGTCCACCAGGAAGTGCCGAGAGATATTCCAGGAGATCGGGGAGCATACCATCGCCCCTGCAGGCATCCTGCTTTTCAGGTGAGTGGCCCCGTCTCGACCCTGGCCTCTTGGTAGTCGGCGGAGATTTTAATATAATTCAAGATATTAATATTGATGCCTCCCGCAAAAATTGTTCACAAAACAAGCCCCAAGCACATTGTATTTAGGCCAAATTTATTCGTATTCTGGCCCTGCAGGATCCTTGGCGGCTGGGCCCTCCACAAGATCAATGTTATACTTGTATTTCTAAAAGGTGTAATTTGGCATTAAGGATCGACTTCTTCTTAGTATCCCATGTTTGGGACGGAATCGTCTCTGACATAATGTCCAAACCCTTCTTGGATCATTCTGTTCCATTCTTTCAGCTATCTTCCTCTTATCAGCATGGAGAAAGACCCAGATGGTCGTTAGATAAATCTTTATTGACTAATGAAGGCTGGATCTCTTCTCTTATGGTATCAGTTACTGGGTTTTTAGCTAGAAATGAAGCATCTGCCTCTATTTTTTCTCTATCCGGGAGTCATGTAAAGCACATGTTAGAGAGGAAGCCATAGCATTCATCTCTTTTCTTAACAGCCTTCAGCAGGAACTCAATCTTGCAATGCGTTTGCACCAGCTACTCAGCGATCATAAGTCATGGACTCACCTTCATTATGCCAAAACCCAATTGAATTTTTTTTTCTAGAGCAAGAGATTGTTAATCATAAACATATTTTCAGCAATACTAAGAAGAGAGCGAGCATATAAGTACATTTTTGGCACAATATTTTAAAAAACGCCAGAATGCTTCTTTAATCAAAACCATTTTTGATGAGTCCCAGGGGCGCATTTTGGACCATGCTAAAGTGATAGGGAAGGTGTTTTTAACTCACTATACTATACAAATATCTATACTCCTAAGTCAGTTACATGTGAGGAGCTCATTAAGGAATATATTGCATCAGTCTCTTTACCGAGTCTTGACCAAGACCTCCAATCTGCACTGGTACAGCCAATTACTAAACAAGAGTTAGTAGAAGACATTAGGAGTTCTCCAAATGGCAAAGCTGCCGGGGAAGATGGCCTTTCAGAAGAGTTCTACAAAAGATTGTTGGAGCAGAATTGTAGCAACCTTAGAGGTGCCTTTTAATGTGATACCTAAATGAGAAGAATAAAAGCAAAGCATCTATATTAATGCTCGATATAGAAAAAGCATGTGACCTTGAGCAATGGGAGCTCTTTTTTGCAATCCTCTGAAAATGTGAATTTGCTAACGTAATAGTGCAACTTTTCTCGAATCTTTATCAAGAGGCGGAAGCTAACATCCTAGTCAATTTACAAGTAGTTGGTAAGGTTTCAATACGGCGTGGGACTCAGCAGGGATGCCCTTTGTCTCCGGTCCTTTTTGCTCTTTTTATTGAACCATGGGCTGCGGCTTTGAGGCAGGATAATTCTAAAAAACCTCTGATGCTGGGTGCGCCCAAGCTCAAACTCTCTGCAGATGATGCAATTTTGTATCTTGCAGCTGACTCACAACACATCGAGAAGGCCTTCAGTAAAATTCAAGCATTCTCCAACCTGAGAAGCTCTCACATTAATAAATCCAAAACAAAGGCATTGCTTTTCAACGCTCAAGACTCTATTTTACCAGTCGAGATGCAAATTAACTACAGGACTCACCATCCTATCAGATATCTAGGCATCTATGTCACTCAAAATATGTCCGACCTCTATCTGATGAACTATCTCCCTACTCTTAAGAAAGCACAGACTCTTATGCATAAATGGCAGAACTCATCTTTAATGATAATTGGTCGTGTTGTCTTGATCAAAATGATGATACTACCTTTATTCTTGTTTATTTTTTCTAACTTTATGATCAAGGCTCCACAAAATGTTTTCAAGGATCTTAATGTAATGGTGCAGGAATTTATTTGGTCAAATAAAAAATCTGCACCTGGTTGGAGACAGTTCAGCTGACACTGGAGGACAGGGGACTAGCTCTACCTCATTTTATAAAATATTACAAGGCAACCTACTAGATTAGATTGTAACTCCTGCCTCTACATATCATGTTGACTTGAACTTCTATTTGAAAGAGATGCTTCTTGAAAACAATATTCATTCATCTCATTTTCTCAAAATGCCATGGCTCCCAAATCATACCAGATATAAGATCCCAAATTTTCTCTGGTCCAGAGGTCTAGAACTCCAGCAAAGCTATCATTTTAGCCGGTTTCATCCAACTATCTCCTTAAGAGAAGCAGTGCATTTGGCCTTTCCCTCGCCACCAAAGCTTTAAACGACTGAGAACATTTGGGGTTGGGGAAATTTCTGGATTTCCAATTAGGGGATAGTGTCATAACATTGGTGCAACTCAAAATCATCAATCCAGCTATTTCAGCACTTGTAAACTTTTCTTACTTTCAAATACTTCACTTCATTCAATCAGTTGGTTCTGTAGGCCAGTATCCAGCTGATTCATTATCTTTCAAAATTACACAAGCTATGTTGATTCAGAAAAAGACTTGGGCTGGTAGCTGGTACAGTATCCTTTCAGAGGAATTGTCAGCTAAAGTTCTTCTTTCAGAAAAGCAGCTGCTACCTCCTGTGTAATGGATTCTCAGACTTGGAAGCATTACAATAGCTACTCCACCAAAGCATTAAGAGGTGCAAATTTTAAAAGATTTTCATTCTTCACAAAGTGGATGCTCTACTATACCCCCAAGCAACTTAATGAAATGGTGCCATCAGTCTCAAGCTACTGCTTCTGATGCCATTGCGAGGTTTGGGATTAGCTCCACATCTGTTATCTCTGTCCTGTTGCCACTAACTATTGGGTCCTAATTTTCCAATCAATTAGTTTGAAACTCCAGGTGACATAAATACCAGAATCAATGGGGGCACTTTTTGGCATATCTAATCATCCTGAGCTGTCCAAATGCGCAAAGCAATACTTTTTTTATCGCAACACTGATTGTAAAATCCCTTATTTTTAAACAACGGCAGTCCCCCCAACCTCTATCATATGATCTCTGGGAAAAAAGATTAGATCAGTTCAAGCTAAAGAACTTCTGTATGCTCGAAGAAATGGGGCCATACCGGAAGTATTATTCTGTATGGGAAAAAACCTCCTCATCCTCCGTTTGATCCAGAACCAAATCTTAAATGAAGATTCAACTAACTAACACGTTTCCATGAATTATTGGGGTACTATTACTTTATATAGAAAGCATACTAAAACTCAGCACAAAGTTTTGCACTATTGATTTTTTTTTTAAACAATATGTCATGATTTTGAATTGTAATTTTGATACTTTAATGTCGTATCTGCTTGTACATACTTAATAAAAATGCTTTAAAAAAAACAAAACATTGGCTTGAAACCCTCAATTACCATTTGCTTTTGTTTCCTTTTGTGGCCTATAATTCACTCTTGTAGACATTTAAATGTTATGCTAAATGTCTTTTTATGCCAGCAGTGAGTTGCATAGCTTTGTATAGCCATCATTTTGACCTCACGGGATAAGAGCATATTCTCATTTTTCTTGTATGCCATGCTCATGAACCTGCCTATTCTCTGATTTTACAGTCATGAAGTCATTGCTGGGCGGAAGATTCAATAGCAATAAGTGCTTTACATCTATTGCTTTTCGTAGTCTGCTTCTAATTGCCACCTTACTCTATAGTATACTGGGGCTAAACATTTTGATCTTTTTTCTATGTCCATCTTTCTGTTTCTTTTACCATTTTCATGGTACCTCTGCCTCAGTGGCTAATGTTTTAAACAGCTGGCTCCTTTAGACCTTGATCCATAGTCAATTTGTTCCTATTTATTTACCTACTTAGTAGTGTTATACCTGGCATCTTCGGTGTGGTTTCCCCTTACTTTTTGCCCTCTGATTTCCTGTTTTGCTGGCTTTGTTTTTGCTGGCCTTAGGACTCTGAGCGCTTTACCACTGCTAATCAGTGATAATGTCCATGTGCTCTCTGCTTAAAACATTGTAAGATTGGTTTATCCACAACTGATATATTTAATTTAGTTATAAGTTCATAGTGAAGTGCACTACCTGTGCCCAGAGTCTGTAAATTAAATGCTATTAGTGGGTCTGCAGCACTGATTATGCCACCCAATTCAGTAACCCTTTAAACATGACTCAGGCCTCCCACTCAGAGCCTGCATATGTTGTTTTAAACTGTCATGCCGGCCTTGCAATGTAACCTTCTTGCCAGACTCAAACCTTCTTTTTTAATACACGTCACCCATAAGGTAGGCCCTAGAGAGTCCCAAGTTCAGGGTGCAGTGTATTTAAAAAGTTGGACATGTACTTTTAAGTTTTACATGTCCAGGTAGTGAGATATTCATAAATTAATTTTCATCATTGCAGGGTCTAGCTCTCCAAAAAGTTAACATTGGGATTGCCTTATTACATTTTGTAAGTGTAGTTTCAAATTGGGAAGAGACAGGATCTCCAGGTTTGGTGTCTCTGGAATCACAATTTAAAACCACAACTGATGGAGAAGTAAGATTGTAAATTGTAATTCTGAAAATGTCACTTTTATAAAGTGGGCATTTTCTTACTGTAAATCGTGTAGTGCCTTCTGCCTATCTCTAAATACCTATCTGGGTAGGTGATAGGTGGGCTCTTGTGCATTCTCTCCACATAGCTACACACTAACTGATTAACTATTAACATCTTGAGATTAACGCCTGAGTGGGCTGTGTCCTGATCCCACACAAAGGGCTACATAACCTCCTGTAGTTGTGCAGTGAGATAAGGGTAGGGCTGGGACTCTCTACACTTTAAAGGCTTCTCTTTGAAGTCCCCCCCCCACTTTAAAGGCACCACAGGAAATAGGAACTGGACTTCTGCCCTCACTAAATCAGTACACTTCTGGAAATGAGGACATTCGGCCAGGAAGAAAGACTGTTGTGCTGCTGAAGGAATGGTCACTCTGTTAGAATTTACTGGACTCCTATCTGCCTTGCCTGCTTGGCTGCCTGCTGCTCTACTTGCCTGGGAGTGAGAAGGACTGGACCTGCTGCTCTACATCCCCAGATCCAAAGTGATTAAAGGGTCTTGCTGGCCTGTCTCTTGTTGTGAAATCTCAGGGACATCGAAGACTTCACTTCATCCTTCAATTGCAGCTGGACTCTGCTTGCCTCAAGTTCTGCCCTGAAGACTGGTGTCAATCCAGTCCTGTGCCCTTGGAAGTGTGTATAAAGTGCTGCAACTGCAAAATCCACACATTGCAGTTGATATGCTGGTTGGAACAGACACATTTCTCCTCGACGTTGATGTATCACTGCTGCCGCTGAGGACAAAGACATCTCATCGCAGGCTGCACAACACGATGATGAATCATGGTTTAACATCACTAATAAACCACCAACAGCACATTTTGGATTGTGTGGCTAGGAGCCAACACATCACCTACATCCAGCAGGATCGACATCAACACATCGCCTACCTTGCTCCACGCATCGGGCCCTGTTGACGTTGCAATAAGGTACTGGTACATCAGGACAAGGTAGGTCCCTGTATCCAACCACTGGTCCTTCGCAGTCAGCCTGACTTTTCAGGTTTCAATCAGTCTAGCACGACCAGATAGCCCCGGTTGGCGCTTTATGCTTTTAAGCACAAGATTGTATTTTAATCTTTAAAAATTCATATCTCGACTTATTGAATTTTTATTATTTTGGTCTTGCTTTGTTGATTACATTAAGATCTATTTTTCTAACCTGGTGTGGTATATTTTTGTGTGGTGTTTTCACTGTTTTACTGTTAAATACTGCACAAATACTTTACACATTGACTCTAAAGTTAAAAATGCCTGCTTTGTGCCAAGCTACCAGAGGGTAAGCACAGGTTAATTTATTGTGTGTATCTGACTTATCACAATTAGGACTGTGAATCCTACCTTAGACAGGGTGTATTACCTCGGCCAACCAGAAACTCAATTTCTAACAATTAGTATGACAGAAGATGTTTAGTTTCTTACCGGACAGGTATTATCAATTTATTCAGGAATCAGTCTATTAAAACAATAACACATCACACAAAAATCCAGTTTAATTAATTTAAAACATGAAAAATGTAACACCATACATACTATTGGGAATTCTTCTTATACTACATGTATCACCATAAAAAGAAAAAAAAAAACTCAACACGTTGACTGACAATTCATTTCAGTACTACTCAAACTGGTCCTGTATTGCTGAAAGGGCTCACTTTTGCAGGTGCATCAAGTGCAAACAGGGCAAGTGCTCCCTATTGTTAAAAATGCCCTCAGCACATTCAAGAAAAATAGGGAGTGACTGTTTAAAAGCTGTGCCATGCCTCTCTTAGCGGGTGACAACCCAACTGCACTTTTACAAACGATTAGAGATTCCATTACAGGAAGGTGCAGTGAGTGACTGCCCCCCCAGGGGAATGTCTGGGGGAGGTCCCCCTGGGCTGTTCTCAGGAGGCGCACTGACAGAGCAACAAGTTTTTGTGCTGCACTTTCCATGTTCCTACTAAAGGCATGGTTGCCTCTGCACCTAACTCAGTAATACGGCATAGGCACAGAGGCAAAGTGATTTCCTAATTTGCATGGTGCCACATCCAGATGCAAATAAGGGAACGCCTTTCCTCTGCAGCATTGGAGCTACATGTGAGTCAGTGCTATCTGTATGACAGAAGGGGATACACGCGCATCTGAGGCCCCTTCTGTAATACCAAAGTGCTCCAAGGGCATATAAGTGGGTGCAAAAGTCCGTTTCACCCCTGGGAAACTTTGTGTGTGTGCCCAGCTTCCCATATGTGAACAGTGATTGCGTATGAATGAAATATTTAATTATATACATTCTGCCCTTGACCCAAACATATATATTCGTTTCTTCAGTTCTGTAGTCCTCTCCTATCTAGCATTCCATTCAGTAGGTCTAATCTATCGGTGGCTTCTCCAAAAGTAGGTATGCAGTGCTCCATCAACATTTAACTAAATTTCTCTCATCCTACTCCTCCTCAGTTATTTTCGTCTTGCCCCTCCTTTCCAGTGCGTTCCTCCTCGACAGTGATTCACTATACAATAATAGCAGGGGCATCTTTGAACATCTAGTTGGCCTTGAAAATCTAACTTCTTCTGTCGATTAGATTTAGTGACTCTCCTTCTTTTTTCACATTGTTAAATATGTAGATATATTATAGAATTCTGTTACATTGAAGCCAATAACAACTGTGAATGATCATTTAAAAAAAACATAATGATGAAAAATAAATATCTAATTCAAATGGCAAAATAATATTATTTTACTTACTCGTAGATATTTTTAAATATACTTTCTCAAAATTCAAAGAGTTTTACTTTAATCTACCTTGGAAGGTTCTGTTAACTTGCCATCAGTCGAGTTGGGTTTCTTTTCAAATTGCTGCTCGTCTAGTTCAGTTTCTTTACCAGGCCCCTAAACTGGTAAAAAATAAACACAAAGTGGGTCATATTGGTTAAAAACAGACTCCAGAGGTCATGTTTGCTCTCCTGACCTACCGAATAAATGCATGCATATATATGGAACAAATTATTATTGTGGAAATAGTCATAACCATTTACCGTTAGTAAAGCGGCAGGGGACAAAAATGCATGTTGGAATGATCTTTATCTCTCACAAAAATACCCTATTTAGGTCCAGATGTACATTTCAGAAATAACTGCAGGCGGCAGAAGTAAAGTCTCTGCATCCAGGAAAGGCGACATTCATAATAAAATGTATAATAATTTCATCCCATGCTATTTCGTTTTCTTTTTTTAAATAAAGCAGGTTTTCCAAGGGCCAGAGGCTATTTCCACATAATGCGTTCTCCAGTATTGTTTATTCTGTATTTTTTATGAGTTGCAATGTTATTACAGAGTTTTCAGCAGTCATTAGGTAGAGCCTGTGACATAATTGAATACGGTTTTATTACCCCAGTGAGAAGATATAAATATTTAATTTTGTGTACTTTATGTGCCAAATAAATGATTTTGGATAATATTCTAAGGCCTCGAACTTTAATCATAGAAAGGGAGAGTTGCACCAACGGCTAGAAACCTTGGCACGGAAAGTCCTATTGGAAATATATTATTAAAATCAATTTTAAACCATCATGGAGTATTTCAAATGAACATGCAGTGTTGCATCTTAAAAGTGACAATTACAAAGCACCGATTTAGAAACAATTATGAATTAAGTGTCCTTGTCAGTTGATTCAATTTCACATACTGTTTCAAGGTGTTCCACAGTGAAGTTTGGCATTTGTTGCCTAAAGCAAAAAACGAAAACGATTCTCACTCGATCGTGGTACCATAATACACGAAGAAAGCAATTCAGTACCAAAACATAGAGGCCCATATTTATACTTTTTGACGCAAAACTGCGCTAACGCAGTTTTGCGTCAAAAAAATTAGCGCCGGCTAACGCCATTCTGAAGCACCATGCGGGCGCCGTATTTATTGAATGACGTAAGCCGGCGTTAGCCGCCGGCGCCGTCTGGTGTGCGTTAAAAAAAACGACGTACACCAGGCAGCGCCGGCGTAGGGGGAAATGGGGCTTGGGCGTCAAGAAATGGGGCAAGTCAGGTTGAGGCAATTTTTTCGCCTCAACCCGATTTGCGCCATTTTTTTTCTCACTCCCAACCCCCATAGAAATGACTCCTGTCTTAGCAAAGACAGGAGTCATGCCCCCTTGCCCAATGGCCATGCCCAGGGGACTTCTGTCCCCTGGGCATGGTCATTGGGCATAGTGGCATGTAGGGGGGCACAAATCAGGCCCCCCTATGCCACAAAAAAAAAAAAAAAAACACTTACCTGAACTTACCTTAATGTCCATGGGATGGGTCCCTCCAGCCTTGGGTGTCCTCCTGGGGTGGGCAAGGGTGACAGGGGGGGTCCCTGGGGGCATGGGAGGGCACCTCTGGGCTCCTTCAGAGCCCACAGGTCCCTTAACGCCTGCCTTTTGCAGGCGCTAAAAAATGGTGCAAAAGCGGCCGTACGTCATTTTTTTTGACCCACCCACTCCCGGGCGTGATTTTTGCCCGGGAGTATAAATCCGACGCACATGCCTCGGAGTCGATTTTTTAGACGGGAACGCCTACCTTGCATATCATTAACGCAAAGTAGGTGTCCACGCAAAAAAATAACGCTAACTCCATGGACTTTGGCGCTAGACGCGTCTAACGCCAAAGTATAAAAATGGAGTTAGTTTTGCGTCGAAATTGCGTCAAAAAAACGACGCAATTCCGGCGCAAACGGAGTATAAATATGCCCCAGAGTGCACTGTTTTCACTGCACCAACCAAGGTATATATATATATACAAGAACAAATATATGTAATAGATCTGAGCAGAATATAGGAGAATAGTTTCCCCCAGATGGACACACCACACCCAGCTTTAATACCCCGAAGCAGTGATATTGTTAATGAAGGGTATTATCCCTGGATTCTGCGGAGAAAAAAACAGATGTGCATAACGCGGTAAAGGAGATAGCGAATATCAGCAAATCTTATTAATTGCAGTAATAGTGGAAATGTATGTTGAAACCAATCACCACACATTTCTACAATTGCCTCTCTGTTGAGTTAAAACAATTGTATTTGTAACTGCTATAGCACAAAAAATATGTTCTAAGCTAAACTAGTACAAGCCATGAACTTTCAAAATGTCATAGGCATCTTTAGATTACTGTTGTCACTGAATGAGCCCCCTCTACAACTCACTGCGCCGCATTTGCGTCGTTTTTTGACACAAAAACGGCACAAACTTGCAAAATACCATTGTATTTTGTAGGTTTGCGCCGTTTTGCGTCAAAAAGCGGCACAAATACGGCGCTAAAAAAAGTATAAATACGGGCCTAAGAATTTCGTGCAAGTCTACGACTGCAACTACAGACAATATGATGTCACCCTTGGTAACCTGCATGTTTACAGGCTTAGAAAGATTCATGGGCATATGTGTGCCTGTACCTCTGAGTGTTTATCTGAAAATTAGGACCTTTTTTTAATGTGCCAGTGGAAGATCCCTGCTCGTCATTTGTTATTACAAAGGGTTAAAACGCCCCTCTGTAATGCCAAACTACATGGACAACACAAAAAAGGAACAAAAACCTAAAGTCTGGTTAGATTTTCTTATTAGAATCTTCTATACCGTTCAATATATGATCAAAATGATTCTTTGAAGCATAAAAAAACACCGGGCCCGATTCACAAACTTTAAATTGTTGTGTGTAAAGTAATATTACATTCAAACTGCTCACATACTACAGATGCAATTTACATACGTAGTATAGAGACTTCCATTTCTACCTCTCCTAAGTTTCCTTTGTGGATGTCTCAAATATGTGTGAACATTTCTGCTCATATAGGCATATGTTTCTGTTGTAAATTTGGGACAGACACAGGAGAGTGGCTGGAGAAGTGGGAACACTTACTGCTAAATGAAGGAGGGGAGAGAAATTTGAGGAGTAGTTTGGAACAAACCTGCTAATGCAGAAGGTACATCCACAAAACAGATAAGATCATTCCAGTTCAGACAATACACTTGAAAGTTACTATGGCCCTAAATGGGTGAAAACAGGTGTAGATGTACTCCAGCCCAACCCTGGGGTAAGTCAAGCACCACACATGTCCAACCACTGGAAATGAAACATAATCCCATAGAAAGATAGAGCACTAGGCCCAGCCCCCAAGCATGGTAGCGTTTTTATCAGGGCAAGTGGGGGTATGCTGGGTGGTTGGAATTTTATGTATCCCTGTGAATTCTGGAAGTTTAAGTTGTGGAAATGCAAGGAAAATATGTGATTGTAGGCAGAGTTTGAGGTTTGCTGGGCATTGTGGCTAAGAAAATATAATGGGATACATATGAGGAGCACCACTGGGTACTCCCCTGAGTATCTACTCTTCAGAAAAGTCTCAGTTCAGTAGGTTTCTCTAGGTGACGGTTGATCTGGGATTAAATACAAAAGCTACCCCTATTACAGATGTCATCCAGATTGCATTTTGGAGACTTGCATGTTGCAGGCGCTAGGCTCACCCATAAAAGCGTGGTACCATTTTAATCAGGAGACGTGGGATCATTGGATGATAGGAACTTAGTGCATCTTCAGAGATTCTGGAACATTGCTTCACAGATATGTGAGGGAAAAGTGTGTGTTTTTAGCCTAAGTTTGAGATTTGCAAGGACTTTCGCATGGATGTCATTTAGGTGTCGCCAGAGGTCCCAGATGCGGCCCCTGGCTTGCCCTTTGCTACCCCTGGAACTGCCTTTGCGAACCCTGGCCTCAGAGGTGGCAAATGCAGTGCCAAGCACACAATTAGGTCATCTTTATGGAATTCAGTTGGGACCCACTCTTTCAGTTGGGGCCCCACTCTCTTTGTTTTCTGTTATTTTTTTATTACACTTATGGTGAATAATTATATATTATTCACTGTTAGTGTAATAAAAATGGAGTCCCCTTAGCTGGAATATGTCCTTCCATGGCAGCTGAGCTAAATAAACTATTTTTAAATATATGCTGTGTGCATGCTTGTGGTAAACGTTTATGTGAGAGAGAGTGTATGCAAAGGTGAATTTGTATGTATGTGTCTGTATGTGTGTGTGAGTGAAAGTGGAGGTCAAAGGGCATGTGATGTCACTTCTCCTACCCCCGGCATTTTGGTGAATTGACATCCGTCATGCATGGGCTTCAAGATAAGAAAAACTCATCAGAAACACAAGTCACACAATCCTGGAGTCCCCTCGTTGTGTCTAGCTTTCAGAAATGTCGGGTACTGATAGGTTTCATTGGGTGGCAGATGAGCTAGGGCCCAAAATCTACAGCTGCCCACATGGTAAAAAAAAAAGTGTTGATTTAGCTGGGTGAAAAGTGATGTCTCTATGCTGCTTTTCGGGGAGTTGTGTGTAGCAGGTGCTAGTGCCAGCCGCACAAGTGAGGTACCATTTATATCAAGAAACACGTGGAAACATGGAATAGTAGAGCACTTGTTATTGTCATTTGAATTTGACTACATTTATGGCTTCTAAATGTAAGCTAGTGTGAAACAAAAGACATTAAAAAAAATGCCCTCAGAATCACATGATAGTATGGGTAGCCCCAAATGTATAGATGAACATAAAACATTTTCCCAAACTCAGCTTCTTGTGTATATTGCAGAAATGCATGGCTTTTCTTCGTACCCATGTTTCGTTCTTTATATTTTACCATAGTGGATACACAATTAGAAATCAGTGAAAGGTATAGCTCAGTTCATCATTCAGGATATTACATGTTGTTGGAGAAACTACAAACCCTAGTCTTCTCCTCTACAAGAAGAGTTTGTCTTCTGTAATGGTTTACTGCTCTTGTAAATCAACATCATGACAAGATGCTATGGATAAGAATGTTGTCACAAATAGCTGTTTTTTCTAATCATTTTTATTGTTTTATTAATTTCAACAGTTAGTTTCTTTGGGAAAATCTTGAGGTATCTACACGAAAGACCCCTGGCTGAATTCATAATTTTCTCTAGTTGAAGAAATGCATAGCTTCTAGGATCATCCTTGGGTATCATATCTGGTTTCCATCACAAGTTGCAAGTAGGCTGAAATCATAAAAAGTTGGATAAAACTACCAGCTTTAAGACAAATGCTGCAGTAGTGTTAAAAAATTGCTTTTTGACACAACTTGGGCTGTTCTTGAAAGATGGGAAGATGGTGATTGTAGAACTGCAAACCTTTAGTTTATGCCATTTTAAGAAAAAAACTATGCTTTCTTGAACAACAATTGTTTTCCCATATTCCTAACAAAAAAACAAATTAAGCTCTAACATGACCTACCACTATCATTCAAAAAGTGCTAAGCACCAGGAGTAATGTGTTAGCAGTAAAGAGGTGCTCTTGCAAGGTTGCATGCAATGAGGCATGCTTGCTCTTGCTTCTTTTCTCCAGTTAAAGCATCAATTAGATAGTGTGTGTAGAGCTGGAAATGAAGTACAGACCTTCTAATTAGTGCCAATAAGGGTAACATGTGCTCTAGATGCAGGTACACTATTTTGTATAACCCTTTCCTGCTTGCAGATGGAAGAATGTCTGACTTAATTTGTCTAACCCACATCCATCGGGTAGGCTTTAAGTAATTGCAGATGGGTTTTAACCAACAGTGTGCATGCCACTGTTACCAAATTCATACAAGCTCTGAATAGATAGTTGATAATATTTTAAATATTATAGGAAATACATTTTCAGCCATATTATGCAGCAACAATGTGTTTCATAATTTATTGGGCAGACTTGTAAAGCATAAACAGCAACCTCGTAGGGGATCCAAATGCCTTTCATTCCACAGCTTGATAATCGGACCCATTTTCTATTAGTCACATTGCTTAATTTGACCTAGTGCTCAGCACCAGCACTTATTTATTAACACTGGCGCTGTCTGCCAAACTCAGAGATGAGTACAGCAAGTTGTTCATTATTTTAATATACTTTAAAATTACTGATACCTGACACACAAGCCATTCCTATAGGTTTGGGGACCTAGCAGAGTCTGAATTGTCACTCTTGTAAGAGTGTGTTGGTGAGTAGATTTTGTTAGTATTGTCATTGGCAGCACTGGTAAAGGCAACGGGTAGTGCAAGCTGCGGTGGCCTCCCGATGAGGGGCGTGACACCTATTTAACACTACCCACATCACTTGCTGTGTCAGTTTCGACTGTTAAGCTCTTTTGCATTTGTTTTCATTTTGCATCTTTGCTGCAATTATCAATTATACATTCTATTTTAAGGCTAAATATTTTAGAATTGTACTATGTAAATTCTTGATGGTGGTTATTTGCCTCCTAATTATAATATAGCTGAGTTTGTCTGCCAGGTATAGCATTGCTTGCAATCACTATATAATAAGACTCATCTAAACTTCTGTGTATCACATTGCACTGTACCTATTTTGTAAAGCAAAAATTGCCGGGCACAAACTTTTGCTCATAAGCTGCCGACACAGCAGAAGACTCCATTAACTCACCTTGGTAAAAAAACAAAAACGAATTGGGGCGGGGGGGGGGGGCAAGTGGCATTTCTGCATATGCTGAGCTTTTCAGAGCCCAGGGCGCTCTCTTAATGTTGGGCAATGCATGCATTGTGCCACTTTGTAAATATGGCATGGCAATTTTGGCCTTGTTGTGCCATATTACCGTAAAAAAGAAAATTATGCTAAGGTGGCGCACAGAGGCGGTACAAGCACTTAAACCTGCCCCTAAATGGCACTTGAAAATCTTAGTGGATATGTCAGCATAAATAAATGATCAACCCCTTCCACAATCTCTGTATTACAGAACATGTCTTTAATTGCACAGCTGATATATATGTGTGTTCATCATGTCTTAATTCACAAGTGATCAAATGTTTATAAATGCAGTATTTGTTCTTTAACAGTATGTGCAAACTTGTCAAAAATTATTTTTTGATTTGCACTGACACACAAGTAGATGCACATGCATGTGCGATTTAGATATGAATACATACGTTTTAGACCTGTGATCCTTGGTGTGGTTTCCACTAAATTTTTGCCCTCTCACCTCCTGTTTTTCTGACTCATTTTGCTGGCTTTTAAGATTCTACACACTTTATTACTGCTGTCCAGTGGTAAAGTGCAGGTGTTCTGTGCTCTAAAGCATGTTAATATTGATTTATCAACAGTGTTCATATTTAATTTACTTGTAATCCCCTACTAAAGACTACTGTATGTGCTAGGGCCTATAAATTAAATGTTATTAGTGGGTCTGCAGTACTGATTGTATCACCCACTACAATAGCCCTTCCAACATGTCTCAGGCCTACCACTGGGTAGGAAGTTTTAAACTGTCATTTAGACATAGCAAATAAACCCACTTGCCAGGTCCAAATCTTCCTTTTTATTATATTTGTCATCCTTAATGTAGGGCCTGGTTAGTCCCACCGTCATAGTCAAGGGTATTTCAAATTTGGACATTATATTTTTGAGTTTAACATGTCCAGTTAGTGAAGAACTACTAAATCCATTTTTCAAAGCC
Source organism: Pleurodeles waltl (assembly GCF_031143425.1). Lineage (NCBI taxonomy): Eukaryota > Metazoa > Chordata > Amphibia > Caudata > Salamandridae > Pleurodeles > Pleurodeles waltl. Next base: position 361,010,163 of record NC_090449.1, on the reverse strand, counting down.
TATCTCTCCCGTAGGTGTATCACCTTAAAACCCCCTTTAAGTGTAATTTCCCATTGGGAGAAAATAGAAATTCAGGGTTTGTAATCTTTGTGCTCACAATTTGAAAAAAACATTTAAGGTACAGTTGTTTTTTGAAATTGCAGACCTGAAAATGCCACTTTTAGAAAGTTGCCATTTTCTTACTTTAACCATTGTGTGTCTCTGTCTGTCTCTCAATACATGTCTGGGGTAGATGCCAGATGGGCTTTATGCATTCCAGGGGAGTGCCCCCTGCTTAGTGCCAGCAAATGGAAAATTAAATGATAACAAAACCATTTTTTAGTATCATTTTATTTTTCATTCTGACCGAGCCATGTGAGTCTAGGGTTGGGCAGGCCATGACTGGGAGGAGGAGTGGTGGGCTCTGTAAAGTGTGCATGTTTTTTTGGCTGGCCGTCTTGGGCTGACCAAACCAACATGCACACTTGAGTGGAGAAATGCCATAGGCTTCCTGTGCCTGAGCGAGGGTCAGACCAGCCCGCTCAGGCCAATTCCAGTGCTGCTCTCATGCTTCGTGTTAGAAATGGGGTCTTTGGTTGGCAGTCAGGTCACCCCGTCCAAAAAAGGACCCTCAGTCTAGTCAGTGTAAAGGAGAATCACCCTCAGTTAACCCCCGCTCACACCCTTGGTAGCTTGGCACAAGCAGGCAGGCTTAACTTCAGAAGCAAGGTGTAAAGTATTTGTACCAACACACACAGTAACTCAGTGAAAACACAACAGAATGACACAACACAGATTTAGAACAATAGATAATATTTATCTAAACAAAACAAGACCGAAATGACAAAAATCCAATATACACAAGTCAAGTTATGAATTTAAAAAGCAAAAGAATCTTAAGTCATTTAGAAAACAGTGAGAATGTTGTTAGCATACCAAAGTACCTAGGTAGCGTCAAACTAAAGCCACACGGGAGAGTGTGCATCAAAAAAGGCCAATGATGCATCGATTTCTCACCCGTAGGCGAGACCCTGCGTTGTTCCTCCTCCAGTCGGGTCGGCGTGGGTCGTTTCTTCTCTCCTGCAATAGAGCGATGCGCTGATCCAGACAGGCACCTTTGGTACAGGCAGGCTTTGCACTGATTTTCGACACCCAGCAATGTTGCGTTAAAATCCAGTCACATGGTGTCAAGAAACTGCGCTACGTGGGGGCTTGCGTCATAACAGCAGCCGCTGCAGATGTTGCACATAATTTCTCCAGCCACTTTGCTTCGATCTCCCAGCTGCGATGCAGGTGGAGCATCGACTTTAGCTGCGAGGCTGTCATTGCGTCATTGTTCAGTCACGAAGCGGGTGATGCATCGAAAATTTCCTTGCACTGTGGTCTTTGCATGGATTTCTGTCCTTTTCCACCAGCTGCACCTTTCAAGGGCCCAGAGACAGGTGAGGGCACCACTTGGCAGGCAGGACTATCAGCAGAAAGCCCAAGTGCTGGCAGAGAGAAGTCTTTGTTGTCCCTGAGACTCCAACAACAGGAGGCAAGCTCATTTCAAGTCCATGGAGATTCTTCACCAGTGAGAATTCACACAAAAGTCAGTCTCTGTTCTCTCTTGGGCAGAAGCAGCTAATGCAGGCCAACCCAGCAAAGCACAGTCACAGGCAAAGGGGCAGTACTCCTCCTCCAGCTTCTCCAGCTTTTCTCCTTGGCAGAGGTTCCTTTTGGTTTCAGAAGTAATTTGATTTTCAGGGTTTTTGGGTGCTCTTCTTATACCCCTTTCTGCCTTTGAAGTAGGCTTACTTGAAAAAGCAGTCTCCGTTGTTCTCAAGATCCTGCCTTGCCCAGGCCAGGCCCCAGACACACACTAGGGAGTTGGAGACTGCATTGTGTGAGGGCAGGCACAGCCATTTCAGGTGTAAGCGACCACTCCTCCCCTCAGAACAAATGGCCCATCAGGATGTATAGGCTTCACCCCAGCACCCTTTGTGTCACTGTCCAGAGGAGAGGTGCAAACAGCCCAACTGTCAAACTGACCCAGACAGGGAATTCACAAACAAGCAAAGCCACAGAATGGTTTATGCAAGAAAATGCCTACTTTCTAAAAGTGGCATTTTCAAACACACAATCTCAAAACCAACTTCACTAAAAGATGTATTTTTAAATTGTGATTTCATAGACCCCAAACTCTACATGTCTATCTGCTCCCAAAGGGAATCTACGCTTTAATCATATCTAAAGGCAGCCCCCATGTTACCGTATGAGAGAAGTAGGCCTTGCAACATTGACAACCAAATTTGTCAGTATTTCACCGTCAGGACATGTAAAACACATAAGTACATGTCCCACCTTTAACATACACTGCACCCTGCCCATGGGGTTACCTAGGGCCTACCTTAGGGTGCCTTACATGTATAAAAAGGGAAGGTTTAGGCTTGGCAAGTGGGTACCCTTGCCAAGTCGAATTGACAGTTTAAAACTGCACTTATGAGACACTGCAGTGGCAGGTCTGAGCCATGTTTACATGGCTACTAATGTGGGTGGCACAAGAAGTGCTGCAGGCCCACTAGTAGCATTTGATTTACATGCCTTGGGAACCTCTGGTTCACTTTACTAGGGACTTACTGGTAGTGCAAATGTGCCAATCATGGATAGTCAATGTACACCTCCAATTTATATGGGGGACACTTACACTTTAGCACTGGTTAGCAGATCAAACAAAACAGCAAAAACTGAGTCCAGCACACAGAAGCAAACTGGGAAGTAGAGGCAAAAAGTTAGGGTAGACCATTCCAATGATACCAAGTCTAACACTTGCTATAGCATGAGGGCAGCATCTGGATTGGGAGCCTGTGCCCCAGTGATGGCCAGCAGCTGGATCCGGAGTGGCAGGTACGTTTAAAAAACAAAAACTTGTTACTATTTCCCTAGCATCCCCCAACCAACCACTTTAGATTGGTCGCAGACCACACTGGTGCATTCCATCTAGACAGTCACACTCAAAGGGAGCTTGGGTGTGACATTTGCATACTGTTTGGCATCACCAGGCTGATGGGTCTTCCTAGGCTTGGTGGGAGGGAGGAGTGGACACCTACACCTGAATAGGGCTGTGCTGCTCCTCACATAGAGGGCTGCATACCCCCGCAGAGTGTCTGGAGCCAAGGAAGGAAGAGAATGTTCCTTGTGCTCTTCTAAGGCCTCTTTTGGGTGTAAGTACTTGACTCCAAACCCACCAAATCAGTTCACGTTTTGGTCCTGTGAAGATCTACCTGAAAGAGGAGCTGCACTGCCAGGAGGCACTGCCACTTTACTAATGGCTCTGCTGTGCTGGCCTGTTCCCTGCTGATTGCTGTGCTGCCAGGGGGGACTGCCACTTTACAACTTACTCAGATGTGTTGTCCTTCTGCCTCTTGCTTGTTGGCATGCCCCCTGCTCTTAGAAGTCTAAGGGCCATCAAAGACTTTGCGGACGTTTATCACACTACTGCAGAGGCCGTCTTGTGAGACCTAGCATTTTGGCTGCATGAGAGCATCATCCTATGAGGTGACAGCTTCTTTTGCACAATCAAAGGATTCTGTGTGATAAAACCATATGCAGCATCGATCTGCATCTGGGCTCAGTGTTCAGTGTGCTTCAGTAACAAGGGATCCTCACTTCAAACAGTGAATGCTGCGGAGTCCTGTATGACAGCCTCCCAGCGCCAAAGCCTAGCAAGGGCTTCAAGCCCCACCTGCAATACCAAGGGGAGACCGCTCCAACGCCACACAACAGCAGGTCACTGGGACTCACAGCGGCCTCCGCCCTCGGCCAAAGGATGAGAATGCAATCTCCGGTCTAATTCTCTGAGGTCATCAATGCCGAAGGTTCGACCAAGACTCTGCTGCCTCCCCAAACAGGCCCTATGTATGAGACACACAAGGTCTCTGAAGCCTCTCTACACTGCCACACTGACAGTTGTATTTCCCTGGAGGTACTGGACAAAAGAGTCTAGCAGTAAGTGCCCAAAACAGCTTTCTTCAAAACCAAAGCATATCGCCTGTGAGTTTTAGAGCCTCCCTTAGATGGGACCGTAAATCCCTAAATAGAAGCGCACAGATGCTTCCCATGTTGCACTAATCTAAATACTTGAAATACCTGAAATACCTATATTGTTACAACTGTTAATTGGATTTTTGTTGTTCTGTTCTCAATCGAAACAGAAACATATACTTTTTTTTTCTAAACGAGTGTGGAGTCTTTTGTGTGGAATTTTCACTGTATTACTGTTGTCATTGTGTTGCACAAATACTTTTCACATTGCATTTTAAGTTAAGCTTGACTGCTGTGTTCCAAGATACCAGAGGGTGAGCACAGGTTAATTTAAAGTGTGTATGGGACCTATCACTTCAACTTGGCATTTAAAACTATTTGCCAATCTGTACAGTCCCCTTATTCAACACGTAAGTCACCCCTAAGGTAGGCCCTAGGTAACCCATAGGGCAGGGTGCTATGTAAGTAAAAGGCATGGCATATACTAATGTGTTTTACATTTCCTGGTAGTGAAAAACTGACCAATTCGTTTTCCACTACTATGAGGCCTGCTCCTCTCATAGACAGCATTAGAATGGCTCTCATATACATTTAAGTGGTAGATTCTGATCTGGAAGGAGTAGCCCTGTCATGCTTAGTATTGCCAGAATGGAAATAGAAAATCCTGCTTACTGATGAAGTTGGATTTAATATTACTATTTTAGAAATGCCACTTTCAGAATGTGGACATTCCTTTGCGCTCACTGCCATCCACATCTGGTCTGTGCTGGTTGACATCTCCCTTGTGCATTCCACCCAGACAACATAAACACAGGTCACTCAGTTACATCTGCATTCATCTGCATACTGAATGGGTCTCCATGGGCAGGAAGGGTGGAGGGGCTCTCTCTTAACCTTCAAAGGCCAGTGGCCTACCCTCACACAAAGGACTGATAACCCTCCACAGGGATCCTGGCAGACAGGACTGGGCTGAAAGGGGAACTTGTGCACTTCAAACCCACTCTTTGAAGTTTCCCTCACTTCAAAGGCATTTTTGTGTATATAAACTGGGTCTCTGACCCCACCAAATCAGACACTTCTGGACCTACACCTGGACTCTGTCAGAGAGACTGCCCGGCTGTCCAAAGAACTCATCTCGACTGCTTTGCTAAAGGACTGCTTTCTTGCTTGTTGCCCTCCTGCCTTGTACTTCTGACCCTGCTGGAAGGACTCTGCCTTCCTCCTAAAGTGCTCTCCAAGAGCTTGGAATGAGCTAGCCTCCTGTTTCTGAAGTCTCAGGGCCAACAAATACTTCACCACTTCAAGAAATGCTTCTACTTCAGAAAATCGCACAACGCCTGCTGATACCGATGCAGCACCTTCATCGCAGTTCGAAAATCACTGCACAACCACCGACCGGAATGACGTAGCGCCAGCCTCGCAACCAGAAATCTGACAGAGCACCTGCCTCATGGCTGACATTTTACTGCATTGCTGACTGGATTGATGCATCGCCTGCTCCTTCTCCCTGTACATCAAGGATTTTCAACACATCATCCCTGGGCGTCAAAATATCCCTGTGTCGCAGTAAAGAACCAAGGCTACCCTCCTGGAAATTGACAAATCACCTTGCAGCGTGGAAAGAAATAACACATTTTTTGTGCCACGCTGGAAAATCTGACGCAACAGCTTATTTTTCCAGGCATCTCCTCCTCTGCTGTTCCCGTACATCATTATTTTTTATGATTCCAGGTACTGTGTGTTACAATGAAACAACAACTGATTCTTAAGAATTGAGACTTTTTAAAATCTTTAAAAAGTGATATTTCAACTTGCGCTTATCAGATTATTTTTGTTTTTACCTTATTTTATTCAGATAAATATCTATTTTCCAAAACCTGTGTGGTGTATTTTGGTGGTTCTTTCACTGTGTTACTGTATGAGCTATTGCACAAACATTTTACACAGTGACTTCTAAGTTAAGCCTGACTGCTCAGTGCCAAGCTACCAGAGGGTGGGCACAGGATAATTTAGATTGTGTTGTGACTTACCCTGACTAGGATTGTGGTCCCTACTTGGACAAGGGAGTATACCTCTGCTCACTGGAGCCCCCATTCCAAACAATGTTGTACACAAATATTAACCTCCAAGTAGCCGGCAAATAACTTTGTGAATCAGGCCCCATATGCAAAACATCTATTGAGAGTGGGAGAGCAATATATTAATGGCACATAGTGTTGATGCAATTTGAAGCATAGGTCCAAGGAATAACCTCCACGTAGAGAGATCCACTTTCAGAAAAATGTTGATTGATAGCTGCTGCTATTCCTACTACCTGATCCAGGCTTCATCAGTCTTAAGAGCAGCAGATACTCAAGTTTAATGAAATGTTGAGGGACTTACCATGTTAGGGATGTGTAGTATGAGTTGTGTCCATCCTGCACTTTAATCTATTTAACCATTCCGCCAATGATGTATGGCTATGGCATCTTTCCCGCCTGGACCTACGAGGGCTAAGTAGATCCCAAGGCCAGATGTCTTTGTCCTGTTTCCACTATCTCTGATCTGGGCCCTCCCTTGTCGCTCCCTCTTCTCCCTGTAGCCAAGCTGCATTTTTTTTAATTAGTCACCAATCTTCCCACCTCTTGACCCTAGTTTCATTGAGTCCTGGTGGGTAAGCCAACAAACATGTGGGTGTACGCCTCAAAGTATATGCAATATTAGATGTATACCCACCTAATCTGGTGAGTTAATTGTGTGCCTCTCTTGCGTGTGTCCCTCAGATCCTTTAACTTGACTGTTTTTGTAATGCCCATCCTTACGGTTGCTAAGCTCCTGTTCCTGAGTGGACTTATGAGGCATTTTCTATGCCTTGTTGTTTAATGCTCATTTCTAGAATTTGCTGGTATTTCGCTCATTCCTTTGGATTGCTAATCTTTTACTCCCAGGTGACCCCTTCAGAGCATATACTACATCATGTTGTATATAGTCCAATGTTTATGAAGCTTACTATCCCTCTTGTTGATCATCTCAGAGAATGTACTATCTCTGGTTCCATAATTTCCCATCCTGTGGGCTGCTCCATATTATGCTTGGGTGGACTAATCAGAACAAGTATCATGACTGGTTGTATAATGCTAACTCATCCCTGCCACAACTGGGTGTACTTCTAGAGCATACTTAGGCCCTAATTATGACACTGGCCGTCTTCTGATCGCCAGGGCCACGGTGGCAGTTTCACCATCAACAGGCTGGCGGCAAAGACTGCCACATTATGAGTGTGGTGGGTTGTCCTCTGCCAACTCGCCACATCCCCACTCATACTGCAAGGGGGGTTGGACCTGACGGGCAAGAGATGAGCATCTCTGACCCAGCAGTCCACTGAAAACCGCCGGCGGTATTGTGAGCCAGCTTTCCACCAGGGTGTCTGCGATGGTAGCAGTGCCACAAAACCCCTGGCGTAAAGGCTACTGGTGACAGGGAACTTCTTCCCTGTCACCGGTAGAGAACTCCTCCACCCCCCTCCAGCAAACACAATAACCCCACCTCCAGATACTTTGTCTCCTACCCACATACATGCACACGCACACAGACACCCACACGCACCCCACATACACCCATTCACCAACACTGACATACATGCATTCCCTCACATGCATTCATACATGCAGTCACTTCAGCACTCATACACGCATTCACTTCAACATACATACATGCATTCACTTCAACATTCATACACGCATATACACATGCAGACAAACATGCTACACACAAGCAGACAAACTCCCACTCACACATGAATACAGACGCAGATATATACACACTCACACACGCACACAAAACACCTCACACCCTCCCACCCCCATCCCCTGTCGGACACCCGAATTACCTTATCCAGCGAGAAGGTCCTCCGGCAGGGAATGGGAACAGGTGTTTCCACCATCGGCAGCGCCCCTTAACAGGACACCGCCAGGCTGTATTACAGGTCGTGATACAGCTGGTGATGTCCTTTTGGTGTGGCAGGGCTGGTGGTGGAACTGCCCATGCGCCTACTGCTGGATTTCCAGCAGTACTCGTCATATAGTGGGTGGAAGACCACCAGCACGGCCTTCTGTCACCTGCAGCTTTGGAGGTCTTTAACTGCAAAAGTCAAAATGAGGGCCTTCATTTTTGACTGTATAATTGTTACTCTTCAGTCACTACTGAGTGGACACCAAAGTGCAGTGGTTCGCAACCTGTGTTAAGGAGACCCCTGGGGTCCTAGAAGCCTCATCAGAGGGTCCGTGACTGCTTAGACAACTAAATATTATTAACAGATTAATAAAGGTTATGTAAATAAAGTGGCTAAAAGTACATTAGAAAATTGTAAAACATACTGTAAATATCAAGGGATTTGAAATTGGAGGCTTAAAATTAAATTTGTGTCCTTAGATTGATTAATGGGAGCTGCAGGTGCATCAAACTAAATACAGTACGGACAATGTGTGGCTTCAGTTGGATTTGGAAAAGCTTCAACCTTCCTATGAAATTTCTTTTTTAAATTTTTGTACTTATATTTGTTTGCAAAGTAAATAAAATGTGTTATTTATGTATCTGTCTGATGAATGCTTGTTTCTCTATTTTGCTTGTATTTGTATTGTTTTGTTTCCAATCATCAGCAATATTTAGGCTGCGCTCCCCGGCTTCCAGTAATGCCTTAGTGCCGGTCCCTGATTTCCAATAATGATTCAGTGGGGGTCCTCAGGTCCCAGTAATGATAAAGTTGGTACCCACAGAAATCAAAAGGTTGGGAACCACTGCCTCAGAGTATATATCATGGCTGATTGCATGATACTAATTAAAACGGGTTGACTCCCCAATATGACTTTGTGAATTTCTGTACAAACTGTTCAGTAAGGCTATTGTAAGTTGTTGCAGAAATTGCAGCAGAGACATGGAAATTAAGGCCCATATTTATACTTTTTTTTTGCCACATTTGCTTCATTTTTTTACCCAAAAGCAGCCCAAACATACAAAATGCAATTATATTTTGTAAGTTTGCGCTTCTTTTGTGCACAAAATAATGCACATGCGGCGCAAAAATGTATAAATATGGGCCTAAATGTAAAATATGGATTCCAGTGTGTATTTACAGCTCTCACATATTAGAAAAACATATGGCTTGGGAGAGCACTATTTTGCTGTGTCTGGGCTGCAGTTTAAAAGCACTAGAAAGGCACATGGCAGGGACAATTACCTACTTTTTAATAGGCAAGCTGTGCCAGTGGATTCAAGCTAGCCTTGCTGATGAAGGCTAATACTCTGAAACTGGTCCCAGGATGCTTGTTTCTGGTCCAAAGAGGACCTGGCCTGGCAGTTCGGGCTGGGCTGTTCCCATGGGGAAGAGGGTTAGGATTGATTTGCATATGGCTGGGCCCAAACTGAGGTGGCGTGGTGAGCAAAGGAATTGATAGACTAAACCCAGATCTGTGACTTGGGGTGAATGTTTGATTGGTTCCACATTCTGTCCATCGTTTGTGTTTGTTTACATTATTATGAACAGGCATCATATGGAAAAAGTTACTTTATTACGTTTTGGAATGGGAACATTTTAAAGAGAATGTTTAAAGTTCTCTTCCACTTAGTTTTAAAAAATAAATTCATTTGTGAAAGTAGATTTTGATGGAAATATAACTTTAGAAAAGTATAATTTGTGCTTTTAAAGAATAGACTATTCAGAACTAATTTAACCTCAAGACTAAAGGCATGATATGGATCACTGTTAACAACTCTCCTCCGTCAAGACAATGACTTTGCCTCTGGCAGCAGAAAGTCAAGAGGGATGTTAACAGTGACCACATCACACAAATTATTCATCTGGAATGGGGACAGGCACATTTAGCAACAAAAAGGACAACTTTTACCAATGTCCCTTTGAAGTGGATATTTAATGTAGGACTGTCAAAAATTGAAACTATTGATTCCCAGAACCACCCTAGACTTTGTCTGCGTCTGCACCATGAGGGAAATTCTATTCTATTCTCCAAGATTTATATAGCATGTGGCTACCCAATGGGCCTCCCAGTGTTGGTAACAACCTCAGCCCTATGCCCAAAAATATAATTGAGTATAAACTTAAGCTAAAATAAGTATGTTTTCAAGTTCTACCTGAAGTTGTTTTCTGTTTTATCCAATCTCAAATGTGTTGGGATGGAATTCCACAACTTTGGGGTATGTTAGGCAAGAGAGCTCCCTTCAATTCTTAATCTTTAAATCCTGGGAACCTGGAGCAGATGCCGTAATTCTGATCTCAAAGGTCTTGTAGGCTTCTATGGGGTCAACACACATTGTATAAGCTGGCATCCATTTTGTATTAATGCCACGATGAGCCTGGCAGAGGATTAAACTGGATCTTCTTTTCTATTGGCAACCAGTGCAAGGCTGCAAGTTCTGGTTGTGATGATTTATGCCTGGACATTGTGTAAAGAATGCACGCTGCTACATTCTCTAACACCTGTAATCAATAGATTACATAGTTTGGACCCCCTAAACAGAAGGAGTTGCCATAATCCAGGCATGAGTTGATGAAGACGTGAACCAGTAAGCCTCAGGACTTTTATGATCACTAGCACACAATAAGATTGGAACCTTACCACCATCTTCCATAACATTTCTAGATCTGGGAGGCAATATGTTTAAGAAAGAAGACTGTGGCTGTCAATGTCAGACTCCTACTGGCATTCACTGACTACAGCTCTTGAAGGGTTAGGTGCTTTGCCTCATGTTATCTGCTACAGGGATACACACAGAATACCGCCAAGAAGGCCCAGCTTACCACTGTGGACTGGGCAATGCAGGAGTTCTAGCTTGACAGAGAGCTGGTGTCTGGAAAACCTACCTTGAGAATTTTAAGGCTGAAAGAATAACCGGGAGGAATATTTCCTGCACTTTGGAAAAAGTGGGTTTTCATTTGTTTCACCTTTTTAAGACCAGGACAAGGAGCTAATGCTTCTGAGGGGATGGTTCACCGTCGAAAGGCAAGATATCCAAGTTTGTTCCCACTCACAGTCTTTTTCCACTAAGAAAAAGGTTTCAGCAAGACCTCTTGGTGAAGGTTTCTGGATTCATAGAACCATGCTCAGTTAAACCTTCCGACCTTGCACTTCTGGATGATTCTGATAACCAATGAAGTGACTAAGGGCCTGATTTAGAATTCGGCTGGATGGGTTACTCCAACACAACGGTGACCGATATCACATCCACCAAAATCTAAATCCCATAGAATTGAATGGGATGTAGATTTCAGCGGACTGCATATCCTTCAATGTTGTGACAGAATAACCCATCTACCAAGTTCCAAATAAGGGCCTAAGTTTGAAGGTAAAACCTCTGACTGGGATGAGGTAGTAAAATCTCTGTGGCTACAGGATTTTGTTTTGTCCTGTCGAGAGCCTTTAGCACCTAAAGTGAATGCTTCAGCAAGAGTTTGATGATAATTTAACATTATTTTGGGGATTCTTGCCCACCTCATCTTCTTGCTTTGCCTGGAACTCTGGAAAGTAGTCCCTTAGTCAGAAAGTAGAAACTCTGACTTGTGTGACCCACTTGGACGACCCAACTTCTGTCAATTGAGAACTGTCTTAAATGGCACTTAGGCCACAGTTGTTCCACAAACTGTCACTACCCTCTGGTGGTTTTTGATTTCTTAGTATTTTTTTGCCTCAAAACATTATTGAGATATGTATCTCCAATTTTCTTTTTTTCAGCTGTTTATCATTTTGGTGTGTTTCACCACAGTAAATCATCCTTTTACCAAAGCATTGTGAAATGTTATTATGTTTTATTTTATTATAAACTTTATTGGTACACAGCTTGAACATAAAACACATTTCTCAGGGGAATTGAGTAACCACTGCTTGACCCTTTGGTACCAAGGTTTGAGCAGAGATTCTCTGAAAACGTTATTTTTACCTAACCAGATTATGTTGATTAAGGTGGTGGAGAATACCCCTTGCCAACGTATTAATAAAATATCCAAAAGTTACTGAACGTTTATTAATTTTTGGATGCTTAGCCTTCAAAGGGCAGCACCCTTTGCCTCTGGGAACCCTCCTGTGCTACATATTCACGGTGGATTAATTACATAAGACAAACCAATACATAAATGTCAGGTATCCTTGTGAACAACCAAGCCTATGCTCGCACGTTTGTCTCTCAATCTTGTAAATGCACTTCATATTCATCCATGCACTAAGATTCAATGTTTAATAATCCTATCTCACACTCCTTTCACTTTTATTCATACCAAGGCTCACAAGCACAACATCAAAATACTACTCATTGATACCAAATGACCGACACAGTCTTCAGTTGACAGAGTTCCTTTGGAGAAGCATATTACATGCACACAAATGCTTTTCAGCGCAATGTTACTGCGTGAATCCCCATGGATATGAAACTACAAAACACTTCTGGTTTTCAGCCTTCTCATAGTTATCAAAAGTTATCAAGAGGCACGGGAAGCCTATACCATTTCTGTGTATCCCACAATGTGATACAATGAGAAATCTACCATACAAATGCAATCAACTTGTTTATTAGTCCAAAATGTAGATATTAATAGAACATGGAGGACACTATTGGCCTATCTGGTGGTTCCATTACATTCCTATCCATCTTAGTAAACCTGTAAGAAAATGGCATTTTGGAATGTCTTCTCTCAGCTTCCCTCAGGAACAGATATTTCTTATTTTCTAGCAAACCATATTCCTTCCAAACGAATAAATAATTTATCATACACAAGCTGCACTATGTGTTAGAATTATTCATTGTGTGCATTAATGTAGCACTCTGTGTACAATAGATGGTTATAAGCCTTATTCGGGTACATTTCTGGGAACAATATTACCTTCCTTATTTGATGGTATAATAATAATGGAGACATCTTTCTTTAGATGTTGCTTATCAACGGATTTCAGAAAAGAACCGATATATCATATTTATATGAGTAGACCTGCATACGTTTTTCAAGACTTTGTTTACCATATCATGAAAAACAACTATCAGATCCAATGGTGTGCTAGGCAGATACAGTGATTTACTTTTAAAACTACTCCCAATACGGGCTCTAGATATCTATACCTAAATCATTCATCACAACCTTCCATTCAAAGACATTGTTTATGTTTGCATTCGCTAATTTACACAGATTTTACACATTTTTTAGGCATGGACGCCATTTATGGTCACAGCTGTGACCTCTGGCACAGCCTTTGCATCCCCTGGTCTCAGACGTGTCAAAATCAGTGCAAAAACACATAGGTTACTCGTCCTTTTGGACGTCTTTTGGAGCTCCATTTTCCTTTGTTTGTCAATTTGTTATTACTGCAATAATGAATATTTGTACATTATTCATTTTTAGTAAAATAAAGAATGGAGTATAATTAACTGGCACTTGACCCTCCCTTACAGCTTTGGTAAGTAAAACATGTTTTTAAATGTATGTTGTGTGCGTGTGGCTGGGAGAATGTTACTGTCATTGAGAGTGCGTGTAGTGTGAATGTGTGTGTATATGTAAGCATCTGTGTGTAAGTGATAGTAAAGATCAAATATTATGTGATGACTCTTCTGCTACCCCAGGCATTTTAGTGAATTGCTGTTCATGTTTCCAGGTCTGACAATGTGTAGATAGAATTCCATCCTTTCAGCTGGTTACATGATTCTGGTTCATCCTGTCGAAAGCCTTTAGCACTTAAAGTGAATGCTTCAGCAAGGGTTTGATCATAATTTAACATTCCTTTGGGGATTCTTGCCAACATCATCTTCTTGCTTTGCTCGGAACTCTGTTATGTGAAGTCTCTTCTGCATTTCAGTGAATTGTCGTTCATGTTTCCAGTTCTGACAGGTGTTCAGTGAATTCTATCATTTCAGTTGCCCACAATTCTTGTACAGGTTTCTGTCTATCTGAAGGCATGGTCATTAGCTTCAACTTTATAACTATCAACAACATTTCAAGTATGTTCCTCACATCCTCAGACTCGTTTTCATTTTCTGGACAGAACTACAGTCGCAAATTAAAAGAAAAAACTACCATAATAGATCACACAACTGCCATAAAAAGAAAAACACTCAATATCATAATGCAACAAATCGTCTACAACTTAGAAAACTCACATATGTTATACAAATATTAAACAAGTATCATATGACCACACTTCCACTAATAAAACAAAAGCAAACAGCCCGTGTGGTCACATTTAGCAGTGACCACTATATGGTTATACAGTCCATGCCTTCCCATGCCGGGCATTAACATATACATCAACACACAAACACAAAAGTAGCATGTCAAAACCATACCTCGCCTCAGTATATAATCACACACACTGCAAAATATAACTAATATATAAACATGCAACTATTACAAACAAATCGGGGTGCCGGGGGGACCAGCCAAAGAATGAGGTCTCCCCCACCCGGGGACTTTGGGGAGGGTGGTACAGCCCGCGGCGCCGTGGGCTGTGTATTGGGCGTTTTTTGGGCTCTGTGGGTGGGGGCTATATATGGGGCTCCATTTTGTCGCCGGCCACCATTTTGTCAATGGTGACATGGTGTACAGTCCCGTTTTTTGGGGAAGCAATTTTTTTCCCCTCCCACCCTCCCGTTATTGTTTTCCCATAGTTTCCCCCCTTTTTTCCTTGGAGGGCTTGTTTGTTGTCGGTGGTTAATTTCCTGTGATGGTCGCTGGATTGAGAGCAGGTGCGCATTTCGGGATATTGTAGTGCTTGGCGTCGCTGGGAACAGGTGCTGATGGTGGCGATGAGAGTTTGCAGCCAACTAAACACGTGCAGATGGGCAGGATGGCAGGGCAATTTGGGATAGTAGGGGGGGTACAGCAGCAGGTCGTGACGGGCAGGAAGGAAGATTGACAGGGTTCAGGATGACAACAAACTGCCAGGATTGAGAAGTAGCTACACAAGACTCGAGAGGGGTGGCAGGAGAACTTGGCAGGGAGGGGGGAGGTTGGGGTAGGGGAGGGGAGAGGATGGTGGTTAGGTGAACTTGATGTCTAGTGAGGCTTTAATTTTGTAAGGCAAAGGCCGAGGAAAATTGTTTGTAAGTTCACCTTTTCCTATAAAGCGGCCTTTTACACACAGCCACAGGGTCGTGTTTCGGTGCCCTCCTCCCCAAGTTGTATTCATGACCATGGCAATATCAAATTTATCATCCACAACATTACTGAAATCAAAAGTATTGTCTACCGCAGTTTCATGGATGATCCAATCAGTGATGTTATTATTAATGTCTTGTAAGATATTATCAGTGATACTATCAATGTTGCCATCTAACATGTCATAAGTGATGTCACTTGTGAGGTCATAGCAGTGAATTACGAGGTGTTACTTATGGTTAGATTACCTAACCATGCCTGACAAATTTCAGTTGTTTTACAACCATAACTTCAATTTAGCAGATTTTTACAATAGATTAAACCTATGTTAAGGTGTTATAAACAAAGCTAACCATTACACCTTTGCGTTTTTCAATTATCTTTTTATCAAATGCCACACCCAACAGTTTCCAGTGTCCAACACTGTTGGCAGACTGGTTGGTTGGAGGGCCTGGCCAATCCATAGAGCATGCTCAACTAATGATGTGCACGGCTGGTCTTATGCATTCACCTTGATGTGGTGGCTGTGTCATGCTTTACACAGCATTCATCAATGAGCACTGTTGTTTGTTCACCGGGAATATCAGTTAGACAGACCCTCTGCCCAGCTGCCTTAGGCAGCCAACCCCCAACAGTGCATGACTACAGGGCTTGTAAAATTGTGAATAACCACAGATACTGGGCTATAACCAGGCCCTGCACTCAACCCACCAATGGCAACCAGCCCATGGTGCACAGGTTCTACAGCTATGTGCAACAGAATTTGGCAGCAGGGTCTGGCTTATGGCCAGGATCAGCAGTTTATCCACGCTGTGCATGGCCTTTGACTCTATACAGCGGGGATTGGCTGTGAAAATCAGACCACAAATACAACCCACTGCAGATCAACCCACATTGATCACAGTCTTCAGGAGAGCACATTAGGGGTTAGTGCCAGTGCCTGATTTACAGCATGGTCTAACTCCCAAATCTTGGTGGTTGGCCACCCCTTGCTGCACAGGACTTTTGGATGCACACAGCTGAGTTGACCAACCTGTGGTGCACATGCGCTTTGGCCCTGTGCAGGTGGGGTTCAAGATACCTTTGAACCACCCTCTGAGGGTGGTCAGTCTTTGCTGCATAATGCCTTTAGCACTAGGCAGCAAGGGTTGTCCATAATAGGTGGCATATAGCCAGGCCTTTCACCCATGTCACTGAGATCAAAGTTTGGCTTTGAACAGTAGAGATTTCCTAAAACGCCTTGCCTACAGCTAGGCCTTGCATCTAATGTTTTGAAGGCAGCCAGGCAACAATGCACAGTGACTTCCACCATATGCAGCAGGGTTGGTTGCAGTGCTTTTGCAAGACATATATGAAAGAGCTATACAACAATTAATGTGAAAAAAAATAAAAAAGTAAGAAATATGAACATTGCTGATGTGCTGGAAGGGCTATTTTAATTGTAATATATAACGAGCACAACATTTTAACTGAAAAAAATAATATTTGATCTCTTAGGAGCAAACAAAACAGGATTTTAACTATCCAATGGCCAAACCTAATGACTAAAATGACTAAAACATGGAGGTCACTGTAAATCCGTGTGTTTTATGCACATATGATCTGAAGGATAATCAAACAGGAGAAAAGAGAGTTCACAATCTAAGCAAATGGAGAGCTGATATACAATATAAGACTGGACATAATAAACCTGTATGGACTGAATATAGATGTTTAATTGCTTGCATATGTCGACCGAAAGGGAAAGAAATTTGGAGATATGATGTACTTTATTGGGCCTGAGTCACAGCCTTCAAAGAAGAGGAGTCAAATACCCACTAAAGAGTGAACAAAGATGAAAAACAAATTAAGACTCTAGCAATATTTGAGCTCCATACATGAGGATTACATAAGTCTTTTCTAAACCAGAAGAGGAACATAAAAGAAATGTAAATACGTTATCCCTTTTTGACAAATATTACCATTCAGGAAATATTATGATCCTTTAGGAAGAGAATATTAAAGAAGATTAGTCTATAAAATTGAATAATAAGGACAAAAATAGTCTGTGATCAATGTCTAACAAGTGTTCTATCTATCTATCTATCTATCTATCTATCTATCTATCTATCTATCTATCTATCTATCTATCTATCTATCAATGTATCTTTATCTGTTTATGATGGCATATAAATAACACATTACAATGTTTGATAGTGCGGCATGGAAATCTTTTTTCCTGTTCTATGATTTGAGTTGCATCCTCTATCAATAACATAACAGATGATTTTTAGTAATGCATGTATTAATTCGATGAATTGAAACTGATGTATAGATGATTATGAAAAAATCAAACCACAGTAGCAGTTCTTTCCTATGATCAAATCCTGGCACTACAACCATCAGTATTTAATAACAATAATTTATAACAGTAGTGATACATTTAAAATCCTGTGAAATATATAAAATCAATTTTCTGATCCAACAGATGGACATTTGAAGGAGTCTTTGGTTATATATATGATGATATCACTTATCATTTTATGCATAACACAGGCAGCAGCTTTCCATGGAAAAAGCTATTTATTGTCCTGCTGTTCACTTTGCTGTCATTGGTCAAATTTGCATGGAACATTCTAACAATAATTTCATCCACTCTAGGAATTTTCATATTGATCTGTCTGACAATCAGAGTCAAGAAAAAGGGGGCTTCTCAAAACTGCTAATTACACCAAACTTGGCATGTATCTAGAACTTTAATATAGTAAGTACCTTTAGCTGGTATGGTTTACATTTGGCTAGTGTTTTCAAAAATTTAGTTTCAAAATTCTTGCAGTATGGGAAAGATGATGGTAATTGCTGTAGAGAAACGGACAAAGAGTTCCACAAACCTGATTTTGTGTACCTCTGAAATTCTAATGTTGGACCTGGCCCTCTTTGCAGGGTCACCCAAACCTTTTGCTTTCTCTTCTTTGTTTTTCTGAAATTGTTTTTGTTGGCTTTAGGACTGCCAACCAGTGCTAAAGTGCTAGTGCTCTCTTCCTTAAACATAGCACACTTGGTTTCCACCCAATGAAACTTTGTATTTAATTCTAAGTCTCTAGTAAAGTGGCACTATGTGTACCCAGGGCCATGTCTCAGGTCTGCCTTTACAAACTGTGTGTGCAGTTTTAAACTGCCATTTAAACCTGGCAAATAAAATGTTTGCCATGCCTAAACCTTCCTTGTTAATACATATAAATCACCCTTAGGGCAGGCCCTAAACAGGGCAAAGTGCAGGATGCCATGGATTTATATCATTGGACATGTACTTTTAAGTTTTACATGTACTGGTAGTGAAGCTCTCAGATTCATTTTCCATTACTACAAGGCCTACCTCTCCCATCGGAATAACATTAGGTTACCTTATTACACTCAATAAGTGAAAACTTGCGTTTGGGAACAGGAAGGAATTGCCATTTAAATCCCTCTTTAAGTATGATTTTAGGTCAATATTCTGAACATGCCACTTTTATAAAAATGGTCACTTTCTTGTCCTCATCATTTGGTGCCTACAGCCTGTTTCCTGGGTCACATCACTAGGTGTAGTTGGCAGTTTGCCTTTGTGAATTCCTCCCAGACAGCCACATTGAAAGTCTTAGAGTTGGCAGAAGGGCCACCCTGACTTGATGAGCGGGATGAAGCTGTGAGCAGTTATGTGTGCACTTCAAAGGCACTGCCTCAGCTCCCACACTAAGTACTTCATACTAGCCTATTGTACCTATAGACAGACTAGGACCAGGGCAGGGTGGCAGGAAGTTCCAGACACTTCAGTAAGACTGCAGATATTTTTTCCACTTCAAAGTAGGCACATGGTATAAACATGGGACCCTCAGACCGACTCTTCAGGATATTCCTGGACCTGTAGATATTTTAGAAGAAGGAATGCCCTGCTGCTTGAGACCTGCCGTGCTTTCTTAGAAGTGAGATTGGACCTGCACCCTTCATTCCAGGCTGAAGCGAGTCTAAGGTTCAGCTGAGTAACCACCTGTTCTGAGCTACTGTGACACAGCAGGTTCCAGAGGCCTCTTTGCAACTGCCCAGTTGACTTTCAACTGGACCTGCCTGAGCCCTGCTAGCCTCTACTGGAGTGAGTTCCGCATTCCCAAGATATGCCTCCCAGATGCCGGACCCTTGGTTTGGCTTCAGTTGAGCTCCTACTACAAGAAAAGGAGATATCCTGAAATTTAAAACTCTTTGCAATCACAAAGGGTCCTGTTCATGAAAAGTTAATGCTGCTTGCACTGACCACCAATACAAAGCTCTGTTAAACCAGGCTTTGCACTTCTGTGACCATCAGAAGTGCAAGATCCACACTTCACCCTACAGCATCAAATGCCAACTGTGACCGCCAACGTGAATCTTAAGCAATGGCCATCTGTCTCACCAGACAAAATCTTCACGCTACAGCAAAGTATATCTATGATGTCCAGCCTTCTCTTCAAGCTATGGCAATGACCATCTGTGATGCTCGCCCTCCTCCTCGCGGCCTCTTCTCATTGCGCTAGACTTTAAAATGTAAGTTGTCAGTGTGACTAAACTAGTCCCTGTATCTAGCCTGTGCTCCATCATAATTGGCCTGAATTTGTTACTTTCACTTGGTCTCACCTATCCAGATAAACATGAGTGGCGCTTTCTGCTTTTTGCCTGCATACTTACCTTAAATCTTTGAAATTGCATATCTATGGTTCTACGAATTGGATTTTGGTATCAAACTATTTATTAAATTTGACTAAAGTTTTCTAAGTTGGCGTGGGATGTTTTTGTTTTATGTTTTCACTTTATTGCCGTTTAAGTGCTTCATGTATATTTTACACATTGCCTCTAAGTTAGGCCTCACTGATTTTGGGCAAAGGTATCAGAGGGTTAAGAATAGGTTAATTTAGAGATTTGTGAGGTTCACTCGGACAAGGATTGCACTTGTTGCTGGAATTAAGTTTCAACCCCTCAACCAACAAACCCAATTTCTCATACCTGACCATTAAAAAAACATGACTCAGATTGGTCATAGGTGTTTTTCTCCAATCAGCCATTAAGTTTCCACAGACCCAAAGCTGAGTCAGTAGAACTGAAGCATTTGGCTGGCCACACCTTGGAAAGTATGTTGTGAATGCCTTTACGAGATTCAATGACTGCCCAGGTCCTGAAACAAAACCAAAAGGCAACATAAGGGGGTAGGGTGAGTACACTCTGACCACAAGGGCCACGTGGGGGCCCAAAAGAAGTCACATGTGTATGAATGAATAAATGAAGAAAAATGCTGATTATGACACAGATCCATTAATCAGTAAGGTGCGAGGAAGCTGACAGAAGTTTCATAAACAATGGAGTGAAAATTCAACACATGCTTCATGGAGCCACGTTCGCGCATTTGCAGATCCACATACTGAAACAAGGATCATAGACTCCCAGAAGGTCCAACATTGGTCCATGAGCTGGTAAAGGTTTGAAACCTAAGAAAAGAATCCTAAAATTATTTCAAAAATGTTTAAAAGAGCTTGTCAGGGTGGCCACTGTGGGGTTTGGGTGCATGTCCCAGCAGAAGGCCAGGTGCTGCGGCCACCCCAGGTGTGCATGGCCAAAGTCTGCATGCAGTAGATCACTGTGGTGGCTTTTTTGCAGTGACATGTTGTAGGCTAAGCCCTAACACCAACCACTGGTGCACATGTCCAAGGCCATTCATGAGGTATGGGCCCTCTCCGGTTCATTTATAGTCTCGAAAAGCATATTATACTCCACATATTTGATTTTACATAGTTGTGTTTGTGTTTGTGTGTGTATGTGCATCATTAATACCCTGGTGCACTAGAGGGCTGATTTCCTTCTAAGGAGCTGTTACCAGTGTTGCAGCAGACCCATCAGACATCCATGTAACTGTTCTCCATCACATTATTTAAAACACGAAGGGGAAAACAAGCAAACTGTACACACACAAACTACTTCAAAAATGTGGGCCTGAAATGACAGCATCTCTCTCTATTGCTGTGTTCTAAAAACCTTACCAGGATGGAATCAAGGCACGTGCATAGCTAACCATATGACAATTTATTAATGCTTTACATTCAGTCAATCAATCAGAGTTTGTAAAGCGCAATTAGTTGCTCATAATGGTCTCAAGGCTCTAAGGGGGTTTTGTCCTGTGAGCTTCAGTCGAAGAGCCAGATTTTAAGGTCTTTCCTGAATTGGAGTAGCGATGGCGAATGCCTGAGGTGCAGGGGCAGGGTGTTCTAGCTCTTTGCAGGGAGGTAGGGGAAGGATCTCCCATCAGCCAAAGTCTTCCATATGTGGGGTACAGTTGCTAGTGCTGTTGAGCGGAGCTAAGAGGTCTGGTAGGGAAATAGAAGGTGATGCGGTGGTTGAGGTAGGCGGGTCTTAGGTTGTAGAGGGTCTTGTAAAGGTGGACGAGGAGCTTCAAGTTAATTCTCTTCTCTTTATAAAGCCAGTGGAAGTCTCTTAGGTGATTGACGATATGTTCACTGCGGGAAATGTCCAGGATGAGCCTGGTGGAGGCTTTTTGGATGTGCTGTAATTTCTTGAGGTTCTTCTGGGTGGTACCGGGGTACAGGGTGGTGCCATAGTTGAGTCTGCTGGTAACGAGAGCATGGGTTACAATTTTGCGGCAGTCCTTTGGGATCCATTTGTAGATCTTCCAGAGAAGTCAGAGTGTGTGAAAGCAGGAGGACGCAACTGAGTTAACTTGGTGGGTCATGTTGAGCAATGAGTCCAGGATGACGCCGAGGTTGCCTTATGCTTGTTGAGGTTCAGACAAAACAAAGACCATAGGGCCTGATTTAGAACTCGGACGACAGGCTACTCCATCACAACGGTGACGGATATCCTGTTCACCAAAATCCAAATACCATAGAAGATAATAGGATTTAGATTTCGGCAGAATGGATATACACTACCGTTATGATGGAGTAGCCCGTACGCCGAGATCTAAATCAGGCCCATAGTTATTAGAGCTCAATCACCTTGAAAAGAACCTTATGACATTGAGAGCATGAGTTCCGGCTTAAGCCTCAGCCTCCATGCTTAGCTCACTAAATACGTTTTTGAAAAAGTGATGGCTGTTTTACACTACCTCTTTCACTACAAATGATTAATAAAGTATTCAGTGATTATTATATGGCAACAATACCTTCAGTATCAGTGGTTCCCTTATGTGTCTAAAGATGGAAATAAACTGCATGTAAATTAGGAAAAGGAAAAGGAAAAGAAAGAATAAAAGCTACACTAGATTAAATTGTGCCAGTTAAGGAACATTCATGATAACACAAAAAGGTAATGTGCTAACTTACTAGCATTGAGATAAACAATAGTTTTAGACTCAAATTCTCTGACAGGGAAGAATACAACCAAAGTAGTATTACACCTCAGGCAAGTATAGCCACCCTATGCCAATATTCTACACAGCTGATTAAGGGTATAATATGTATGATAAAAGCTGACTCCTGTATTTCACACTAGTGTAGTGTTTATGGATTTTGGAGAATGATAGGCCGATCCAAATTTTCTTAGTTAATCATTATACCTCTCTATCCGATCACCTAACTATTTCAAGTACCCACCCAGAATAATGTTGAAATTTGCTCTAGATTTATGAGATCATTTGATTGATAGATCCTTATTCATATTTTGTGGTATGGCGTTGGCAAAGATAATGTCTTAATTGAACTCTTCCAAACAATCAATCAATCAATCGTTGTATTTGTAAAGCGCACTACTCACCCATGAGGGTCTCAAGGCGCTGGGGGGGGCTGCTACTGCTCAAACAGCCATGTCTTGATATGGCTCCTAATGGTAAGTAGGTCCTGTGCCTTACGCAGGTGGGTGGGAAGAATGTTCCACGTCTTGGCGGAGAAGTGGAAGAAGGATGTGCCACCGGAGGGTGTTATGTGGATGTGTGGCACAGTGGTGAGGGCAAGGCCGGTGGAGCAAAGCTGTCAGATCAGGGTGTAGAAAGAGAGCCGTTTGTTGAGGTATTCTGGTCCGGTGTTGTGCAGTGCCTTGTGAGCGTGGGTGAGCAGTATGAATGTGATTCTCTTGTTGATGGGGAGCCAGTATAGGCCTCTCAGGTGGGCTGTGATGTGGAAGTGGCAGAAGATGTCCAGGATGAGGTGTGTGAAGATGTTCTGAATGCGTTGCAGTCTTTTCTGGAACTTGGCCATGGTTCCTGCATAGAGGGCATTGCCGTAGTCCAATTTGCTGCTTACGAGGGCTTGGGTCACCGTCCTTCTGGTTTTAGTGGGGATCCATTTGTAGATCTTACGAAGCATGAAAGTGTGTTGAAGGAGGAAGAGGAGATGCCGTTGACTTGCTGGGTCATTGATAGTGATGAATCCCAGGATGCGTGCGTGGTCGGTGGGTGTTGGTGCGGTTCCCAGTGTGGCAGGCCACCAGGAGTCGTCCCATCCAGAGTGGGTGGAGCCGAAGATAGGGACCTCAGTCGTATCAGAATTCAGTTTCAGGCAGCTGTTCTTAATCCATTCCACGATGGCCTTTATTCCTTCGTTGAGGTTGGTCTTGGCGATGGCGGGGTCCTTGGTGATGGAGAGGACCTGTCTTTGTGTTTGATGAAGGCAGTAGACAAACACCAACTACTGTGCCCATCCCAATGAGTGTTGTCCTGATTTTCTGGTGAAGAGATGATGTAAATCAATACCCGATTCTCTGTATGCAAAATTAAAATTCAGTATTTTGTTAAGCTTGGCAAAAGCAGGCATGTATTTCATCTTATACAAATAAAATTGAGTTAGTATCTACCTTAATTTCCCTATAGTGAATATTCAGTCTAATAAGAATGCACGGATGAATTCACACTAATATCTCCTTTTCACCATTAAAAGTGTTAAATACCACACTTCTATTGTTTCTAAGTGGAATAAATAACAGATATTGGTACCCATATTAGGTTTCTCAATTACTTATCGCGGAAGGATAGAAGTATGAGTCTGCCTTTGCAGGATTCGACCACATGGGCTCTAGGACACACGTCACATCCTCCTATACATTGCTGGAACAGACTATCTCACAGTTAGTTAACATGCAAAAAACACTATGCCTCCGTATGGGTGGAGGAGCATTGCCCCGCCAGCAGCAACCGCTGCAAATCCCTTTACATGAAAAGGATAATAAACTTTGTTTGTTATCCTTTTCGTGTAAAAGGGGCAGGGCATTGGAGATGATGAGCTGAGGGGAGTGCACTGTGCACTCCCCTCAGAGTGCATATGTGTTTTGACAGCCGTCTCGGCCCGGGCAAACACACATGCGCACAGGGCCCTCTCCAGCCCAGCATCCTGAGCAGCATCAGGATTGGCGCAGGGCAGGCTGTGACCTGTGCCTGCAGCAGCGACGGGAGAGGAGTGGCGTGGGAGTTAAGCAGGTGTTTTTTTTAATTGTTTTTTTAATTAATCTTCTACCATACCCTCCCAGACCCCCGCCCCACCACCCCACCCAGCCACGCGAGCCACTCCTGTGCCTCACACTATTTGATTTGTTGTTCTATCTGTATCCTAGAGCTTACTACTCCATTTGGCTCCCACAGAATCCATGCCAAATATGAGAATGTTGTGATTCTCACATTCTCATATTAGGACAAATAATACTCTTTAAAACGCCTCTCCTTACTCTAAACAAGACTCATCTTCCAAACAAATGGAGATTCGTTAGCAAATTGAGAAACGTCAAGCCTTCAGCCCGAAAAGAACAGACAGAATAATGCCTTTGCTTCCTAAATTTATAGTAATGTACTTAACCGAGGAAGCAAGCAGGTGATTACTGGAATACTGTGGGACCTAAGAGCTCTTTTCATATTTCAAATGTGTACAATTCTACTGTGAAAGAAAGGAAGCAGCCTAAAAGCCAGATGGTGAGCACAGCGTACTTCATCACTTAGGTTCATAATGCGTGCCGCATAACATTTTTCATCAATTCCCACTCTTTCTTAACAAAGTAAATTGAGCTGTGTTGGGTCACTGCAGCCTTTCTACGCCGCTATCAATCTAGTGCATGAGTTTTAATCTAGGTGTGAGGCGCAGTAATTATTTCCAAAACAGGGAAAGGGGAGGTAACATAAATTAAGACAGTGCATTGGGTGATTCCCATTAACCAGGGTATTGTACTGTTTTATTGGAATTTATTTAAAGGCATATCAGCTTCTGTACTTAAACTATGTTTGCAATGAAAGACAACTGATTGTAGTGTTAAGCTACGACACCCATCTATTAGTAATCAACGTATGCTATTGCACTAGTGAACTGGGACTAGGAGTGTTTAAGGCTAAATTTCAGAACCTGCAAGTAAGAGACCAGGGAATGATAATGACTTTGCAACTTAACTAAATATTTAGGGCCAGATTTGTGGAAAGTAGTGCTGCACTGAGTGCTGTGCCACTTTCCCTGCGCCCCTTAGCACGCCCCCTACCAACCCATGTGTGTGTCTTATTTAAAATACGGCGCACCATGGCGCAGGGTAGAGGGCAAAAGCGTAATTTCTCATGACGCTATTGATGTACTCTGCAGGAGTAGCACCACAATGTTTGTGTTACTCCTGCAGAGTACATAGGGACCCATTCTAAAGAATGAAAGCTCCTTTTAACGCCTGTTCTTCAGCAGGCTTTAAAAATGCTGTTAAATATAGCGCAAGGAAATCTCAGAGATTTCCTTACACCATTTTTCTTGCTCTCCTAATCGGGGAATGCCCTCTTTGCATACATTATGCCTGGCACAGGCATAATGTAGTGCAAAGGGTTACAGAGTGGCACAATGCATGCAGTGCTCCACTCTGCAAATACGGCACAGGGATTTCGGCCTTGTTGGGCCCCATTGACTTAAAAAATAATGACGTTTCTGTGGAGCAAGGTGGCGCTGGGGCATTATAAATATGCCCCGTTAGTACTTCTGAGATCATGATCCCTGTTCCATTAGATTACTAAATGGGGCTGCTTCTGAGGACAGGCACCAGTAAAATCTTCACCTTACATTAACACTCCCATCTCCTGAGAAGGTCTTTAAGGCAAACCATTACCAAGATTCCAAACACACCTGATGCGCTGCCTCATCAAAAACTTCACAGATGGGCTTAATGGAAACCTACAGGTGTGTTAGAGCCAGGTTTTTAACTAAATATGAGTTAGTTCAAGAACTGCAGACATCACAACTCGCAAAGAAGTTGCAGTGGATTCCACATTAGGGGGCTCCGACCATCAGACCACCAAACCTGCGGGGGTGAGGTTGCCGTCATACTGGTGGCTTCACCCCCATTCTATTACGGTGTTTCCATGAGGCTGACCAGTGGACACATCATATTACTACGTTTCGCAGATCAGCCTGACAGAAACAGACCCATGGCATTGACTCACTTAAGGAGCTGAGGCCAATGTTAAAGCACAACAGCACCCTAAGAATGCGCACTGTCTGCCGAGCAGACAATGTGCATTCTGAGGGTACTGGTAGAGGGGGCCTCTGCAATGCCCATGCTACC
Source organism: Pleurodeles waltl (assembly GCF_031143425.1). Lineage (NCBI taxonomy): Eukaryota > Metazoa > Chordata > Amphibia > Caudata > Salamandridae > Pleurodeles > Pleurodeles waltl. Next base: position 360,983,531 of record NC_090449.1, on the reverse strand, counting down.
AGTATGGGCAGTGCAGGGGTCCCCCTGTTGCCCACAGCGCTGGCTTTCTGCCGGCCTTTCAATGTCATTGAAACTGCCAAGGAAAGGCAGGCAGAAAGTGGACTTGTGATCAGCATGGTGGTGCTGTCATGGGCCCCGCAGTGGCTGATTACCACTTCGATCACTGGCACCCCCTCTGGATCCTTGATCCTGGTGGTGATGGCAGTCCCCTGGAGGTACAACCTTCAGGGTTGTAATCTGGAGGTTAGACCTTGAGACCGCCAAAGTTGTAATGAGGCCTAGGTCTACAGGTTGTACTGTCTACAGTTAATACTTTACAGCAGTGGTTCCCAACCTTTTGACTTCTGTGGACCCCCACTTTACCATTACTGGAACCCTGGGGCCCCCACTGAATCCTTTTTGGAATCCAGCCCCCCCCCCTCCCAGTGAGGCATTAATGAAAGCTCGGTACCTAATCTGTTAATATTATTTAATTTTATAAGCAGTCATGGACACCCTGAGGAGGCTTCGTGGACCCCTAGTGGTCCCCGGACCACAGCTTGAGAACCACTGCTTTACAGAGTCCATGTTAAATTTATGGCTGTAGACAGCATAGTGTGCCATGCAATTGGAACATGTCTCCTATCTACATCTGAATGCAGCATTCATGATATGGCCTATGGGGAAGTTCTCATAGATTGATGATGGGTGCAAAATAATAATGAGATACAAAGATGGATCTAGATCTAATCAAGGTTACCTAAGTAATATAAGCATTACCTTCATCATCTTTTCCCTCTAATTTTGTAAATTAGAACACATCTGAGTATCCACCACCCATTCTGGACGGAGAAGCAAAATTGTAATTGCATTTAAATAGAGCTTACTGCCGAATCCAAGATGGCGGCCGGATTTCCCGGCTGATCGCCACTACCGCTCTAGCCCATCTCCAGATCACACACGGCTCCATTCACCCGCGAAAGCCGCAGATGCCGCTGACGCTGTGCGCCTGCAGCACGGACCGCTGCGGGCGCTTCACGGCTTTCTGGTGGCCCTTGCTAGGATCGAGGCTGCGTCGGCAAGCACCGGAGGGCCCCGCAAGAAGATGCGAGCATGGCACTCGCCCTAGACCCGCGCTCCTGTTCCTCTCAACCGAGCGCGACCCCCGCCGTTTCTTGGCAACAGTGGCTGGCTTGTGGGGTGTGTGGGATGCCCTGATGGCGCCGAAGTTAAGCAGGACCCATCGCTCCTTACGGGCACGGCAGAACCAAGATCCAGGAGGAACCAAAAGCTACCGGTCCCCGGATTGAAGGAGCACAGCAATCCTCAAGTGAAAGGGGGCCTGCATAAAACAACCGACATGGAAAAAGACACCAGGTACTCTGTTCCAACAATGTTTACTAGCGTGATGCGGCTTAAGCAAAGGTCCACGGAAAAGGCAGTATGTGATTCGCAATCTAACATGCCAGGAGTCAATGATGAGCAGGTACCTGTAGCATCTACATTTCTTGAAGTACTCACTCCTATATGCAATGCAGGGGGGAGGGAGCCACCCAGTCGAGAGACTGATAGTACAAGTCCAGGAAAGAGCGGGGAGGTGATGGCCCCCCACCCAATGGGGTGTGAGAAATTACCTGAGCAGGAACTCAAAGATTCAAATCAGGGGCCTCAGGAATCTAATCCAGAGAAATGTGAAAAACAATCTTGTACGTTAAGCTGCAAGTTAAACTCGCAACAAGCTGAGGGTATGGCCAAGTCCCCAATGACATATGAGACTACCCCCCCAGCTCCAGTCCAGAGGGGGAAAGAGGCGAAACCAGTAAATATTGATCAGGGGCCATTAGATACAGCATAAAACTTTTTTTCTCCCTCCGATCAGTCTAGAGACTCAGACCTAGATGAAGAAATCCCTTTAACGGATTCAGATATTGAGAGAAGCTCTGCAGCAAGTATCTGGGTATCCAATTACTCAACATGTAGAAGAAAATCAGTCGAGCAAACTGATGTTAGGAGTAGTTCAGGGGCCAAGCTTAGGAGAGACCCGCTTAAGCCTCAAAAGGAGGATGGTGAAATGCAGTGGGACTACTGTATACGGCCACCCAACAGGCCTTTTCAAAAAGTGATTCAGCCTGCAGTACTCTAGTGCCCCCTTCCATGGGTGGCCCTGCAGAGCCTCCCTCGTTGGATCTTATCTACAGGACAATGGTTCAGAATCATGAACAGGCACAGAGGGAGAGCAGGAAAATGAAAGCAGCAAACAGACAGTTACAATTATCCATTAAAAAAGTGGGCAAATCTTGCCAGGACATTGGTGCACGCATCGCCACCATGGAGACTCAAACTGAGGAGCTGGAAATCGAAGTTAAAGCAGCAACAGCACAGACGACGACACAAGGACAGCAGATCTCGGATATTCAATGGAAACTGGAAGATGCGGAAAACCGCCAGCGGCGGAATAACTTGAGGATTTTGGGTATAGCAGAGGACCTTGAGGGGCAGGATACTAGGGCCTACATAGCTTTACTTTTTAAGAAAGCATTCCCAGACCTGATTGGGTGGGATTGGTAAAAGGAGATTCAGAGAGCACACCATTTTCCGTTAATGAGGAAAAAACAAGCCTTGACCTCTGCCGGTAGGGACCAGAGCTATCCACGGGCTATTATAGTGTATTTTGGTAATTTTTTATTGAGACAGGCTGTGTTTGAAAAAGCTCACCCCAATTCAAGGTGATGGTGGAAGGTGTATCATTCTTTAGTAGTCCAGACTTTGCACATGCCACTGTAGAGAGACGGTGGCGACTCAGGCAGATGATTGCTCAATTCCAAGAGTTGGGGGCGGAAGCCTACTTGTTAAGCCCTGCACGTCTAAAAATTGTCTATAAAACAACTATAAGATTTTTTCTCTCAGAAATTAAGGCAGGGGAACATGTACAGCAACTGAAAACTGGTCAAGTGCAGGGGGTACGGGAGAAGGGGGGGAGGGTTTGCCGTAAATAGCCGTTTACATGTAAATGTATGTAAACATATGTGATACTGATTGGGGGTAGGTAAACTCCCCCCGCACTCAGCTCTCTACTCTCCCATTTTTTTTTCTTTTCATGTATCACTTTTTGGCCTTTTTTTTTTTTCCTCTTTGAATTGTTTATTGGTCAAGGGTTTCGATCGGGAGGGTGAAGAAGAGGGGCCGCGGGTAAGGATTGGTAATAGATGTGTGAAGGTTTTTTTTACGTATTGGTGGGCTAACGGGAGCGGGACTGGCAAATACCATCTTACAGGCTCAGGAGCCTGGCGATTCCATTTGTAGGGGTAAGGGTTGGGGGGTGGGTTAAAGGAGGGTGGGGGGGTCACAGGGACAAAAAGGATAATGGGACACACAGCAGGGGGAGTGGGGATAGCTCTCATCAGTGGAAAAAGGGACAGGGTGTGAAAGCAGCAAATTTGAATAGGACATACAGGGGAGCCAGAAGGACCAACATCCATGAAAATAGGACAGTTAAGTGAAATACGTATTGCCACAGTGAATGTTTGTGGGCTCAATAATAACAAAAAACGGCAGCTTGTAGGAGAGGTTTTCAAGTCATGGAATGTCGATATTATTTGTATGCAGGAAACACATATCCCAGTTACACAAAAGCAACTAATGGAGTTTTATGGCTGGAAGCTAGCGGTTTTTACAGGACAACACACAACCACTAGAGGGGTCGCGATATTAACTCGGATCAGTACTTTGGTTATACACAAACAATTAGCTGATAAACTCGGCAGGCTGGTTCTGTTGGAATGTTCGGCTAAGGGGCTAAGGTTCACTCTATGTTCTATTTATGGATCCAACACAGATGATCCAGAGATACTGGATTGGCTTAATTTAGAACTTGCGACCTGGGCAACACCTATCATAATGTGTGGAGATTTCAATATACATTTAGATAATAAAGAACCCATTCAGGAACAAACACACTACCTGGGTAGAAAGAATAAAGTTTTTAGGGCACTTCAATCATTGGCCATTAATCATGGCTTGATCGACGTCTGGCAGCTGTGTTGCCCGCAGGACTCAGGGCTCACCTTTTACTCTGCCCCGCATAAGAAATTAGTCAGGTTAGACTACTTTTTTGTGACAGCCTTTTTACAAAACCAAAAAAGGATCAACAGACTTCCTAGAATCATATCAGACCACAACCCATTGGTTTTGGCTTTAGAGATTGGGAGAAAGGGCCCGCAGCCTAGATCTTGGACATTTGATAGGGCACTATTAGCCTATCCAGGGTATATCCAAAAAATGAAGGAATGGATCCCGGAATTCTTTAAGATAAATCAGGACTCTGCTTCTTGCCAGACAGTTTGGGATACATTTAAAGCTGCTGTCAGAGGAGAAACCCTGAGCTATGGATTAAGAAAGGAGAAAATATGCATGGATCAGTTAAAATTAGTTCAGACAAAGCTGGTTAAAGCAGAGCAGCGACTAGGGGAAGTGATCCGCAGCGGAGTAGAGATCGCAGACATTCTGTGTGAGGGGAATATCATTAGGGCAGAGGCCACTAAGATTTTTATGGATAAGGCTGCTGCAAAATTTTTAGTATATCGCCAGAAATGCTATGAGTATAGCGGGAAAGTGGGCCAACAGTTGGCCTTAAGAATAAGACAAAAGCAGGTATTTGGGAACATTAAAAGTTTAGTGAATGAAGAGGGGCGGATTGTACACAACGGTACAGAGATTATGGAAGTTTTTAGACGATTCTATCAAAATTTATATACCCAGGAAGAACAGCCCCAAGAAGAGGAAGGGATCGATGCTACGGGCAATGAGATATCAGATCAGTTAAGAGAGGAAGATAAGGCAGCTTTAGAAGTACCTATGACATTGGAAGAATTGGAGATAGCAACTCGCGCCTTGGCAAGCGGGAAGGCGGCAGGGGGGGATTTAATTCCACTGGAATTCTACAAAGTTTTTTTGTGGAGATATGTAAACAGTTGCTTAATTTATTTATTGAAGTACAAGCAGGGGCTCCTCAACCGGCCTCCTGGGGGGAGGCTAAGATAGTAGTCTTTTTGAAAAAGGACAAGGAACCCACTCAGCCTGGTTCATATCGCCCAATTTCTCTAATTAACAGCGATGCCAAAATTTATGCTAAAATACTTGCCAGTCGCCTGAGTTTGGTAATCTCAGGTTTAGTATCTCCATGGCAGCATGGCTTCATCCCGGGGAAGAGCACGGCAGACCATATAAGCCGAGTCATCACGCTACTTGATGTTAGTGCAACAGCCAAGCTTCCCATGGCAGTAATCTTGCTAGATGCGGAAAAAGCTTTCGATCGGGTTCACTGGCCCTTTTTATGGTCTGTCTTGCGTAAAAATAACATTGGTCCCAGGTTTGTTAAAGCAATTCAACAGCTTTACCACAAACCAACGGCTGCGATACAAGTTGCCGGGCTAAAGTCGACCTCAATCAGTATCCAGAGAGGTACGCGACAAGGGTGCCCGTGTTCACCACTGCTTTTTGCGCTATATATTGACCCCTTGATCAGGAGAATGATCAGGAATGATCGGATCATTCCAGTCTCATTGAAAGGAGGGTGTACTAAGATTTTAGCAAATGCAGATGATATTGCGGTGGTGACCACGGACCCCAGGACTGCTATATGGGAAATAGAGCAGGAAGCCCTGCAGTTTGGGAAAAGATCTGGCTATTTGCTGAACAAAAGTAAATGCCAAATGTTGGTGAACGACTCAATAGATTTTAAGGATGAGCGGGCGCTCACACAGGTACAATATTTAGGTGTTAAACTTACAGTAAACCTTGACGAAGTTGTGAAAATAAACATGGGCCCGATTTTAACAAAGACTAGGAAAGATCTTGCTCGCATTAACAATCTACATTTGTCACTTATGGGACGTTGCAACGTGATAAAAATGGTCTTTCTACCCAAAATACTCTATCTCTTTAGAACAATCCCCCCAGAGATTGGGCAAGACTGGTTCAAACTAATAGAGGGATTGGTTAATAGTTTCATTTGGTCCTATACAAAGCTGCGCCGGGCTTTCCACTATATGACTCTTCCTAGAGAGAAAGGGGGGTGGGCACTTCCCAACTTTAAACTTTATTATCTGGCAGCAGTGCTTCAGTATGCACAGACACTTTTCGGGTCATTCCGACCCCGGCGGTCAAGGACCGCCGGGGCCGGGGTTGGCGGGAGCACCACCAACAGGCTGGCGGTGCCCCGCAGGGCATTCTGACCGCGGCGGTTTGGCCGCAGTCAGAACAGGAAAACCGGCGGTGTCCAGCCGGTTTTCCGATGCCCTGAGGAATCCCCCATGGCGGCGCAGCTTGCTGCGCCGCCATGGGGGATTCCGACCCCCTCACCGCCATCCTGTTCCTGGCGGTTCCGACCGCCAGGAACAGGATGGCAGTGAGGGGTGTTGTGGGCACCCCGTAAGCGGGCCCCACATAGAATTTCAGTGTCTGCATTGCAGACACTGAAATTAGCGACGGGTGCAACTGCACCCGTCGCACCCTTCCCACTACGCCGGCTCCATTCAGAGCCGGCGTCCTCGTGGGAAGGGGTTTCCCGCTGGGCTGGCGGGCGGCCTTCTGGCGGTCGCCCGCCAGCCCAGCGGGAAACACAGAATGGCCGGTGCGGTCATTCAGCGGTTCCCGCCAGGCGGGCGGCTCCCGCCGCCCGCCGGGGTCTGAATGACCCCCTTTATGTCACAGATAGATCCAGGCAAGATGCTCTCCCTTCAATATATACCTTGATTTTGGGCAAAGAAGCAGATGCAGTCTTTCTTCGGATTCTGGAACCCAGCTACTACAAAAAGGTTAAATTTAAGGTAATCTATGCTGCATTTAAGGCATGGACCCAGGTTAAGCGCAAGATAGGTATAGGACGAATCTGCTACTACACTCCCTTGTGGACTATTCCCACGTTTCCGGTGATATTTAAAGACCACTATTGTTTGAGGTGGAGTAACCGGGGTATTCATAAAGTCGGGGACCTTTTTCATTCTGGCAGCCACCTCAAATCATTTGAGGAATTGAGTGTGGAATTTGCACTGGAAAAAACAGACTTTTTTAAATTTTTACAGATTAGAGCTTTTCTACTAACTAGTATGACCCAAGGTTGGTACATAGACAAGATTAAACTAATGGAAGTTTCACGACACCCCACTAGCTGCGGCATTAAAAACCTGTATCCGCTGCTTTTAAATGCTATATTGGACGACCGGGTTTTACTTGTTAAAAAATGGGAAGGACGGGTTGGAGCTAAAGAGATAGAGGTTTGTGAATCTATGGAAATGGCACGGACTGTTTTATTGTCTGCGAGCCCGCAAGCTCAACATTTTATGGTATTGTATAATTTATATTATACACCTGCTAAGATTGCGAGCTGGGGTAAAACGATGGGAATCATGTGTCCACGATGTGGTTGCCCAAATGCAGATCTCTGTCATATGTTTTTTCAATGTGTAAAACTGGAAAGTCTGATTACCGGGATATCCAATATATTGAAGAAAATCTTGAAACAGACTATCTATCTGACACCTCAAATGGTTTTGCTGGGAGTTGATTATTCAGTCTGTAATAGTCGAGATAGATATTTCCTGTTCATAGCAATGTCGGTATTTCGCAGCTGCATAGCATCTCTGTGGCATGATGTACATCCCCCACGATTTAATCAATGGTTTTCACGACTTTTATCTATGTATCACTTGGAGAATAGCCTGTATGAACTAAAAGGAGCAGCGGCCGGTAAAAGACTCACTAGAGTTTGGGCACCCTTTTCTGCATGGCTCTTGGGGCCTCGAGAATATGTTAATTAAATAAGTAATCTTATATGAGATCTTTAAAAGCAGAAACTATGACTATTGATTTAGAATAGAATGCATGTTTCCCCTGTATGACAACATTGATGTACTTACGACTTTTTTTTATTTTTGTTTCTCTTCTTTTATGTTGCAAACATGGAACCAGCTGTGTGTTCTAAATAAAAAAATAAAAATAAAAAATAAAATAAAAAATAAATAAATAGAGCTTACTGCCCCTGATAAGGTGTTGAAGTGTATTATGCTGGGCAGCACGTTGCTCCAGAAAACAAGGTTAGTGGTTATATCGGTGTTATTGGGATTAGTCTTGTGCGCTCAAGCAAATTATTGCATGGAGTCATCTACATTTCTTTATGGTTAACTAAATTAATTAAAAGGAGTTATTTGCGATCATTGGGGGCAGGGTATGTGAGCTCATGCAAATTGTTGGTTGGATTACCAGATGAGTTAGAGGCAATTAGGTATTTTAGCATAGAAACGAGTAAGAGGAGGGATTGTAATCTTGTAAATGAGTTGTGGGCAAATGTGCAGAAATAAAATAATAGTGAATAAAGCAAACATGCATGTTTCAGAGTAGGTTGTGCTCAGAGAGAGGAGGCCTTCAGGGGATGGAAGGGAAGGAGATGTACATTTGAAAGAGCAAAAAAGGAGGCGACAATCAGATGTTTTCATGAAAGGACAGTACTTCATACAAGATTTAAGCACTGTACAGAATATTTCGAGAGAGCATGCAGTTTGAAAATGCAAGAATGTAGAAAGAAACAAAAACATTTCCTTGAGAAGACTGTGCTTTATTAGGTAGTTTTGATAGGCACTAGATACAGGTAAACCGTCTATCAGTTGCTAGGCTACTGCTAGGCTAGGCCATCTATCCAGTCAGGTCAGTTGTTCAGCTCAAGGCTTTAAATTGAAAAATAGTGGCTGAAGGCATGTGTCGAGAAACATAAAGACCTTTAGGCTGCACTCAGAGGAAGTAATAACCTCAAGATTATTGCGATGTGAAAAAATACAAGGGAAATAATGTATACTTTGAAAAGGAGATTCTGCAAATGCTGCAGTGGATGTCTTTTCATGTTCATCCTCATGTTTGCTCACAGTATTAATACCAAAACAGAGCGGAAGGAACACATTTGAATGCCTCTGGTTTCATTTTCACAAGTTAAAAAGCGAGGACTGCTTCCTTGACAAGTGGAAATGTATTGCCTTAATTCTAGTGGCTGGCGGGTGGAATTGCAGGCACCCATGTGAATGGGGGTGGTGAAAGGCTTCCTTTACAAATTCATTGAAGACTGATTTCACAGGGCTTCTGATTAGATTTCCTGAAACACTACTCTTTCTTGAATGCAATGGAGGAAGGGAGAAGCTGCAGGTTAACGGGGCACTTTAAGCAAGGCCACCCTTTTGTCTACTTTGTTCACAATTAATTGCGGAAACCTCTCACCCCTTTGCACCTCTGTTGTGGGAGCTACAGGCTGGAGACTATCCTGCTGTTAGGGACATACCTACACTAAAGCAGTCTGGAAAGCGCCTTGGAAAGGGACAGTGCCACCTGAGAGGTTGCCAGGCTCTGCATCCACAAGAATGCACTAACTTTGGAGCTGGCCAACCAGCAAAGTCCTCATTTTCTCAATTTATATTTCTAGCAACATGCATGGGCTCCAGTCTTTTCGAGAGGTTCCTAACCGAAATGCAGTATCATATATTAATGTATTCAATATTTGCTTAATAAATCAAATCTTTCAGGCCTCAGTTAAGGGCTTTATCCTCAAATACAAACTAAGTAACTACAGGAGGAGGAAGACCAGCATGATAAAATGAAAGCATGCAATCAAAATGTGACAGTCAGAGCAGAGCCTGCTAATCATCGTATCAAGTTTATTTAGGCCCTATAAAAATATTCTCAAGACATCATAAAGGTAAGTGCTGCTTAATGTCATAGTATATCAATGCTTTGAGTTAATATTAACCCACTGATATCAAAACCACATTATGTACTCCTATTAAAGTTTTTATTCCATACCACTTTTCATTTCTACAATTCAGCTGTAATAAAAGCAGTCAATACACAAATCACCTATATTTTCAATGCTGTATGCACACCTTTCGTAATCTGTAAGAACACCACTCACTTTTTTTCTCTGTATGATTCATTATGCATAGTGTTCAACTAAACAACTCAAAGGTGTCTGTCAGTGCCTTCAGATATCTTTATCAAAAACCAACGTGCTGTTTGACTCTAGCCCGGCCTCTTCCTTTACGCTACCACTCTCCTCGCCTCCTTTATTTGTTGGTGCACCTGTCACTGAGACCTTTGACAAACGGACTCATTTGCTCCCAAAAGCAATTAAAGCATTATACTCAAAACAGCTTAAGTCTGCTTATCTTGCAAAGTCAATTTGCACACATCCAAGTCAAGACAATCTATACATAGGTCAACTGAACGCTGTCATTAATTTAGCTATGTCAATACTTCTTTTGCCTGGCTTTTGCACAATTTTACTGTTTGATAGAAGTGCCACACCCTCACTAATGTATATAAAAAATGTCTAAAAGCAGAACATGTTTTGACCGCAAAAGGCACATATTTCCATAGTAGCCTGCCTGTCCGTTAGGAAAGATTTGAATGTATTTCCTTCCCTATCCAGGGTTACAGAATGGCGTACTTCCGGTCAGCATAATGCCTGTAAAGCTATATGTGTTATTGTTATGTGATGGTCATAATATAACACCACAACAATATATGCACGGAGTAAGCTATTTGATAGAGCACAATGAAGAGACTGAACAATTTCTCCTTTCAGTTCAGAGCTTTTGAGTCATCCTATCAAACAAGCCTGCCCACAATCAGCCCACCGAGATTAAAGGTTTTTCCGGTCAAGGAATTCAAAGAAGCGTGTTGGAAGCAGCTATGAATTTTAAATATGGTGGAGTGAAAGAAAGTTATTTTTTAAAGGTGTCATAGCTTTAGCAACATACGAAGTTGACAGCATAATTTTCTCACTACGAAAATATGGGTGGAGATTGTTTTGATTTGGGCCATATGTTCCATCATACCCAGATTGATTCCGCAATCAGTTGTAATTAAAACGTCAAAAATGTACACTCAACTGATATGAGGTTTTGAAACGCAGGGATGCACCATATTTATGAGAGTACGGTGCAGTCCCTGTGCACTGGCGCTTTCGTGCAAGGATGTCTGCATTAAGGGATTTCATTGTTTATGTGCGGGAAGGTGTCCCTTCCTGCACATAAACAATACTGATGTCGATTTGGGGGGTCATTACAACATTGGCGGTATAAGGCGCTTACCGCCGTGCAGAAGACCGCCAATACACCGCGGCGGCGGCGGTAGACCGCCACAGCTATTATGACACACATCTCGGAATCCGCCGAAATTTAGACACCCACACAATCCCGCCACACCAAAGGTCAGCGATAAACATGCGGAAACAAATCCTCCACGCCAACAGAAACACGCCCATACCATTACGACCCACGAATCCACGCAACGGTCTTTCAACCGCGGTATTCCATTGGCGGTACACACCGCCGCTCTCAAAATACACACACAGCTCCAAAACACCGCCACATTGGACAATTCAAAATACACACACCTGATACACATACACACACCACTCCCACACATCCAATACAATATAAAACACACACCCACATCACCCACAAACCCCTACAACAAAAAATTCAGAGAGAAGGCGAGACAGAGAGCACAGAATAGACAACCCCATCACACAGAGGCACACAACACCATCACCCACACAACATCCACGCACAAAACACCACCTACAACTACACTCACCACACTCATCAACACATACACCACCCCACACATCACACACAACACCCCATGTCACGCCAAAGACACCCCCACTTTTCCGAGGAGGAGTTCAGGGTCATGGTGGAGGAAATCCTACGGGTAGAGCCACAGCTATTTGGCTCACAGGTACAGCACACATCCATAGCCAGGAAGATGGAGCTATGGCAAAGAATAGTGGACAGGGTCAACGCAGTGGGACAGCACCCAAGAAATAGGGAGGACATCAGGAAGAGGTGGAATGACCTACGGGGGAAGGTGCGTTCCACAGTCTCCAGGCACCACATCGCGGTACCGCGGACTGGCGGCGGACCCCCACCTCCTCCCCCTCAACTAACAACATGGGAGGAGCAAGTCTTGTCCATCTTGCATCCTGAGGGCCTCGGAGGAGTCGTTGGAGGAACGGACACTGGTAAGTCAAATCTTCACTATCATATCCCCCACCCTACCTGCATGCTATCACACACCCCCACCCTCATACCCTCCCCTATCACCCAAACTCCTCACTAATGTACCCATAACACCAACTACACATCCCAACCCCAAGACCTGCATGACACAACTAAGCATGGACACCCATCACTAAAGCATGCCCACTGCACATACCCAGAACACCCCCCAACCATCAGCAAACAACCCCACACACAGGAATGCCTGCACTGGGTTCACGCACACCCAACCATTGCACACCATTACACACACACATGCAATAATCATGTACTTATACCCCCGCAGGAACCCGAAGGAACGTCACCACACCAGAGGGTCCAGACAACACCACTCCACCCCCAGAAGAGGCCCACAGTGACAACAGCACCTCTGCCCTACTGGATCTTGATGACCAGCCCGGACCATCGTGGGCCTCAGGACAGTCGGTTCCCCTTGCCCAGCCACAGCCCAACACCGAACTTCCACCCTCTGGTAACACCAGCACAGCACCCACCCAGCGGGCCCAAACCTCCCTACCCAGGACAGGTCAATCAGCGGTGTGTCCACCACTACAGGGCACCCAGGGTAACCCAACACCCCAACAACAACAGGGACCTGGGGGCAGTGGTAGTGGGCACACGATCCAGGGGACGGAGGCACAGGAACACAGGGGAACTGGGAGGGCTGCTGTGCGACAGAGGGAGGACAGGCCAAGGGAACCAACTCTCCACGAGGCCCTATCCTCCATCATGGGAGCGTACCACCACTCCCAGGAGACAATGGCGACGGTCCTGGACAAGTTGCAGGAGACCCTGCGTCTGCAGGAGGAGCAGTATTTGGGGTTCAGGGAGGAGCTCAGGACCATCGGCTCCGCCCTGGGCACCATCGTAGGGGTGCTGACGGACATTCAAAAGACCTTGAGGGACACCGTGGCACTCCAAGGGGCCCCTGACACTGGTCAGGACGACGAACTGCCCACCACCTCCGCCGGTGCTAGTGGAAAGCCACAGGACCACCACACCAGCACCCCATCCCCTGCAGACGGACAACCACCACGCAAGCGGGCCCTGAGATCCAGGAACAGGACAGAGCAAGATGGCAAGACCCCCGCCAGGAAATAAGACCACCCTGATTGTCCCCCAACTGTCCCACTTTGTTACCCTGTCCAAATCGGAACTGCCCCAGCTCCACTTCCAATGGCCAGATGTGCAATGTACCTGTGAGACTAATAGACTGGACTCTGCCATGGACATTCCTCCACCATCACCCATCCCCATTTCACAACCCCCCTTCATTTTTTAGCACTTAAATAAACACCCTTGAAACACTAAATAAAATGGAGTCAGTCTATGCTTTGTAATTTTGTATTATCAATGACAGTGTCATAATGGGTTACCCATTAGAAGGCTAACATACCAATGTCACACATCACAAGCCCTTCAAGGATGCAAGCAGTTGACACGTAGGTTACCACTTTTGTGAAACTGAAATGGAAGGGGACAACTCAGTCAACAAATAGTGAGTGAAATGTCGGTACAGGATAGAGGTTAGACGTGTGAAAGTTAATATAATGTTAAACCTGAAATTGTACTCACCTGTGTTTCACTGGAAATATTGCTGTATGACTGACTCCCTGTTGTCGTTTTCTTCTTCCTCAGCTTCCTCCTCATCACTGTCCACAGGCTCCACAGCTGCTACAACACCGTCATCTGGATCATCCTCCTGCAGAAAAGGCACCTGGCGTCGCAATGCCAAATTATGGAGCATGGAACAGGCGATGATGATGTCGCACACCTTCTTCGGTGAGTAGAATAGGGACCCACCTGTCATATGGAGGCACCTGAACCTGGCCTTCAGGAGGCCAAAGGTGCGTTCGATCACCCTCCTAGTCCGCCCATGGGCCTCATTGTAGCGTTCCTCTGCCCTGGTCCTGGGATTCCTCACTGGGGTCAGTAGCCAGGAAAGGTTGGGGAAACCAGAGTCTCCCAATAGCCATACACGGTGCCTCTGGAGTTGACCCATCATATCAGGGATGCTGCTATTGTGCAGGATGTAGGCATCATGCACTGAGCCAGGGAACATTGCATTTATCTGCGAGATGTACTGGTCTGCCAAACAGACCATCTGGACATTCATCGAGTGATAACTCTTCCTGTTCCTGTACACCTGTTCACTCCTGCGGGGGGGACCAGAGCTACATGGGTCCCATCAATGGCACCTATGATGTTGGGGATATGTCCAAGGGCATAGAAGTCACCTTTCACTGTAGGCAAATCCTCCACCTCAGGGAAAATGATGTATCTCCTTACGTGTTTCAGCAGGGCAGCCAACACTCTGGACAAGATGATGGAAAATATAGTCTGGGACATCCCTGATGCCATGGCCACAGTTGTCTGAAAAGACCCACTTGCAAGGAAATGGAGCACTGACCTGTAGGTGACGATTAAATGTCTCTCTTCCATTGTCAACAGGTCCACCAGCGGTCGGTACACCGGAGGATTCCGCTATCTTCTCATATGTCCCAGCTGACGGTGCCTAAGAAGGACAACAGCGAATAAACAGTCTCTATTCCTCCAGGTATGTACCCACAGTCACACACAAGACTACACCAGACAATAACCCCTTCCTGGATGTGTGTTGAGTGTAGGCCTCGGTATGTGTGACGCAGTAGTAAATGAAGCCATGTGGGCCCCTGAAATGGCGGCTGTCTGACCTCTAAACTGGGACAGTGGGATTGCTGGGTAACAGCGCTGGCGTTGCACACCGTCGCGGTAGGCGGGCGTAGACCGCGGTGCAATGCTGCATTGGTTAACATTGGACCCTATGAGTCCCAGGAGCCAATGAACAGGGGCGCCGGCGGTGATGATGCACACCGCCGCGCACGTCACCGCCGCGAACGTCACCGCCATTTTCTATCTGTTCAATCACTAGATACCTGACCTTCGACAGGAGAGGACCTACACTGCTAGTGCTGCTGTGACCTCGGTCTGGAAGCGACGATGGCTGCTGCGTCTGGGGAAAGGGCCCCTGCCTTCACTGCACAGGCGTTGGAGAAACTTGTGGATGGGGTCCTCCCCCAGTACATGCTACTCTACGGTCCCCCAGACCAACAGGTTAGTACACAGGGAGCACGTTGGATGGGCTAGGCCGGGGTGGACAGGGCTGGGTGGAATAGGGAAGGGGGCAGAGTTGATACTACAGTAAAGCATGGGAATAAAAGGCCCACATGGCCAGAGTAGGGAGGGAGCCACTCACAACGACGGTGCAGTTGGTAATGACTGTCCCTCTTTCCTTGTGCATGTCATGTAGGTCAGCGCCCACCAGAAGAGGGATATTTGGTGTGCCATCGCCAAGGAGGTCCGGACCCTGGGGGCCCACCAGAGACGGGGCAGCCACTGCCGTAAGAGATGGGAGGACATTCGCCGCTGCAGCAAGAAGACGTCAGAGGCTCAGCTGGGGATGGCCTCCCAACATGGGAGGGGTGCCCGTCGCACCATGACCCCCCTGATGTTCTGGATCCTGGCGGTGGCCTACCCGGAGTTGGATGGGCGCTTAAGGACATCACAGCAGACACAAGGGGGTGAGTACAACCTCATTCTGCGGACTTTGCGTGCAGTGGAGAGGTCAGGGTGGGGGAGGTGGGCAGTGTGTGTCCCTAGGCCAGGGCGAGTTAGGTAGGCAAGGCCCCTCCGTAATGTGTGCCATATGGCACTCTACCCCACCTCAGAAGAGTACCAAGTTGAGGTATAGTTGCGCCTGTGGCATCCATGTGCGCAGATTTCCACCATTGCCATGTAGGCCATATCCCTGAAATTGCATGTGCAGAGGCCAGGAGCACGGCGTAATGCATGGGGCTGCTGCGTCTGTCTTGTCCGCCAACGGTAGCGGTATGCCATGCACTAAAACTCTCTTTATCTGTCTCCCCCCCCTTTTCCTGCTCTCCCTGTCCTTTTGTACATCAGCATCATCAGGCGGAGGTACAGTGGCACCGGAGCACGAGGGAGCTGCATCCCACATGGCCTTGGAGGGCCACACCACAGACTCTGAATGCACCAGAGGGACAGAGGGCGAGGGGAGCTTCACGTCGGCCACCGGATCACCAACCAGCGACACGGACTTGTCCGCCGATGGGAGCTCCCCAGTGGTGGCGGCACCATATGTTCGCCCCACTTCTACAGATACAGCCGCCACCTCCCCTACCAGCACCGCCCTCCCAGCAGCCCCTCACCGTTCGCCCGTGCCCGCTCACCCAGGAGGTTGGGCATCACCTTCGCCCCAGGCACCTCAGGCCCTGCCCCTGTCACCCCTGCTGCCCTCAGTGAGGAGGCCATTGACCTCCTCAGGTCACTCACCGTTGGGCAGTCTACCGTTGTGAATGCCATCCAGGGTGTAGAACGAGAGTTGCAACACGGTAATGCATTCCTGGAGGGCATTCATTCTGGTCAGGCTGCCCTTCAGAGAACCCTGCAATCTCTGGCCTCAGCACTGATGGCAGCCATTGTCCCTGTGTCCAGCCTCCCCCCTCCAACTTCCTCCACCCAGACCCAATCCCCTGTACCCCAGCCCATCCCAAGCACACCTACAGACCAGCATGCACACAAGTCAACACACACAAGTAGATCAAGCAAACATAGGCACCACACACACCACAGGCACTCACGCAAGCCTCACCCACATTCAGACACAGCAACATCCACTGTCTCCACTGTGTCCCCCTCCTCCTCTTCTCCCTCCTCCCTCCCAGTCTTGTCTACACACACACCTGCATGCACCACATCTACAGGCACTAGGACTCGCACCAGAACACCCAGCACCACAAGCCGCTCACCTGCACTCACCACCTCCACTGCCATTTACACGTCCCCTGTGTCCTCTCCCAGTGTGTCTGTGATGCCCCCTCCCAAAGTACACAAACGCCGGCAATCACTCACCCAACATCCATCCACCTCACGACAGCCTCCAGTACCTGCACCTGCACCCAAAACACCTAAAGTGACACCTCCTACAACCACCTCCTCTTCCTCCACTCCCAGAGCCCCTCCAGCTACCCATCCCAGTGTCCGTCAGAAACTGTCCCTATGTCAAATTGACCTTTTTGCCCCCACCCCTCTCCCCTCCAATTCATCAGTCCCGTCGTAGTGCCTCAGCCAAAAAGCCTCCAGTACCAGTGGTGCGTGTTCCAGGTTTTTGGAGTGCACCGTCCACCAGGGCAGGCAGTAGGACCCGGAGCCAAGGCACTGGTAGCCCACCCCCTGTAAAGGCTCTGAAATTGGGGAGTGGACGACGGGACCGTGTCAAGACTCCTGGTGGGACAACAAGTGAAATGGGATCCAAGGCGATTGGTGAGTCAGCTGTAACTCTAAAGAAGGTGGGGAAGGTCCAGAGCCTGTTGTGAGTGTCACGGCGTAGAAGTGCGCCATCATTTTCGGCGGTCCAGACACAACCGCCAGCACTGTCGTCACTGGTCCAGAGACCACCGCCGGAGTCAGTGCCCAGGAGGGCCCAAGTATCGGCACTGGTCAAGAGACCACCGCCAGAGTCAGTGCCCAGGAGGGCCCAAGTATCATCTCTGGTCAGGAGACCACCGCCAGAGTCACAGCCCAGGAGGGCCCGAGTATCGTCACTGGTCAGGAGACCACCGCCGGAGTCACAGCCCAGGAGGGCCCGAGTATCGTCACTGGTCAGGAGACCACCGCCGGAGTCACAGCCCAGGAGGGCCCGAGTATCGTCACTGGTCAGGAGACGACCACCGGAGTCACAGCCCAGGCGGGCCCGAGTATCATCACTGGTCAGGAGACCACCGCCGGAGTCACAGCCCAGGAGGGCCCAAGTATAGTTACTGGTCCAGAGACCACCGCCGGAGTCACAGCCCAGGAGGGGACAGGATGCCACAGCCCCGCTGGCCAATGATGGAACGTCATGCCATACACCAATGTCCAGTATGGAGATCATCATGCCACACACCAATGTTCAATGTTGAGATCGTCATGCCACACACCAATGTCCAGTATGGAGATCGTCGTGCCACACACCAATGTCCAGTGTGGAGATCGTCATGCCACACACCAATGTCCAGTATCAGAACCGCCAAGGCAAAGCACCGCTGAACAGGGCAGAGACCGCCATGTCAAAGCACCACTGAACAGTCCTGAACCGCCATGGCAAAGCACCACTGAACAGGGCAAAGACCGCCATGGCAAAGCACCGCTGAACAGGGCAGAGACCGCCATGTCAAAGCACCACTGAACAGTCCTGAACCGCCATGGCAAAGCACCGCGGAACAGGGCAAAGACCGCCATGGCAAAGCACGGCTGAACAGGGCAAAGACCGCCATGTCAAAGCACCGCTGAAGCACAGTGTAGGAATGAATGTACCGCCACATCAGGCATCCTTATCCCATGTGCAGCTGGGACAGTGACAGGACAGGAACTTTCACGGGGAGTCTGGGCACCAGTCCCCCCCCCAGAACCAGTGGAGACCTGCATCTACTTGTGAGACTGTGGCTTTGCACTCCCCAGGATGGCACAGTGGGCAAACCACCCACTGTAGAGACTTGTGAGACTGTGGCTTTGCACTCCCCAGGATGGCACAGTGGGAAAACCACCCACTGTAAAGACTTGTGACACTGTGGCTTTGCACTCCCCAGGATGGCACAGTGGGCAAACCACCCACTGTAGAGACTTGTGAGACTGTGGCTTTGCACTCCCCAGGATGGCACAGAGGGCAAACCACCCACTGTAAAGACTTGTGAGACTGTGGCTTTGCACTCCCCAGGATGGCACAGTGGGCAACCCACCCACTGTAGAGACTTGAGAGACTGTGGCTTTGCACTCCCCAGGATACATCAATGGGCATGTAGCCCCATCGTGGATGTGGCTTTGCAGTTACCCGGCTGAGGTGCCCCCCTTCCCTTCCCCCTGAGGTGCCTGTAGTATTTCTATCTGATGCCCCAACAGTGTTCTCTCGGATTTTGGTCAGGTGTCTATTGTGGGCCTCGCCCATGCATTTTTGGACTGTTGGTGCACGGACATTGTTGTGTACATATCTGCACTACTTCTTGTATTGTATATATAATTATGAGTGATTTAGAGATATATTTCTGTATATTTTTGTATGACATGTATATTGGCACATTACAATGTTTGACCAAAATTTGCATTGTCTTTGCATTCTTCCGGGGGGATTGTGGGTTGTTAATGTGATAGTTTTGACTGCATTGGTGTGTATGTTGTAATATGCGAGGGTGGGGGTGTTTGGTGAGTGTCCCCCTGACTTTGCCTCCCCCTCCCTCTTCCCCCTCCCCGTGTCGTAGATGCAGTACTCACCGGTATCTTCTGCGATTACGTCGCTGTTGGTCGTAAACGAGCAGAAAGACAAGGGCAGGTAGTATTTGGAGTTCCGGGTCCATGGAGTCATTGTTCCTCGTGGGATGTGTTGAGGTGAGCGTTATCCCATAACAAAAGCTGTTTCCGCCGTGTTTTTATCCACGGTGAATCCGCCCCAGAAAAGGTGGCGGATTGGCCTGTTGTAATAGTGTGGGCGGTACATTGTCTCCCCCCTGTCTGTTGGCAGTAACCGCCGCGCTGCTTGTCTGTACCGCCGTGGCGGGCGGTGTGTTAAAGTGGCTGTCTTTGTTGGCGGTTTCCGCCAGGGTCATAATTCCATTTTTTTGTACGTCGGCCTGTTTGCGGTATTACCGCACCTTTTCCACCGTCCGCCAGGGTTGTAATGACCCCCTTGGTCTTTAAAACTTAGGGCCAGATTTACTAAAAAGTGGAGCAGTGGGGTGCTGCGCCACAATTGACAGCAGCGTGCTCCGTCACTTTAGAAATGCAGTGATGTCCTGTGTTTAATAAAATACAGAGCAGCCCTGCATTTCGCCCTGCGCTGGTGCTAAATTAGGCTTCCAGCATACACGCAGGCATCCTTTCACCATTGTGCAAGGATGTTTGTGTTGAGGGATTTGATTGTTTATGTGCGGGAAAATGTCCCTTCCTGCACATAAACAATCACTAATGGCAATTTGGCACTTCTGTAGCACACACAGTAGTGCCAAAGCATCATTTTGAAAGATTGCTTATGTGCAGGAAGGAACACCTTCCCGCACATAAACAATACTTTCTGGCATTTTGCTCTTTCTATGTGTGCTGCAGAAATAAAAGTATTCCTCCTCGTTGCACCTCGCTAACTCCACCCGCTGCCTCAGGTTTCCGAAAATACTTAAATATACTTAAATCTGCGGCAGCGCCAAAATGCAATGGGTGTTGATGTGGCACGCCTACAGCAGCACCCATTGCATGTCCCTTCCATGCAAAGTGCTGCGTGTGAAAGACCGTATTTACAAGGTGGCGTTAAGCCACAAAAAGTGGTTTAACGCCACCTTGTATATACAGCGCAGGGCATAGTGCCACCGGAGCATCACATAAAGTGACGCTCGGGTGGAGCTAGGGGCTCAAAAATATGGCACTAATTTTCCAAAGTGTATGTTAAAAAAACATGAACATGATTTGTTTCTGTCCTCTCGGGCCTTAGGTGAGGTCATAATGTTTGTTAAAAGTTATTATGGGGGTCATTACAACATTGATGGTAAAATCCGCTTACCGCCATGCAGAAGATCGCCAACACACCGCAGCGGCCGCGGAATTCCGCCACGGTCATTATGACCCACAGCTCGGAATCCGCCAAGATCCAGACACCAACACAAGTCCGCCACACCAAAGGTCAGTGATAAACTGGCGATAACAAAACCGACACTATCACGCCAACAGGAATACGCCCACACTATCACGACACATGAATCCACCCGGCGGTCTTTCAACCGCGGTATTCCATTGGTGATACACACCGCCGCGCTCAAAAATACACCCACACTTACAAAACACTACCACATTGGACAATTCCAAATACACACAACTGATACACATACACACACCACTTCCACTCCCAATACAATATAAAGCACACACCCACATCACCCACAAACCCTTACGTCAACAATTGCGACTGAAGGCCAGAGAGAGACACCCCCATCTACAAACTAGCATCCACAGGCACTCAACACCATTACTCACACAACATCCAAGCACCTCACACAACACACCTCTAAATATCACCCCACACATCACAACACACAACACCCCACACATCACCCACACCACCCCATGGTCCTGCAAAGACACCCCAGGTTCTCCGAGGAGGAGCTCAGGGTCATGGTGGAGGAAATCATCCGGGTAGAGCCACAGCTATTCAGATCACAGGTGCAGCACACCACCATAGCTAGGAAGATGGAGCTATAGCTAAGAATCGTGGACAGGGTCAACGAAGTGGGACAGCACCCAAGAACACAGGATGACATCAGGAAGAGGTGGAACGACCTACGAGGTAAGGTGCACTCCGTAGTCTCAAGACACCACCTTGCGGTTCAGAGGACTGGCTGCAGACCCCCACCTCCTCCCCTAGAACTCCCTACATGGGAGGAGGAGGTCTTGGCTATACTGCATCCTGAGGGCCTCGCAGGAGTAGCTGGAGGAATCGACTCTGGTAAGTCAAATCTTTCACTACTTCATCCCCCACCCTATCTGCATGCTATAACATACCCCCACCCTCGCCCTCACCCCCATCACTCCAACTCCTCACGTATGTCCCAATATCACAAACCACACATCCCAAACCCAAGCCCTGCATGTAACACCAAAGCATGGACACCCATCACCAAAGCATGGCCAGTGCACATACCCATACACCCCCCTAAACCATTATCACACAAGGTCCTACACAGGAATGCAAGCACTGGGGTACAAGCTCACCCACCCATTGCACACCATGGCACACACAGATGCAATAATCTTGCCTTTACACCCCTGCAGGACCCCTACCCAATGTCACCGGACAGGAGGGTCCAGATATGTCCACTCCACCCACAGAAGAGGCCCACAGTGATGACAGCAGCTCTGTCCAACTGGATCAAGATGACCAGCCCGGCCCATCTGGGACCTCAGGACAGTCGGTTCCTCTCACACTGGCACAGGCCACTACAGAGCTTCCCCCATCTGGAAACACCAGCACAGCACCCACCCAGCGGGCCCATACCTCTGTCCCCAGGACACGTCAATCAGCAGTGTGTCCACCACTACAGGGAACCCAGGCTAATCCACCATCAACCCTAACCATTGTACAACCCCCTCCACTATTGAGCACTTAAATAAACACCCTTAAATCACAAAACAATCAGGAGTCTGTGCTTTCGAAAATGTGTATTGGCAATAACTGCGGCAAAATGCGATATCAAATGTAATGTCAACATACCTATGTCACACAGCTCTAGTCCATGCGGAAACAAAGCAGATGTCACACAGTGGGACCCACATCTGTGAAAATCGTAAGGGAAAGTGACAACTCAGTGACCATACACTGGGTGAAAATGACAGACAGATGAGAGGTAGTAGAATTAAATCAGATGTAGCAGGCAGTGTTGTCTTCTTATATGTCTATCACTGGAAGTATTGCAGGATTACTGTGTTCCAGTTGTGTATGTCCTCTTCTTCTGCTTCCTCCTCTTCACTGTCCACAGGCTCCACAGCTGCCACAACACCTCCATCTGGTCCATCCTCCTGCAGAAAAGGCACCTGTCATCGCAAAGCCAAGTTGTGAAGCATACAGCAGGCCACGATGATCTGGCACACCTTCTTTGGTGAGTAGAATAGGGAACCATCTGTCATATGGAGGCACCGGAATCTGGCCTTCAGGAGGCCGAAGGTCTGCTCTATAACCCTCCTAGTTCACCCATGGGCCTCATTGTAGCATTCCTCTGCCCTTGTCCTGGGATTCCTCACTGGGGTCAGTAGCCATGACAGGTTGGGGTAACCAGAGTCACCTGCAAATGTCGAGGGTCAACTGTTAGACACACACTAACTAATAGGGACATACCCAGACACCTAGTCACACTGTATTGGGTCCATGTCCTCACCTAATAGCCACACACGGTGCCTCTGGAGTTGCCCCATCACATAAGGGATGCTGCTATTCCGTAGAATATAAGCGTCATGCACTGAGCCAGGAAATTTGGCATTCACATGGGAATGTACTTGTCTGCCAAACACACCATCTGCACATTCATCGAATGGTAACTCTTCCGGTTTCTGTACACCTGTTCACTTCTGCGGGGGGACCAAGGCCACATGTGTCCCATCAATGGCACCATGATGTTGGGGATATGTCCCAGGGCATAGAAACCACCTTTCACTGTAGGCAAATCCTCCACCTGAGGGAAAACGGTGTAGCTCCGCATGTGTTTCAGCAGGGCTGACAACACTCTGGACAACACGTTGGAAAACATAGGCTGGGACATCCCTGATGCTATAGCCACTGTAGTTTGAAAAGACCCACTTGCTAGGAAATGGAGTACTGACAGCACTTGCACTTAAGGGGGATGGCGGATGGCTGCTATAAGTTCTGGCTCCAAGTGGGCACACAGTTCCAGGATTGTAGTACGATGAAGTCTGTAGGTGATGATCACATGTCGCTCCTCCATTGTCGACAGGTCCACCAGTGGTCTGTACACCGGAGGATGCCACCATCTCCTCACATGCCCCAGCGGACGGTGCCTATGGAGGAGAAAAGCGAGCAGAGAGTCAACCAACTCTGAGGTACGTAAACACAGATTAATCCGAAAATATTAGCCAATCGACATATGCCTGTATTAGTGTTCAAGCAAGGCCTAGATATGTGTGACGTAGTCCAAAATAATGCCATGTGGGCCCATAAAATGGCGGCTGCCTGACCTGTAAAGTGGGACAAGGGGATATGAGGTAACTGCACTGGCGTTGTACACCGTTGCGGTAGGCGGTTGATGACCGCCGCGCTATCCTGCATTGGTTAACATTGGACCCAATGGGTCCCAGGAGCCAATGACGATGTACACCGGCGGTGACGGTACGCATCGCCGCAGACATGACCACCATTTTCTCTCTGTTCAATCACTTGATACCTGATCTTCGACAGGAGAGGACCTACACTGCAAGTGCTGCTGTGACCTCAGTCTGGAAGAGACAATGGCTTGTGTGTCTGGGGAAAGGGCCCCTGCCTTCAGCACAGAGGAGTTGGAGAAACTAGTGGATGGGGTCCTCCCTCAGTACACGCTACTCTACGGTCCTCCAGACAAACAGGTAAGTACAGTGTGAGCATGCTGTATGGGCAATGCCTGTGTGAGGTGGTGTGGATGAAAGATGGGGGGTGAGAATGAGGCGTGCATGAATCAACGGTGAGTGCATGTGCGTCTTGGCAAGGGTAGGGATGCGGGCCAATGACTGTGACGGTGCGAACGGTAATATCTTCTCCTTTTCCCCTGTACTGTTCCTGTAGGTCAGCGCCCACCAGAAGGACATTTGGCGTGCCATCGCCAAGGAAGTCCGGGCCCTGGGGGTCTACCACAGATGGAGCACCTACTGCCAGAAAAGATGGGAGGACATTTGCCGCTGGAGCAAGAAGACGGCAGAGGCCCAGCTGGGGATAGCGTCCCAATGTGGGAGGGGTGCCCGTCGCGCCATGACCTCCCTGATGTTCAGGATCCTGGCGGTGGCGTACCTGGAGTTGGATGGGCACTTGAGGGCATCACAGTAGCCACAATGGAGTGAGTACACTCTCATTCTGCTGATTCAGCGTGCATTGAAGGTGTCTGGGTGGGAGAGGTGGGCTGTGGGTTCCCCTAGGCCAGGGCGAGTTTAGTAGGCAAGGTCCCTTCTTAAGGCAGGCCCTGTGGCACCCCACCCCACCATTGTACAGTGCCAACTACACCTAGTCAGGCTCCTGTGCAGCAATTGGGCATAGCCTTATAACCCATGTTCCTGGGATTGATTATGGAACTCCAAGTGCACGGCATAGTGCAGGGGCTTCTGTGTCTGTAGTGTCTGCCAACGGTAGCGGTATTGCATGCACTGAACATGTCTTTCTTCTGTCTCCCCCCCCTTTTTGTGGTCTCCCTGTTCTTGTGTCCATTAGCATAATCAGGCGGAGGAGCAGTGGCACCAGAGCAGGAGGGAGCTGCATCCCACATGGCCCTGGAAGGCGACACAATGGAATCTGAATTCACCAGTGGGACGGAGGGCGAGAGGAGCTCCACGGTGGGGACAGAAGCTGAGACCAGCGATATGGACTCCTCCTCTGATGGGAGCTCCCTTGCGGTTGTGGGCCCATCTGTGATCCCTGCATCTACAGATACAGCCGCCACCCCCCCTACCAGCACCCCCCTCCCAGCAGCCCCTCAGCGTGTATCCTGTACCCGCTCACCCAGGAGGGTGGGCATCTCCTTCGCTCCAGGCACCTCTGCCCCTACCCCTGTCACCCCTGTCACCCCTGCTGCCCTCAGGTCAGAGGCCATTGACCTCCTCAGGTCCCTCACTGTTGGTCAATCTACCATTTTGAATGCCATCCAGGGTGTAGAGAGGCAGTTGCAACAAACCAATGCATACCTGAAGGGCATTCATTCTGGTCAGGCAGCCCATCAGCGAGCTTTTCAGACTCTGGCCTCAGCACTGATGGCAGCCATTGTCCCTGTCTCTAGCCTCCAACTTCCTCCACCCAGACCCAAACCCCTGTACCTCAGCCTATCCCAAGGACACCATCAGACCAGCATGCACACACCTCAACACACAAGGGAAGCTCTGGCAAACATAAGCACCACACATCCCACAGGCACTCACGCAAGCATCATACACATGCAGACACACCAACATCCATTGCCTCCACTGTGCCCCTTCCTCCTCGTCTCACTCCTCCCTCCCTGTCTCGTCTCCACTCTCACCTGCATGCACTACATCCTCAGCCACTACGTCCATCACCAGCACACCCACCACAACACCCTGCTCATGTGCAGTCACCACCCCCACTACCATTCACACATCCGCTGTGTCCTCTACAAGTGTGTCTGTGAGCCTACCTCCCAAGGTACACAAACGCAGCCACACACCCACCCAACAGCCATCCACCTCACGACAGCCTCCAGCCCATGCACCTTCACCCAAAGTCACCAAACGTACACCTCCTACAACCACAACCTCTTCCTCCACTCCCAAACCCCCTCCATCTACCCGTCCCAGTGTTCACCAAAAACCTTTCCTGTCCAACCTTGACCTCTTCCCCTCACCTCCCAACCCCTTTAGTCTCCTAGGGCTCGCCTCTCCAGGTCCCAACCCAGCACCTCAGCAATAACATCTGCGGGACCAGGGGTGCCAGTAGTAACCGGCTTCTGGAGTGCGCCAGGCAGCAGGGCAGCCAGTGTGGCAAGGAGCCAGAGCACGGACAGTCCCCCACCTGTAAAGCACAAACAGTTGGCCAGTGCCCGGAGAGAGAGAGGAAAGAAATCAGCCACCAAAGCTGCTCCCAGGGGTACAGTTGGGAGTGTGGAGACAGCTGCGTCACCATCCAAGGTGGGGAAGTTGCACAGTAAAACTGGCAAGTCTGGGAAAATCTACACAGAGGACAAGACCGCCACCAGCCCCGCTGCCCAGGAAAGTGCCGCCACCAGCACCGCTGCCCAGGACACCGCTGCCACCAGCACCGCTGCCCAGGACACCGCCGCCACTAGCACCGCTGCCCAGGACACCGCCGCAACAAGCATCGCTGGCCAGCACACCACCGCCACCAGCACAGCTGCCCAGGACACCGCCGCAACAAGCACCTTTGTCCAGGACACCGCCGCAACAAGCACCGCAGACCAGTGAGTGCCAAAGATTCAGATGCTACTGAGGCCACCACGAGCAGGATGAAGCAATCTGGGCACCAAGCCCCCTCCAGAACCAGTGGAGTATCCCATCCACTACCTCTGTCCTTGGCAGGATGAAGCACTCTGGGCACAAAACCCCCTCCAGAACCAGTGGAGAAAAGCATCCACTACCTCTGTCCTTGGCAGGATGAAGCACTCTGGGCACCAAGCCCCCTCCAGAACCAGTGGAGTATCCCATCCACTACCTCTGTGCTTGGCAGGATGAAGCACTCTGGGCACAAAGCCCCCTCCAGAAACAAGGGAGAAAGGCATCCACTACCTCAGACCTTGGCAGGATGAAGCACTCTCGGCACGAAGCCCCCTCCAGAACCAGTGGAGTATCCCATCCACTACGTCTGTCCTTGGCAGGATGAAGCACTCTGGGCACCAAGCCCCCTCCAGAGCCAGTGGAGAATGTTATCCACTTGAGAGACTGTGGCTTTGCACTCCCAGGATTAAGCAGTGGGCAAACCACCCACTGTAGAGACTTGAGAGACTGTGGCTTTGCACTCCCCAGGATTGAACAGTGGGCAAGCCACCCACTGTAGAGTCGTGAGAGACTGTGGCTTTGCACTCCCCAGGATTGAACAGTGGGCAAACCACCCACTGTTGAGACTTGAGAGACTGTGGCTTTGCACCCCCCAGGATTGAACAGTGGGCAAACCACCCACAGTAGAGACTAGAGAGACTGTGGCTTTGCCCTCCCCAGGATTGAACAGAGGGCAAACCACCCACTGTAGAGACTTGAGAGACTGTGGCTTTGCACTCCCCAGGATTGAACAGTGGGCATGGAGCCCCCTCGTGGATCTGGCATCGTGCGCTTATCCGACTGAGGTGCCCCCCCTTCCCTTCCCCTTGAGGTGCCTGTTTTTTCTATCTGATGCCCCAGCAGTGTTCTCTCCGTCTTGTTCGGGTATCTTGTGTGGGCCTCGCCCATGCCTTTTGGGCCCAGTGGTCCACGGACTATGATAGTGGAATACCTTGGACTTGTATTCTTGGTGTATATATTTGTTTATAGTGTACATATCTTTATGTATGTATATATTTTTGATTATTGAATATGAATATATTACAATCATTCAACTCATTTCCTTTTGTCCTTGCATTCTTCCAGGGGGCGTTAGGGGGTGTAACTGTAATGTATCTTGATGTATTAGTGTGTGTTATCGAGGGTGAGGGTGGGGGTGGGGGTTTTGCTTGTTGCGTGTGTGTGTCACTGTTTTTTCCCTCCCCCTCCCCTGTGTCGTAGGTGCAGTACTCACTGTGGTCTTCGCCGCCGGTGTTCGTGCTCCTGGTAGAGGAGCAGGAAGATAAAGGCTGGAAGTATCTGGAGCTCGGGTTCCATGGCGTCCTGGTTCCTCGTGGGGTGTGTAGAGGTGAGCTTTACCCTTCCAATTCCTGTTTCCGTTGTGTTTTTGTTCGCCCCGGAAAAGGTGGTGGATTGGACTGTTGTAATTCTGTGGGTGGTACATTGTCCTCCGCCTGTGTGTTGGCGATTACCGCCGCGCTGTTTGTTTGTACCGCTGTGGCGGTTGGAGTGTTAAAGTGGCTGTCTATGTTTGCAGTTTCCGCCACGGTCGTAATTCAATTTTTTTTTCCGCCGGGCTGTTGGCGGTTTTACCGCCACTTTAACACCGACCGCCAGGGTTGTAATGACCACCTATGTCTGACCAAGAAGTGTGGACAAGTATATAAAATAAAATAAATGGCATTTTGTGTAGCGTGATTTAATTGGTTTATAGGTGTGTCATTCATATTTACTGATTCACACAGACCCAATTTAACCACATCGAAGTCTTAAAGCAGCAGTTTTCTATGTCGAGGGTTGAATGGGCCGCTTAACTTGTGGACTCTCTCTAAAATAAATGATAGTTTTTGTATGCTACAACAGACTTTATTACTCTTTATAATTTGGCTACGTTTCTCTTGTCATTTCTTAACATGCATATTACTCTGAACTATATCGTTATTGTGCTATTTATAGTCTGAGGTGTACATCATTATATAAGTAAATTAAATAGTTTCCCAGCTATATATATTTCTCGTGACATCATTAGCCACGAGGCTGATGGCCTGAAGTTTGTAAATGTCATAATAATCCTGTGATTACAATAATGGACCAGTTTACTTTACCTGTTCTGTATTTCTTTATCTTAAATGTAAATGTAGCTAACAATTGACAATGATATGAATTAGAATATTTATGTTTTTGTTAGCTGATAAATTGTCTATAAAACAATGGTGAGGGCCAAGAGATACATATGATCTTATGCTGCATCACTGCATAAATAGGGATTTTACCAAATTTTCCACTAAATCAACAACTAATTTTCATGATTTCACAAAAATGTCCGTAGTTCAAAAAGGTGAAAAAAACGCTACCCGAGAATGTCTGATAATTTGCAATAGTTTCTGTAATATTTGGTCCCCTGTGACACATAACCCCAGAAGCCCTAACAGTGGTTAAGCTCTCATGAGTTATTAGGGGGATGTCATTGCAGTAATGGATTATGTATTTCACAGGGAGATGTGATTTTCTTTTTCCATACTGCACGATTCCTTATAAAATATAGAATTTTATCCCACTGTATTTTGTACATTAGAAGCTCCCAAAATGTTATACATGTAGAATATCCAATAAGTAACTGTCTAATATGCATATCTTGGGGTTTGGGTGACATTTATAAACCTTTAGCCTCATGGTTCATAAATGTGTGTACATTATTCAGCAATCTACAATGCATCAAAATCTTCGGTGAGGTACTGGACATAAACTCCTATGCCTTATAAACACCTTTGTTACATAGAAATTGCCTACAGTATTACTGCTATTTAAAATGGGCACATGCCCAGTCATACAAGGTTAGATAATGTAATGTTAACAAGGCTTTTCTCCCAGATTTTATTTGTAGCATGCTTAGCTTTCACCCAGCAATTACTTTGAAACATGCCTCTTCAACTCACGTCAGGTGCACTCAGCCTTTAGTTGTTTAACATAGAGTACTATTTGCACCTAAAACTATACTGGTTTTAAGTGGTGTACTTTATAACTTTCAAATGGACAAATCAGTCAATTGACAAATTATTTTATTTGGCATAGCCATTAAAAGTATAAAAAAAATACAAAAAAATTCTATTACATACTACATTCACATACAAAATTCTTAAATCATTCTAAGTCTTAATAACCAGCTCTTCTTACATTGATCATTAACTTAAGGTTTAGGTTCTTATAATTTCATACAGTGCAGTGCCAACCAGGTTATCCCACATACAATTCTGATTAGACTCAGGTCCTTACAATCTCATAAAGTGCAGTTTCCGATAAAAAATACACCGCATTTTATTGTATTTCGGTAAGGCAAGGCAAAATTTTCTAAAATGCCATTGTCCAATATAATTCTTAAATAGTCAATTATAGTAAACATCTCTTCTTTACTCTTTACTTCCTACAAAGTTAAAATTCTTACAATTTTCATAAAGTGAAATGTGCCAACCAGATTTGTCCCACATACAATTCTGATTAGACTCAGGTCCTTACAATCTCCTAAAATGCAATTTCCGATATAAAATCCTCCTAATCTCATAAAGTGCAATTTCCAATTTAAAGTGGTCTACATTTAAATTCTTGCCTCGTTAGAACTTGGCACAATTTTCTAAAATACCATCAGCCAGTTATAGTATTAAAAACTCTTCATTCCTGTTTACTTCCTACATCATACCAGAGCCTATAATTCCAGTTAAAACACCTCTTAGGCTATTTAAAAATAGGCCCAATGCACAGGTTACATTTAAAAATCTCATATCAATGAGTAACCTAAACGCTTGGTCCCGATTAATAATATGATGGGGGTCATTCTGACGCTGGCGGTCCATGACCGCCATGTCGGAGGGCGGCGGAAGCACCGCCAACAGGTTAGCGGTGCTTCCTGGGCTATTCTGACCGCGGCGGTAAAGCCGCAGTCAGAAAAGGGGAACTGGCGGTTTCCCGCCGGTTTTCCCCTGGCCCAGGGAATCCGCCATGGCGGCGCTGCTTGCAGCACCGCCATGGGGATTCCGACCCCCTTCCTGCCAGCCTGTTTCTGGTGGTGTCCACCGCCAGAACCAGGATGGCGGGAACGGGTGCCGTGGGGCCCCTGGGGGCCCCTGCACTGCCCATGCCACTGGCATGGGCAGTGCAGGGGCCCCCTAACAGGGCCCCACAAAGATTTTCACTGTCTGCTTTGCAGACAGTGAAAATCGCGACAGGTGCCACTGCACCCGTCGCACCCCTGCAACTCCGCCGGCTCCATTCGGAGCCGGCTTCCTCGTTGCAGGGGCTTTCCCGCTGGGCCGGCGGGCGGCCTTTTGGCGGTCGCCCGCCGGCCCAGTGGGAAAGTTGGAATGACCGCCGTGGTCTTTTGACCGCGGTGCGGTCATTCGGCGGTAACCGCATGGCGGGCGGCGACCGCCGCGGTCAGAATGACCGCCTATATTCCTTAAAATTGGTTTTAAAACCTTATTATGCACTTCTAAAAACCAGTGACAATCCAAAAGTAGGTGTTGCATAGTACATTTCTGTTGTAAGCCACATGCACATAGACCCTGGGCATCCTTAAGGAATGCTTTTACCTTGGGATCAATATAGCCTGGATTCAACCCAATTCGGAACTGTAACACTGAGTTTCTTAATCTTGGGTTAGGTAGAGCCTCTATATAGGGAAAGTTTTGCAGATTCCTCCATCCGACAACCATAGCCTGAGTTGATATTTTACTCACTAAGTACTTCAGGTCTAGTTCACTTGCTCTTTCCTTCACTATTCTTCGTAGATTAGATTTCGGAATTTGTGCACCACACCACTGGTTGCAGGGAAGCCTAAGAGGACACAAATCTTTTCTAACCGTCCTCTCATTTGTTGCGCCCAATGTAACTCGCTTGTTGTTATTTCTTTTTTTACACAATCTCGCGATCTTACAATTCCCTTCATCTCTTATACTTAACCAGAACTTCAGTGTTGCTTGTAGTCCCAGGTAAGTCCATGCCGTCATTTGACATTCTGCTCTTATAGCTGGTAGCATACTTGAAGGGGGCAGTGAGAGCATACGCTTTACGCAAATGCTTTCTTCCTACCCCCAGTTTAATTTCCCAAAAAATGTTAGAACTTCCACTCCATATTGGAACTGGGGACGTACCATAGAATTAAAGGCAGAAATAACCGGCTGGAAGGAAGGATCCCCATATTTATTATTGAATTGTTTTAATCCCCAAATTGATGATAGAGCTTTATTTTTTAGGGCTTTGGTATGAACTTTCCATCTCAAGTGTGAGTCAAACCATATGGCTAAGTATTTATATTCTTTTACCTTCTCTATTTTTTCTCCTCCTAAATGGTAGGTAAATGCACTTTTCTCTTTGCCTATAGACATTATTTTTGTTTTCTCCATATTTAATATCATTTTTTCCTTTTGACAATAGGAGTAAATTGCCTTGAATTTCCTTTGTAGCCCTAACTCCGTCATATCCATTATCACTAGATCGTCAGCATATAATAAACAGGACACATGTACACCATCCATTTTTGGGCTTAAGCCTTTCATCTACCGTAACAATCCTGGCAGGTCTGACAGAAATAATGAGAATAATATCGGGGCCAACAAGCAACCTTGGTGAAGGCCATTCTTTATGGGGATCCTTTTTGAAAGTGAGCCACTCATATCTAAAATTACTTGGGCCCAATTTTGTGACTGCAGACCCTGAAGGAGTGATGATAAATCCAAGCCAATCCCTAACTGTTTTAGCATATCCCATAATAATTTCCTATCTACCAAGTCAAATGCGGCACGAAAATCAACGAAGCAGCAAAATAGGTTGCCTCGCATTTCCACTGATTTTTTTACTAATGCCCACAGACTAAAGCAGTGGTCTATTGTCGAGTGCTCTTTTTTAAAGCCACCTTGTTCTACTGGTATCAAATCATTATCATCTGCCCATTCTTTGATTAACCCCAGCAATTGCACTTGCCTCTCTGGCTTCCAATATTTCAATTCTATGCACCCACACATGTACACACAGTAACTATAAGCTGTATGTGACTACAGTCCCTTTAGTAAAAACTTTTTTTTAAATGATGTAAGGGTTTATAAAATATTTTAAATATCAGTATTATGTCATCAATGATGTTGTCAATGTTGTCATTTAATATGTCTTGAGCAGGCTATCAATGCCCACTAGGCTAAAAGGGCTTCAGCCCTCCTCGTCATGTGCCATAGTCCGGGCTGCAGTTCGTGGGTGTTTGTCTCAGGGAGTGGCTGGGCAGAGCACTGCTCCAGAAACATTTTCTTTTCTTTAGAAAGACAGGTTCAGCTTCTTTTCTGCTGGAAAGTGTCTTCAAAAAAGGGATGTAGGTCACCAGTGATTCTAAAAATGGTAATTCTGGGACCCAATACTGGAGGCTCTCACTCTTCCAGGATATGTGCTTTAGCATCCATCATTGTTGGAAAACAAGACACTGACTGCCCATTAACACTGTGATTGCAAGCCAGCATCTGCAACTGAAAGGCAATCTATGACCTGTTCCCAACCAGCCTGAGTACATCCGAATAAAAAAGCCACAAATCACAAAATATATTGTATGTATTTGCATTTACATAGAGCTTATTACACACGACAAGGGGTAAGAAGTGCTATATGAATGCTGCAGAAAAGGGGAGAAAGTTTGGGTAGAGTAGGGCCTGAGCTCCACATAAGGGACACATGTAGGGTGCAATATTCCACTGTGCCTTGTCACAGGTTGCTCAGCGCTGATGTCTCAGAGTTCATCTGTGTGTTCCTCTTGCCCTGGGTATTTGGTAGCTAAACATGTAATAGACTGACAGAGAGGATCAGAATATTGCTGTGCATGAACAGCACCTGGCACTACACCAACTAAAGATTTCTGGTGCAACAGCATGATGTTCTTAAAACTGCACTGCCCTTGTGTGGTTTACCTATTGGACCTCCTTACTATCTCTCCAAGAGGTGGTTGGAAGTCAAGATGAAAGGGTCTCTATCTCAAAATCTAACACACAGACACATTTCAAAGGCTCAATTTAAGCAAATCCTGGGTGCGCAACCTCCGGGTCTTGCTGTCTCTCAAGCTGACCTACTTTCGCAGTCAGCTGGTGCTACCTCTGCCTTCTACTATCCTATGTCAATGTCAAACTGGCAACTGCATTCTTGTGCATTAATGCACCTTCTTCTGAGAAATAGCCTAAATGTCTCCCCTCTTTTGAATGTCTGCCTGAAGAAAGGATTTTAAAGCTCAAGCTTAGTGCCAGAGACAAGAGTTTACATTTTACACAGGTGAGGGAATCACAGAGATTGAGTAGGGATAACATCTGAGTGAACAGCCACATTTCCCATCCCAGCATCAAAGCAGTGAAGTGGCCTGAGACCACCAAACATAGTTTTGAGAATTAAACATTCATAGGCAGCATTTATTTTCCAAAAGACACATGAATAAAAAATGTTCTGTCTGCAATTTCTCAAAATCATGGTTACCTTCGGGGCTGGCCAAGCAAGCATTATCCCCATGAAAATGTGATTTGGTCCTGACAAATTTCCTCTAAGGCCCCTGCTTAGAACGCAACAAGGTGAACTCAACCAAAGCATGGCGTGTCTAGAGTGTTTCTGTACGAGGTAACAATCTTTGGGTCAAAATTGCATGGGATTGAGGACTACATTTCAGTGCTTGCTTCATTAAGTAAAGGAATCCAAAAACTGAAGTTAGTTGCACTTTTAGATATGTGGCTGAATACCTAGAAAACATACATTAGTTTCACAGAGAAAAATAGTTCCTGCGCATACAGAGAGAGTGGGACTCTGTCATAACCAGGCCCCATCCTCTTGCAGAGCAGAGCTCATTCACAGATTGAGTTGATCTTTAGTTTTTTGCAGTTTTATAAAGCACAAACTTGACCTGATGGTAATTGGGCATTTTACATGAGCACCAATTACATTACACAAGGTCACACACATTTTTTAGACACTGGGAGATTAAGGGTCATATGTATGAACACATTTTTAGACACTGGGAAATTAAGGGTCATATGTATGAACACATTTTCCGATAGACACAGAATGGATAAAACCCTTTGATACATCTGGCTCTAAGTGTAAATGATATGCTCAGGATCACAGGAGGTTGAGCTGACGCTGAGATTCAAACTTCCTTCCTCAGTTCCAAAGTCACAATCTCTGGTCGTAATGCCACAGCTGAGTCCCTGCATACATAATGCTGAACCCCTGGATAGACAGAACAGAGTTATGTTGTGTTTCTTTACAAATAGTTTATTTCTTGCATTGACAGACCATGTCAGATACTGACCTGGGTAAGAGTCCTGTGGTAGTCCCACAGATTAAAAGCCAGGAGTGAGAATGAGAGTGATAGAGGAGGGATTAAGAAAAAGTAGTGTGGAGGAAGAGGTACATAATATACAACATTCTGTTGCTCCCCAGCTATGTTTGTGCTATACCAACATAACCTCAGACATGTTTTTACCATGTGAAATTATCCTGCTTATTCCGCTCTGTGAATGCTCCTTTCTTTTGGGCTCTTTGTGAAAACTCCTCAGTTTGTGATATTCACATAGAAGCCCTATACAATTTTCTTTATACCAGTAAATGCTCCACATCTTTAATATGGTTCCCATAAGTCTCCTCGATATCTGAAGGAGCACTTTCATGTGTTTATCTGGGGATCCCCCTGATAGTCAACCATTTGTTACCTGAAGCATGCATATTATGCTTCTCATGTTGCTATTAGTAAGAAAAGAGCCTTTACAATAAGGCTTTCTTTTCTTTGTGTCAGACGTGCACAGAGGCCCAATATTAATTGATAATAAACATGTTGCACACATCTGGTACTCACAGACCTGGTGGATACTCTTGAAGCTCCAGCAGTGCTTAGTGTCTGAGTGGAAATTATTGGCAAAGCCAGTAGATCTGGCTTTAATGTGTTGATGCGTGAAAATATAGGCATACATGAATGCTGTCTGCATGTGTTAGCACATTAAAGGCTGACATATTGGCAATATGTGCTCCTCTACTGGCTCTGAGAATGTCTCTTCCCGTATTATGTGAAGTGGTAGCCGCTTGATGTACTAGCACCCCCCCCTGAAGTTTGGGTCTACTTGTGCCACTGTTCATGAGTGATGCAATATGTGAGGTCATAAACAATGCATGACAGGGCAAAATATATAGTTAGTTCACTAAACTATAACAGGGGAATTTCAGTGATTTTTCAGTGCTTGCTCTCATTTTATTCCGTCACCTAAGTATAAAGTAATTTTTATTTGGGATTTTGCAGTTAATTTCAAGGTTCTAAACATATGTTTAGCTCCTATTGCCAAAAAAATTATAATGTTACTTTAGCCTTTGCTTGTTTCAGCGGATTTGTGTGGTTTATGGATCATATTCTAAACTTACCATGTATAAGTTCCTCAGATGGGCAATCTACTGCTCACACCATTATGCAATGGAAGTGGAGCACAATCAGGCCTTATGCAAAACTCCACTAAAGTATTCATCTCGAAAACATTTGCACACAATGTCTAGATGTGTGCTGAAGAGACTGGATGCATGGGTATGCCTCAGGCCAATTTGCTTTTTTGGTGTTTTTTTATAGATTTGTAGTTTAAAACGATTTTATTACAAATTGTTTAACAACGATTAACATTTCTTAATATTTTTATTGCACTATTTTTTATAATGAACAATTTCATTTCTTATGCTTTCTGTAAAAGTATTTGTGTTGCTCTTTCAGCTTTTTTATTAGCCCCCCACAGAAGCCATGAGTTGCACACGCTTTGCAGTATGTTCTAAAATACTGGAAATATTAATCGTCCCTCCCCTTTCCTTGCATCTGTACTTCAAGTGATCCAGTTTCAACAACATCTGCTAGCTTATGTTATTTTTTCTTATATGTCCGAGCTATGTGTTTGGGGTGCATATCTAGCATGTTTTTCCACATGCTGCTTGAACCAGTAGAGTTGCCAAATATCGAGCATCTAATTCCACAAAACGCATGCACCCTTTTTTTGCCCAGATGGAAATTGAAAGAATTTCCACACCACTGATTCCCTTTTGGGCATCTTGGGTTGTGCTGGTGCATCTGTTGATGGCAGCATTATCACATTATCATTTAGTGATAATCCAGATTCTGGAAGGTTCTATGGATGATGTAGTAGGTGCTTGAGGCTCAGCGGTATGTCCTGAGGCCATGGTGGACCTGGATTCTCCATACAGCAGTCTCCTTCTTTTAAGCAGGACAGCGCTAATGATGTTCCTTAAAGTGTGTTCTTCTTATTTTTCCGTAGTGTACCCTGAGCTGGTTGCTTCCATTTTTAGTTTTTCTGTTTGCTGTTGGTGCTGTGGTACTACTGTAGGTTGCACAGATATAATGATAGAGTGCTGTGTGGCTCTTACAAGGCATTACGTCCTTTTTTTGATTCCTACAGTATCAAAAAAGCACAGCATGACTGATTTTTTTTTTTTTTAAGTTACGTTTGCTATGAAAAAATCATTTTATTCGAGTCTGAGCCTAGGGGTTTCCTAACATACCCAAATAACCAAGATTGTTTAGTGTTTATAAAATGTCTCGCTTTTTAGGTGTTGGACTACTGCAGTACCCAAAAGTGGTACCAAAATACCAATGACTCCCAGTAAAATCACATCTGATTGGTTGGTGTGACTATACTGTATTCATGCAATTTGAAGTAGTTCCAGTCCAGTTTCCTGTAGTAGGAATCTGGCTATCAATTGTGATATCTGTCCCCATTATTTAGGACTAGTCTCATTTTTGGGGGATTAGGCAAAAAAGAACTTGAAGAATGCCTTTAGGCTAAAACCACCCTGAACTGGAAGATCCTGAAGAGGTGGATGAGAAATCCAGAGGACCGGACCTCCTAAATCCATAGTTTGAAAGTTCTTCAGATTTACTCTCCTCAAGAAGAATGTATTTTCAAAGGAAGTAATTTGCAAATTATGTGACAGGGAGTTAAGTTGAATAACAGGGACAAAGTTATTCTTCAGTACTTTCCGGGATGCAGAAGCATCTCACTGCATGGCAAGCCTAGCAGTTCAACGTTGCACAAAGGAGAAGGCAAGAGGACCAGGGGAGTCTACATCTGGCACTGCCCCCAGCATGTGGTGGCTCCTGAGGATACAGTTTTCCTGAATGTAGTTTCAACCCAACAGCAGAACTGTGAACATTGCTTTGCCAGAAGTTGAATCATTAGTCTAGACAGCAGCAAAGGCATATCTATTGGGCATGCAGAGTGACAATGTTTGAAAGAACCAGGTGGTAGCTCATCCGGATCCTTTCAGAAAGTGATTTTTTTAATTCTCTTCTCAATTTTGGATACACTGTTCCACGTAATTTTAGTGTAATTCTCAAAAATGTTGCAAAAATTTGAAATATTTTTCACAAATATCCCAAAAAAAAGTTCTATTAAAACTACTTTTATTGGTTTGAAAATAACAAATACATTGTTTTTCATTTCGGTCCCTTATTGTTAAAGTATTTTAATAAGGATCTGCATCTAGAAGTATCAATGTAGTTTTGCTGAAAGCAGTTGCAAAAGGGGCACCATTTTCTTGCACACGCCACGAGATTTTGTGAACAAACCTATGTGCTAATAGCTTGTTTCACAAAATACTCAATTGTAGTTGCTCACAATCCTACCTCCCTCATCAATATTCAATGGATAGGTTCCAAATTGCAAAGGAATTGGGTGCCAAAATATTGATTTCCCTTTTTAATTCCGGTGGGTAATTTTGGGAAGCAATACAGAAAAAACAGCTAATGGAATTACACCAAATTTGGCAGAAAGTTAAACTTTTACTCAGCATGTGAGCTTTTTGTTAGTAATGTCAGAACCACTTCAGAGGGCTGCGGGGCACTTGGAGTTACTGGGCCCAACTCTGGGGGTTGAGGCCAATTACTCCTGATGTCCTGGAGCCCATCCTACTATGGATACTGAGCAAATAGGTCAAGTTTCCCTTCTGCACTTGACTCTCAATGGTAGACTTGAATGAGCAGTCTAAGGCTACCTTGGGCTCAGAACTCAAAGAGCTCGCAGCAGCAGCAGTAAATCAATGTCCAGATAAATACTTACTTTTCTAACTAAAGTATTTTTTATTTCTCATTCTA
This sequence comes from Pleurodeles waltl, assembly GCF_031143425.1. Taxonomy (NCBI): domain Eukaryota; kingdom Metazoa; phylum Chordata; class Amphibia; order Caudata; family Salamandridae; genus Pleurodeles; species Pleurodeles waltl. The sequence continues at coordinate 360,944,543 of NC_090449.1, read as the reverse complement.
CTCATTGAAAAGAAGGTTACAGCATTCACAGACAACAAAACATTTCCCCCTTGAGGTCGGGGCTATGGTGCTTTTATTGGGTTGTTTGCCATTCACTGGTGGTTGCAACCATGGAATGCTCACTGGCAGGCCACATCTCAAGAGTCCACTCTGAATACAGTCAAAGGTTTCTTAGCTCCCCATCACTTTCAGCAGCAAATTCCCCAGAGTGCAGTAGGCCTGTAACAAGTGATACCTGCTCTAGCAAGGAGGAAGCATGCAGCTTCTTCAAGGATGCCCTGTCAGAGGGTGCTCTCAGCAGCTCCAGTCCTGCACAGATGAGTCAGCTGTACACAGACTTAGCAGCAGCACTCAGCAAGTGCAGGCTCTCTCCTTAGTCCTCCCAGTCAACCTCCTGCAGAGATCAGAGGTGTTTGTGCGCTACTCCTGCAGGGTATGTTTTCATCCTCCCAAAGGCGGCCAGGGTGATTCTTATATTCCTGATCTTGATCCCACTGAGTTGACAATGCTCCTGTGTGTTCTCACTCAGTCCAAGACGTCAGGTTCTCATTGCTCCTGGTGAGCTACTGGTCAATGCTATTTACAGTTCACAAACTCTGGCCTGATCCAAATGGCACCATAATTCCCGGCAGTCAGTCCTGCAATACGAGTTGCTGCACCACTGCCACACAAGGCTTGGGCCCATATCACACAGCAATCTTTACTACGGTGGCCCCTCTGGCAAACAATGTGACCACAACAGCGCTTTACAAGCTTTTTTCCACAGCAGTCACTCCTGACTCATGGCTTCACCACAACAGTGCTACACAGGCATTTGCCATTACCACACGGCAATCTTTTTACACCACTATCTTCATGGTGACCCTCTCCTTGCCTATTGGGGTTGCTGACTCAGTCCTGCACATAGGCAATGACCCAAATGGTGCAGCAGTTGTCTTTTCACACAGGGAGTCCACTAAACGGTGTTTCCCACTGTACCTCACTCTCTCCAGCACTCTCCCTCACAGGTCACACTGGTCTTAGCAAGCAGGCAGGATCTAGTTTGCCAGTTTAGGAGGCCTTGATTTCCCTGGGTGATGTTTCCTCACCCAGTCGGGAGAGTAGCAGGCTTTCGCCCCCAGTCCTGGTCACAGGCAGAAGTCTTGCAGAGTTCCCTCCCCACACAGCCCATATGGCTGCTAGGCAGATGGCAGTCTTTGGGGTCTCAATCTTCCCTTCTTATAATCTATTTCCAAACACTAAATGAGCTGTGTCCAGCTACTTAATGGTAACTCCAAATCTGGGTAAATGTGGTATCCAATAAGGCAGAATAATACCCCAATACTGTTGCCAGTATTGGTTGTATGATGCCATGCACTCTGCGGGCTCCTTAGAGGACTCACAGAATTGCTCCTACCAGTCTTCTGGGATTTTCTGCTGATACCCCACAGAAGGTTTTTAGCGCTCCTACTGCTTGACCAGCGCAAACAGAGAAAGGCAGAACAAAGGATTTCCTTTGGGAGAGGGAGGCAACACCCTCTGCCTTTGGAAATAGGTGTGATATGGCTTGGGACGGGTAGCCTCTCCAAGCCACTGGTATGCTTTGAAGGGCACATTTGGTGCCCTCCTTGCATAAACTGGTTTGCACCAGTGCACGTACCTCCAGTGCCTGCTCTGGTGTGACACTGGTCAATGGAACGGGGAATAAACACCCCCTATCCATTGCCACTACAGGAGTGGTGTCCAGAGCTCCTCCAGGTGGCTACTTGATTCTGCCATCTTGAATACAATGTGGGCAGAGGCCCCTGGAAACATGTGAGTGGCCAGGTCAGGCAGGTAACATCACAGCCCCCTCCTGATAGGTGGTCACCCTGATTGGTGACCAATTCCCCTTCCTGGGATATTTAGGGTCTCCTTCCATGGTGGGTCTTCAGATTCGACATGCAAAATTCTAAAAGGACTCATCTGCATCATTTACTTCATCTTCTGGCCACCGGTACTGCAACTGGACCGTCCAGGAATCAACAATCTGCAACTCCAGAGAAGACTCCTCTCTGCAACATTGTTTGTCCAGCTCCTTCCAGCAACTGCAACATTTCCCTGGCTGTGCATCCTCTGAGGGCAACAAGTCTTCAGCCTGCACAAGAAGCAAGAAGGAATCTGCCTTGGAATGAAGGAGTCACTCCCCTGCATCCGCATGCATCAACTGCAATGATGACTGTCTGTGTGGATCCTCTCTCCTCTAGAACAGCATGGATCCTGCATCACAGGTGTTCTTAGAGTGATCCGCTAGGTCTTCTCTACCAGCTGTTCAATTTGGGAGACAGTAAGCCCTTGCCTCTCCTCTCAGGACAGTACGCTTGCGCACCTTGAACCTTGCAGCTACCAAGGCTTGTTTGTTCCTCCTCCAAGGACCTTCAAGCACTGTGTAGACCCAGTCTCCATCTCTCTTCCCTCCAAAGCACAGTCTCCTGCCTGCTGCTCCTGCCATGTGGGATTCCCCTTCATGTGTGCTGAGTGGCCCTCACTGCGACTCCTGTGCCTGCTGCCTGTGGGTCGCCAGTGGGGACTGCCTCCTCTTCTTGTCACTCTCCCAGCTGCTGAGGGTCACATCAAACTCCCCTTCTTCTGTCGAGTCCCCTGGGCCTTGCTGGTCCTCTTCAGCCTTGCAAAACCTTCTTGACTGACTCTTGCATTTGTCAAGGCTTGTTGGTGGTTTTCCCACACCTCATGACAGCCGACGTGCAACATCACTTGCATCACTTCTGGAATTCCTCTTCAGCTCCTGTGCTGCACTGCTGATTTTCTTCATCTGCCGTCGACCTTTTCTTGTATCCACAGAAGGGTGAGTAGTGGCTCCTGCCAGAGCCGGACACTCCAACTTGAACTGGACTTGGTCTCTTTCTTTTGAATGTCTTCTTCTGCCAGGATTTACCTTTAGTTTCTTCCATTCTTGTCTGGGTCTTGCCCAGTCCTTTTCCAAAGTTCTCCTGTGGGATTGCAGAAAAAAACAGGTAGTTTACTCTTCTCTCCTGGTTGCTGGGGGGCGCCCTGGTACTTACCTTTTGGGGTTCCTAGATCCCCCTGCTCCCCTCTACCGATTCCACTTCCTTGTGTGGGGTACTTCCTTTCACATTCCACTTACTTATTATATGGCTTGGTCTCACCTTAGGGCCTTCACTATTTTCCATTGGTTTACTATTTGCTATTGCTTTCTATGTTAATCACTGACTTCTAATGTCTATATATTAGTGTGTTACTCACATCTTAGTGGAGTATTGCCTATACAGTATTTCAGTATTTGTGTTATCATAATAAAGTACCTTTGTTTTTGTAACACTACGTGGTTCTTTCATGTGTGTAAGTGCTGTGTGACTGTAGTGGTATTGCATAAGCTTTGCAAGTCTCCTAGATAAGTCTTGGCTGCTCATCCACAGCCACCTCTAGAGAGCCCTGGTTTCCTAGACACTGTCTGCACCTCACTAATAGGGGGTACCTGGACCTGATATAAGGTGATAACACCATAGGTGCCCAGCACATACCAGGCCAGCTTCCTATACAATGTATATGGTGATTCTAACTATCGAAGACTCCCAGGCCCTGTTCTTGCTGAATAGGGTTTCAGTCACAGGGCCACATCAACACCAACTGTAGCATTTTCTCGATAGAATCAGGGACATGGCATTTATGAAAGTCCATACCTTTCCACGTTCTATCTGTCTTCCAATGTTAGTACACACACAAAAATTCGTATCTAATCTAGCAGTGCCACGGGTTCAGATCTCTCAAGTAGCTCTTGGTGCCAGGCGCTGCTGCCGTCATTTAATCCTCAAACACAAAGCGATCACAGGTGGCACACTTTGACTGCCGGTGCAAGCGTTTGGTGGTCAGCCACAGACTCCAGCATCCAGAAGAAAGCAAAGGATCACACTGCACTCCCAGGAGTTAGAATCCTCTTTTATTGCCATCAGTCGATATCTCCCTCAGTATTTCACCAAATATGTACATATTCATGATCAAGGCTGCTATAGACAGCAAAAATGCAAGGATGCAATTCAGCCTGCTTCAATAAATTTGTGATAAAGAAACCGCTGCTCGAGTGCCACTCTTTGTTAATATTGAAGTAAAGAATATATTAATTGCCTACTGGCAGGCCCCAGTAGGTAGTTTATATTTAGGATCTACTTTCCATAGACAAAGCGTTTTTTGTTTTGTCGATAACTTTGTTGCCGTTTGACAAAACCTCACAATATTTTCAAAACGTGTTGCTACTCAATTCTGCCGCTGTTTGGAATGTTTTAGGGTGTTGCACAAAATTTTGAAGAAATCTAGATCTTGGTCCAAAAAGAGTACGGGCCATATTTATACTTTTTGACGCAAAACTGCGCTAACGCAGTTTTGCGCCAAAAAAATAAGCGCCGCCTAACGCCATTCTGAAGCGCCATGCGGGCGCCGTATTTATTCAATGACGTTAGCCGGCGTTAGCCGCCGGCGCTGTCTGGTGTGCGTTAAAAAAAACGACGTACACCAGGCAGCGCCGGCGTAGGGGGAAAATGGCGTATGGGCATCCACAAATGGTGCAAGTCAGGCTGAGGCAAAAAAATCGCCACAACCCGATTTGCGCCATTTTTTTACGACGCCCATCCCCCATTGGCAAAGACAGGAGTCATGCCCCCTTGCCCAATGGCCATGCCCAGGGGACTTCTGTCCCCTGGGCATGGTCATTGGGCATAGTGGCATGTAGGGGGGCACAAATCAGGCCCCCCTATGCCACAAAAAAAAAAAAAAAAAAATACTTACCTGGACTTACCTTAATGTCCCTGGGGTGGGTCCCTCCATCCTTGGGTGTCCTCCTGGGGTGGGCAAGGGTGGCAGGGGGTGTCCCTGGGGGCAGGGGAGGGCACCTCTGGGCTCATTCTGAGCCCACAGGTCCCTTAACGCCTGCCCTGACCCAGGCGCTAAAATCCGGCGCAAATGCGGGTTTTTAAGACCCGCCCACTCCCGGGCGTCATTTTTGCCCGGGAGTATAAATACGACGCATATGCATCGGAGTCATTTTTTAAGACGGGAACGCCTACCTTGCATATCATTAACGCAAGGAAGGTGTTCCCGCAAAAAAATGACGCTAACTCCATGAACTTTGGCGCTAGACGCGTCTAACGCCAAAGTATAAATATGGAGTTAGTTTTGCGTCGAATTTGCGTAGAAAAAAACTACGCAAATTCGGCGCAAACGGAGTATAAATATGCCCCTACGTTTTGTAATTTGGTGCTAATCTGTTCAGTAGTTTTTGTGTTGTAACAGAAAAAAGAAATGTATATACTGTATCTAGGGAAGCATCGGGTCTGCGGATCCGACAGATCTCAAAACGAGAACTGATTTGCTGCCAACAATTCAACCAGGAAGTGTTGGCAGCCGTTTTGGGTCTCAGACTCATCCAAGTCCCCAGAAAAAAGGCAAAAAATGAGAGAGCTAGTGTAGAAATACGCAAGCCCCATAGTCCTTGGGGTGGGGACCCACCCAGTTCAAAAAAAATTTGTTTTTTTAATTTTGTCAGGAAACAGTGGAGGATCTATGTATCCTGACAAAACAAAAAAAAAGTTGTTTTTCTGTGCCCTCCCCTGGGTGTGCATTTTCCCAGGTGGAAAAAAAGCTTTTATATTAAGGGGGATGACGGTGCAAGCTGCCCCCTTCATCAGGCCAATTTCATCTCCAGGGATCCCATCCCCCAGAGCCCAGCTGATTTCACATGAGGGGAGTGCGGCCGCCTGGCCCCCCTCCTAACCGGTTTCAGCCACAAAGACCTCATCCCTTGGGGCCCAGCCAAATTGAATACAGGTCTCCTGGGCCAATTTTGTCTCCAAGGGCCCCTTCCCCCCTGGCCTGGACAATTTTTAAAATGGGAAGGGGGCAATGCGGCAAACACTAAGTCCCTCCCACTAGGCAGGAGCATGTAAAATTGGGAAACAGATGAAAATATTGCTCCTGACCACAGGGAGCAGCATTTTTTGCTCCCTGTGGGCACGAGCAATGCTGGCTCTTCTTGGAGATGGGGAGCTGGCTGGGACAGTGCTGGCCTTTAGGCTCCCCCACACAGCACCCAAAAAGGAGATGGTGGGTGCCCTGGGTGGGTTCCAGCAAACAAACACAAATGTTGGACGTAATGCTGAACCAATCAAACATTCACTCCCAGCCAAAAATCTGGGTTTAATCCATCAATTCTTTTGTTCACCATGCCACCCCACTTTGAACCCGGCCATATACAAATTAGTCTTGCTCCTGTTCCCCATGGAAACAGTCCAGCCCACGGCGACATCGTCTGTTATTTTTGCATTTGTCATCCCAAGTGGGAAGGGCATGCCCAGACGTGGGTCCCGTGCTTGATATGCCACCAGATTCAAGCTAGCCTGGCTGATGAAGGGTGATACCAAGAAACTGGTCCCAGGGTGCTTGTTTCTGGTCCAAGGAGGATCTGGCCTGGCAGTTCGGGCTGGACTGTTCCTATGGGGAGCATGGTCAAGACTGATTTGCATATGGCTGGGTCCAAACTGGAATGGCATGACAAGAAAAAAAAACTGATGGATTAAACCCAGATCTGTGACTGGGGGTGAATGTTTGATTTGTTCTGCATTCCGTACATCATCTGTTGTTTTTGCATTTGTCGCCCCAAGTGAGAAAGGTATGCCCAGACGTGGGTCCGGTGCTTGCTATACCACCCTATTCAAGCTAGCCTGGCTGATGAAGAGAAATATCCTGAAGCTGTTCCCACAATGTTTGTTTATGGTGCTGAAAGGACCTGCCCTGGCAGTTTGGGCTGGACTTTTCATATGGGGAACAGGGTCAAGACTGATTTGCATATGGCTGGGTCCAAACTGGAATGGCGTGGCAAGCAAAAAAACTGAGGATTAAACCTAGATCTGTGACTGGGGTGAATGGCATTCTGTCCATCATCTGTTGTTTTTTACACTGGGTGGGTTCCAGAGCACCCATGTTTAATGGCCAGGCCCAATGGGATTGGTTCCATGTGACCAATTTTAGCCCAGGGGGTGCTGTATGCCCCCTTACCAGATCATAATGTGTCTGGGCCCTGGACGATGGGGTCCCTGGTACCAAAATTGGCCTGGGAAGGGGGCTGCCCCACCCTAATTAGTAATTGAATAGGCCCGGGGTATGGGGTCACAGGGGCCAATATTGGGCTAAGAAGGGAGACTGCATGGCCTCTTCATAGTTCATAATGAAGCTGGGCCCTGCCCAGTAGATGGGGTCCCAGGGCCAGAAATCACCTCAGAGGGGGACAACCTGGCTCCCCTCCCAATTTTACAATAAATTAGGCCCCATACGATGGGGTCCCCTGGGCCAATATTTGTCCGGGAATGGGGGTTGTGCGCTCCACTCACTATTCCTAATATGGCCCAGTCCTTGAGTGAGATGGGGTCCCAGGGGGGCCAAAAGTCAGCCTGGAGAGACCCCCCTCCCCATTTACAAAATTGGAGCGCAGCGCCATTAACTGAGCCGCTTTGTTTTTGAATATATATATATATATATATAAATCACCTAGTGGTGATTAAAGTTAGGACCATTCTTCTATAGAAAAAGCATTTTTTGACTTGCCCATATCTTTGGCACCGTTTGACAAATCTTAACAAAACCTTCCAAAAAAAGCTGTTTTTCCCTTGTTAATTACCATAGGACCTTTGAAAATTACTACAGTCCGAACCACATGACGGAATAACACCAAGGCCCTGATTCATACTTTTTGGTGTAAAACTGCACTAACTCAGTTTTGCACCAAAAAGTTTTGCACCGGCTTGCACAATTCTGTGCACCAGCTGGGCAACATATTTATGGAATAGTGCAAGCCAGTGCAAAGGGTAGGCTAGCGTATAAAAAAAAAAAACGACTTTAGTCAGTGGGGCTGGCGGTATGGAAAAAGGGGGTTTTGCACCAAAAAATGACATTGGGCAGGTTAGAGTAAAAAAACCACAAGACTCCTGTCTTAGAAAAGACAGGAGTCATGCTCACCACCCCAATGGCCAGCACAGGGAACCAGGGTCCCCTGGGCATGGCCATTGCACCCAGTGCCATATAGGTGGGCCCATTTCAGGGCCCCCAATGGCACTTAAAACAATAAAATAAAATACTTACCTGTACATACCTATACTTACCTGGGATGGGGTCCCCCATCCTTTGCTGTCTCTCTGGTGTGGGAGGGAGTGTCCCTGGGGCCTGGGGAGGGCATCTGTGGGCTTATTCCATGGTGATCCACCATGGAAATAGGATCACAGGTACCCTAACGCCTGTCCTGACCCAGGCTTTAAAAAATGGTGCAAAGCAAGCTCTGCACCATTTTTTGACCCCTCCTCCCTCCTGCGCGTGATCTTAGCACAGGATGATAAATATGGCACTAAGGCCATAGAGTCATTTTTTGCACGGGAATGCCTACTCCGCATCTCATTGATGCAAAGTAGGTTTCCACATCCAAAAAATGACTCTAACTCCATAAATTTGACACTAGACGGGTCTAGTGCCAAAGTATAAATATGGAGTTAGATTTGCACCTAATTTGCATACAAAAATGTGCGAAGTCAGTGCAAAACAAAAACAATGGGGGTCATTCCGACCCTGGCGGTCGGGGTCCCCGGGAGCACCGCCAACAGGCTGGCGGTGCTCCTTTGGGCATTCTGACCGCGGCGGTACAGCCGCGGCCAGAAACGGAAAGTCGGCGGTGTACCGGCGACTTTCCGCTGCCCATGGGAATCCTCCATGGCGGCGCAGCTTGATGCGCCGCCATGGGGATTCCGACCCCCATACCGCCATCCTGTTCCTGGCGGTTTCGGCCGCCAGGAACAGGATGGCGGTATGGGGTGTCATCGGGCCCCTGGGGGCCCCTGCAGTGCCCATGCCAATGGCATGGGCACTGCAGGTGCCCCCGTAAGAGGGCCCCACTTTGAATTTCAGTGTCTGCTTAGCAGACACTGAAATTCGCGACAGGGCTACTGCACCCGTCGCACCCCTTCCACTCCGCCGGCTCCATTCGGAGCCGGCTTCATCGTGGAAGGGTGTTTCCCACTGGGCTGGCGGGCGGCCTTTTGGCGGTCGCCCGCCAGCCCATTGGGAAACCCAGAATGACTGCCGCGGTCTTTTGACCGCGGGACGGTCTTCTGGCGGTCCCAGCCAGGCCGGCGGCTACCGCCGCCGGCCGGGGTCAGAATGACCCCCAATATGTCCACAGATTTGGCAAAAGGCTAGCTTTTAGTATGCAGATTGTGATTTTGGGTATTTGGGTAATTGGTGTAAATCCATTCAGTAGTTTTGGAAATATTACAGGGAAATTAAATGTGTAGATCTAGGGTGTGGATCCTTTGCAAAACAAACATTTTGCGATAATGGCCACTTATTCGCGGATGCACCTGCCACCAGGAATGATGTGAATGGCTGCCTGCAACCTGACCAGAAAGTTGCGATCGGGCATTAAAAGGTCCTGGGACACGGTGCCCGAGGCTGAAAAATAAATAAAAAGAGGTATGAGGGGTCAAGGTGGAGGTACTCTGACCCCAGTGCTGTGATATTGCAATGTATGAGGGCGAAATCATGCCCTTTAAAAAAAAAATTCCATGCCGTGCAATATTCATGAATAAGTTGCAATGCTCAGCGCAGCCCCCTAGTGTAACGCTGCAACGAGTATGCAAATATCAGCAAAAACAAAAAAAACAATATTTGTGAAAAAATGAAATAAAAACATTCACAGACTCATTCATACACTAGCCCATTCACCCATAGAAACACTCTGACACGCAAGCATCCACTCATAAACTACTCAGTCATACACCCACTTTAAGATCCACTCAAACCCCATGTACCCACTCACAGCTCCACTTAGTGATGCACCCACTCACAAACCCAATCAGACACTGACACATCCACTCACAGACCCACTCAGACACTGACGCAGCCACTCACAAACCCACTCAGACCATCACACATCCACTCACAGACCTACTAAGACCCTCATGCACCTACTCACTTACTCACAGACCCACTCAGAGAATCAGGCACCCACTCACAGACCCACTCATACCCTCACACACCCACTCAGACCCTTTCAGAAACTGTTGCCCTTACTCACAAACCCACTCATACTATCACACATCCACTGACAGAACCACTCTCATCACAGATAGACACTCTCGCACCCAGAGACACCTTCTCACTCCTATTCTCATACCCAGAGAGACATACCCTTTGGTTGTGCATGGTGTGGGGTTGGATGGTAGCACCCTCGCCATGCACTAGTAATTTCCTCAGATATTACAGCACTCATGACAAGCCTTCTGTAGCATCCGTAAAAATAGAAATTAAACATTAGCAGTCAAAGTATTTAAGAAAATACTATGCATGGTAGGGGAGTGAGATATACTTACCCTAGGACGTGAGTTATAGTTACTTGCAATAACTATAACTATATCTGTTGAATTTCTCTGGTTTTGTGTGAGTAAATTTAGAAACAACTATAACATCCCTGTGGTAACCTTTGATTTTAAGTGAATAACTATGTTTTTAAAAAAAAAATATATTTGCTAACTATAACGTCCCGGCACTAACCTTTGATTTTCAGTGAATATATATATATATATATATATATATATATATATATATGTGTGTGTGTGTGTGTAGCAAAGTCGGCAGGAAACAATATACTGCTCACTCAGTAACTGCAGAAACACCACATAATTTATTCATCTAAACACATAGGGCCAGATTTAAGAAAAGTGGTGCTGCACCTAGTGCAGTGCCACTTTTCTAGTGCTCCTAAGTGCTGCCCTAATGCCACCATGTGTGCACCATATTTGGGCCTGGCTGGGCCACATTAGTGTAAAAGAATTATGCTAATGTGGCGCAAGGCGATGCTAGGGGATCTTAAATTTGCTCCATAATGTGTTCGGCCTTCAAGGGCTTTGATTTGATGACCAACACTTCTTCCTTAAAAATGCATGAACACAAACAAAGGACTACTAAATATGCATAACTGTTGGACCTGGCCCTTTTACAGGGTCATTCCCTAGACTTTTTGCTTTTGCCTCCCTATTTTTCTGAACTTTGTTGGCTGACGTTTAGATTCTGAGCACTTTTTCACTGCTAACCAGTGCTAAAGTGCATGTGCTCTCTCTTACAAATTTGGTATGATTGGCTTCTACCTGATTGGCATATTTAATTTACCTATAAGTCCCTTGTAAAGTGGTCTCCCTATACCCAGGGCCTGTAAATTAAATGCTACTAGAGGGCCTGCAGCGCTGCTTGCGCCACCCACTGAAGTAGCCTATCAAACCTCTCTAAGGCCTGCTAGCGCAGAGATTGTGTGCGCAGTTTCCTGCCACAGGGACCTGGCATCTAAATTTACTTGCCAGGCCAAGAACTCCCCTTTTACTACATGTAAGTCACCCCTAAGGTACGCCCTAGCTAGCCCTTTGGGCAGGGTGCCATGTATGTAGAAGGCAGGACATGTGCCATGTTGCGTGGCCTGTCCTGGTAGTGACAAACAGCCTAACTGGTGTCTCACTACTGTGAGTGCTGCCCTCTCATAGGATTGCATTGGAAATGCCCTGCCTTATGTGTAAGGGGTATTGTCTGATTTATGAGGGGTAGCGTAGGCATGTTTGGTATGGTTGTGACAGTGGTAAGAAATGCTGCTTACTGGTGTAGGTGTATTTTTTATTACTATCACAGAAATGCCACTTCTAGAAAGTGCGCATTTATCTGTGCTTATAACTTTGGTGTTTTGAAGCTTGTCTCCAATCCACGTCTGGGCAGACTGACAGTTGGGGCTTTGTGCATACTTCTCAGACAGCCTGAACACAGGGAGGGTGGAGGTGACACAGAGGTGCATCTACATATTGTAAAGCCTTCCTGGGCTGAGAGAAGTGAGAGGCGGGGCACACCTGCATTTGTAAAGACTGTGCTCTGGCCTCACACAATAGGGTCGTTAACCCCCCACTGATGTTTGGAGCCTGTGCTGAAAGGAGAGAGGGGGCACTCCCAGAACCAGTTGTAACTGGCTGGAACCTCCTCTCCCTACCATTGAAAAACACAGTAAGAACTGACTATAAGTACAGGGGAATTTTCCCCACAATTTGAACATTCTTGGAACTTGAAACTACACAGAACGCTGATGAATAGACTCACCAGGAAACCACCTTGGACTGCTGCTGTTGTGCTGACCTGTGACCTGCCTGGTCACTAGGAGGAACTGCCACCACCTGCACCCCTTGTGCTGGCCTGTAGCTGGTCCCACCAGCCCTGTGCACCTTCAAGTTTTGGTTTGCTCCCAGGGCCATAGCGTTGTTCCAAAGTTGCTCTCTTTATTTCCAAAGGAAAATCACTGCCGCCGCCCAGGCTGCAGGCCTGGCTCTAGCACTGGGAGAAACGCGCTTTATTTGGTCTCCCGGATCACCGCCGCAGCCGGGTTCACTGATTACTTTAGAGCGCGGGGATCACGCTCCTCTCTGTGCCCGGGGGCACAGCAACAAAGGAATCTGAGCAAGCGTGCTCCTCGCGGCGCCCCCGAGGCACCTCCCGCTTTCGGCAGCACCCCCGGGGTACCAGCCACCTTCCATTTTAGAGGAAGCCTCCCGGTAGCTCGGGAGAGGCTTCCCTCACTCGCGCACCACATCGGGTGCGGGCGAGTGTTCCCTCGGGCCCCCGGAGGGGTCCGAGAGTCATCCCTTACAGAAGGCAGGACTCGGGGAAGGCGCAGGGAGCGCCCCCTTCCCCGGTCGCTGCACCAGGAGCAGGACGCTCCTTTTCTTTTACGGGGGCATTTGTTTCAGCACGAGTCGAGGAGGGAGACCTCGACGGAGGTCCCTTCCCTGTTTTTGTGCCCCAACATTGTTTAGTGGGCAGCGCCCGGCCCCCACCCCACGGACAGGGTGTGCGGAGGCCGAGGCCGTCTCTCACCCCGAACGGAGGCCCCCGGAGGTGCCCGTTCATGAGGAGAGGGTGCCAACTGCCCCTCTTCACCCCAAAACATCGTGTGGCTCTCTGTTTTGCGTGCCGGAGCACCGGTGCCCCTCTACACTCCCCTTTAGGCACTGGAAGTGCCCACTTCTACTAGGAACCAGGTACCCTTTAGGAAAACTAGGCTCAGGGAGCCTAATATAGACTTACAACTGTTTACTATTTCCTACCTGTTAACTGGTTATGCATATATTTGCTAATATTCCTTTTTCTAGGCATGTCTAGCTGATATGTATGTATATGACTTGTGGTGTATTCTCTAATGTTCCTTTATGGGTATTTAGGAATTGTTCATGACAAGTGCATATACCTTTTACTATAATTCCTGACTACTGCTTATGTTGCAGAATCCTGAGTACTTACATGTTCTAATGTGACAACTGCATATTCCTGCAGAGTATTAGTAACTTGTGTAACATTCTGACAGCTGCTAAGGTAGCAGGCTATTACTTATGTGCAATGTTGGTCTAATTATGTTTTTTGCAATACAGATTATTTTTACATTGCTCAGTGTTGTGTTTACTTTGTGGTGTACATTGTGCGTCACGTGTGTTGTGTGTTGTGCAAACACTTTACACATTGCCTCCAGGTTAAGCCTGACTGCTCGTGCCAAGCTACTGAGGGGGTGAGCAGGGGTTATCCTAGACGTGTAACTCCCAAGCCCTGACTAGAGTGGGTAGGTTCTGCCTGGCTGAGGTGCATACCCTAGCCAACCAGAAACCCCATTCCTAACAATAACCTATTGCAAAAACGGGTGCCATTTTATATTAGTAAGTTTGAGATGCAAAATGTTTGACTTGGTCTGATGATTTACCATTGATGACTTTTCTTATATGTTAACTTTACATCAGCGTTGATCATGATGACGGTTTTCTAACATGTAGGCATTTCTTAAGAGCATGACCTTTGTATTATCTGTCAAACACATAATGATGAAATATTGTCTTAAGTTTATTTTTATTGTCAATGGGATCATATAAAGACAGAAGTTGGGTACTATGATGGAAACTTGCTTTGTCCCCAGGTTTGTGAATATTTTAATTGGCTGGTGGGGAGATAAGCAGGGTCCAGTGGCTGAAGATACTGCCTGAGAAATGGAACAAGTAGTGTTGTGGCTAAGGTACATTGATGATCTTTGTATAATGTAAAAAGGCACAGAAAGGTCAGATAAATAATTTCTAGAAAAACTAAAGAAAAATGATTTGAACTTTACCTACAATATTAGCAAACAGAATATTGACTTCTTAGATGTCAATATCAAAATTGTTGATAAAGAATTGGTAACTAGTCTACTCAGAAATCCTACAGCGGGCAATACAGTGCTGCATGTGCTCAGTGGTCACTCCCAAACTCTTAAATGGAGTATCCCCTATGGGGAACTCCTAAGAGCTAGGCACAACCAAGGCACAGAAGAACTATGGGCCTGATTTATACTTTTTTTGTGGCACATTCCCGTCATTCTTTGACGCAAAAGTGGCACTAACTTACAAAATACAATTGCATTTTGTAAGTTCGCGCTGCTTTTGTGTCAATAAATGACGGTAATGCGGCGCAAAAAAAAGTATAAATCAGGGCCTATATTTACAAAAACAAGAAAAAATTATCAAAAGGCTTAAGGAGCATGGTTACCCCAGGTGAGTTCTAATCAAAGCTGTTGAACTGTAAAATATATCACCAGGAATCAGATTCTCTTTGATAACAGATGTTCAAGCAAACTGGTAATAGACAAGTCACTCGTATGATTATGACTGACAATACTAAATTTAGGAAGTAAGGAAAATATTGGAATCCAACCGGGATATAGTAAAATGTGATCCTACTCGTGAAAATATTTTCGATGAGAAACTTAGCATTACATACAGAATAGGATGTTCCCTAAGGGACCATTGTGTTCTTAATGATGTGACTACCAAAAGAGATACTCATAATCAGGAACTTGAAGGTTTTTTTTCGATGTGATGAATGTAAAGCTTGCTGTTACAGTACTAGTGTTAAAGAGTTTGAAGTAACCTACAGTAGAAGCACAAACAATATCCAACAATTTTTTACCTATGGCACTCAGTTTGTTGTTTACATTTTGTGTGCCCCCTTAACAGAAGGTATGTGTGCAGAAATATTCATGCAGTGAAAAGAGGGTGCTTGAGCATGTGTGGGCCATCAACAACAATGATCCCCATTACCCAACGGTAAGGCATTTCCTAGAGTCACAATTCAGTGATAGATCTAAACTAGCTTACTATGCCATAGAACATATGCCTTATAAAACTAGGAAAGGTGATAGAGCACCAATCTTGAGAAAAAAACAATCCAAATATAGGCCCGTATTTATACTTTTTTTAGCGCCGCATTTGCGCCGCTTTTTGACGCAAAACGGCGCAAACCTACAAAATACAATGGCATTTTGCAAGTTTGCGCCGTTTTTGCGTAAAAAAACGACGCAAATGCGGCGCAAAAAAAGTATAAATACGGGCCATAGTATGGGGCATATTTATACTCCGTTTGCGCCGAATTTGCGTCGTTTTTTTCTACGCAAATTAGACGCAAAACTAACTCCATATTTATACTTTGGCGTTGGACGCATCTAGCGCCAAAGTTCATGGAGTTAGCGTCATTTTTTTGCGTGAACACCTTCCTTGCGTTAATGATATGCAAGGTAGGCGTTCCCGTCTTAAAAAATGACTCCGATGCATATGCGTCGTATTTATACTCCCGGGCAAAAATGACGCCCGGGAGTGGGCGGGTCTAAAAAACCCACATTAGCGCCGGATTTTAGCGCCTGGGTCAGGGCAGGCGTTAAGGCACCTGTGGGCTCAGAATGAGCCCAGAGGTGCCCTCCCCTGCCCCCAGGGACACCCCCTGCCACCCTTGCCCACCCCAGGAGGACACCCAAGGATGGAGGGACCCACCCCAGGGACATTAAGGTAAGTCCAGGTAAGTATTTTTTTTTTTTTTTTTTGTGGCATAGGGGGGCCTGATTTGTGCCCCCCTACATGCCACTATGCCCAATGACCATGACAGAAGTCCCCTGGGAATGGCCATTGGGCAAGGGGGCATGACTCCTGTCTTTGCTAAGACAGGAGTCATTTCAATGGGGGATGGGCGTCGTAAAAAAATGGCGCAAATCGGGTTGTGGCGATTTTTTTGCCTCAGCCTGACTTGCACCATTTGTGGACGACCATACGCCATTTTCCCCCTACGCCGGCGCTGCCTGGTGTACGTCGTTTTTTTTAACGCACACCAGACAGCGCCTGCGGCTAACGCCGGCTAACGTCATTGAATAAATACGGCGCCCGCATGGCGCTTCAGAATGGCGTTAGTCGGCGCTAATTTTTTGGGCGCAAAACTACGTTAGCGCAGTTTTGCGTCAAAAAGTATAAATATGGCCGTATATGTCTGGAAATGGCAATTCCTGGTTAGGAAACCCCTTCCCACGAGGAAGCCGGCTCCGAATGGAGCCGGCGGAGTGGGAAGGTGCGACGGGTGCAGTTGCACTCGACGCGAATTTCAGTGTCTGCTAAGCAGACACTGAAATTCTTTGTGGGGCCCTCTTACGGGGGCCCCACGACACCCCATACCGCCATCCTGTTCCTGGCAGGCGAACCGCCAGGAACAGGATGGCGGTATGGGGTGTCTGAATCCCCATGGCGGCGCAGCAAGCTGCGCCGCCATGGAGGATTCCTGAGGGCAGCGGAAAACCGGCGGGAAACCGCCGGTTTTCCTGTTCTGACCGCGGCCAAACCGCCGCGGTCAGAATGCCCTGCAGAGCACCGCCAGCCTGTTGGCGGTGCTCCCGCCGACCCCGGCCCCGGCGGTCCTTGACCGCCGGGGTCGGAATGACCCCCTGAATGTCTAGTAATGAGTGGACCCATGTTTGATTTAATTTAAATATTGAACCAAGATGATTAAATGTGAATACATTGTTTGAATGCATATAAATAAGTGCTGATTATAATCATAACAATGGGCATATGTTTCTTTTTGTTCTATTTGCTTAATTTTAATTATATGTTATTGTTTCTCTCACAAGAGGAGAAGGAATGGAATCTCAAATGAAATGCGATAATGCCCTGTGGGGCTCATTCCCCCTACCGTTTCTTCAATATGCACATCTTTTGGTGTTGGACACTATTTCAGATACGAATATAGGGCCGTATTTATATGCTCCTAGTGCCACAGGAACGTCACGTTTTGTGACGCTCCTGTGGCGCTAAGCACTGCACTGCATTTACAAGGTGGTGTTAAGCCACTTTTTGTGACTTATTGCCACATTGTAAATATGGCACCTTCCCATGCAGCCCTATGCATGGAAGGGGCGTGCAATGGGTGTTGCTGTGGGCGTGCCAGAGCAACACCCATTGCATTTTGACGCTGCCTCAGATTTATGAAATTTCGTAAACCTGAGGCAGCGTAACGAGGACGAATACCTTTATTTCCCCTTGTTTTTACTTTTTCTATGTGTGCTGCATTCTGCAGCATGCATAGAAAAGGCAAAATGCAATAAATTATTGTTTATGTGTGGGAAGGTGTCCCTTCCTGCACATAAACGATCATTTTTAAATGACCCTTTGGCACTTCTGTGTGTGCTGCATTGTGCAGCACACACAGAAGTGCCAAAGCACCATTAGTGATGGTTTATGTGCAGGAAGGGACACCTTCCCGCACATAAGCAATCACACCCCTCATCGCAGACATCCTTGCACGATGGTGCAAAGATGCCTGCATTGGCACTGGCAGCTAAATTTAGCACCAGCGCAGGTAGAAACGCAGGAGTGCACCATATTCACTTAAATACAGAGCATCGCTGCATTTCTAAACTAACACAGCACTGCCAATTTTGGCGTAGCACCACGCTACGCCGCTTTTCCTTAAATCTGGCCCATATTTTTCTGCATTTTGGGTGTTGATTTAGATACTGATGTTATTACTTGTTATTGGTCAAGGCATATGATATAGAAAGGCTATAAAACTGACTAGGGGCATATTAGACTCCATTTGCACCGAATTTACATCATTTGTTTACGCACATTTTGTGCAAAACTAACTCCATATTTTATTTTGATGTTAGACACATCGAACGTCAGAATATTGGAGTTCGAACCATTTTTTAGATGTGTGAACCTATCTTGCATCAATGAGACCCCAAACCCCAAAGCCCCATATTTACCCCCCATGCTAAAATGACGCAGTGGTGGGAGGAGGGGGTAAGTAATGGTGCAAAGCTTGCTGAGTCAGACCAGGCATTAAGGAACCTGTGGACCCATTTCATGGTTAAACACCCTGGAATGGGTCCACAGGTGCCCTACTCAAGCCCCAGGAACATCCCCACCTACACTAGAGGGACACTGGAGGATGGGGGACCCCATCCCAGGTGAGTAGGGTAAGTATTGGTAAGTATTTTTTAATTTAACTAACTTGGGGCCCCATGCAAGGCACAAGGTGCAATGGGGATGCCCAGGGGACACTTGTCCCCTGTGCTGGCCATTGCAGTGGCGGGCATGATTCCTGTCTTTCCTAAGACAGGAGTCATGTTTTTGGTGGTTGTGCACCAGAAAATGGTGCTAGTCTGGTTACAGCATTTTGTTTTAGCTCTCACCAGGCTAGTGTCATTTTCTGACACACAACCCCCTTCTTCCCTACCACTATCCCCACCCATCTAGCGTCTTTCTTGAAGAACCTAGCCCAAGTTTAGCACCGGCTTGCGCCATTCAATAAATACTGCGCCCAGCCGTGTTGGTAAATGAGGCAAGCCCGCGCTAAACTTTTTGCTGCAAAACTGCATTAGTGCAGTTTTTCTGCAAAAAGCATAAATCTGGGCCTCAGAATTTGCAATAGCCTTTATATAGAATATTGATATGGCCTCTCACAGGCTGTTTCTGATTGCTTCTTAGGCCATCTGTCTTATAATGGAGGCGTGCTCTATGGCTGGTTCAGATTCTCAGGCAGCATCTCAGAGTGACAGTCATGGATCAGATTCTAGAAGTAACTTTTCCATTGGTTGAATTCAGTCATATGGCTCGTCCTCTTCAACAGAATCTAAACATCTTTGTCATGCAGGACTGCAAGGTCCAAGTTGTAATGTACCTGATGTTAATAGCACAGCACCTGCCTTCGAGAGACAGTGGTGTGGAAGCACATTGCACAGTGCAAAGAGGTGCTGCACAGAGAAGAGCAATTGTGCACAAACTGGAACCCTCTCATAGTTCCTTCATCTGAGGGGTAAAGGTTTCTGGAGGGGAATTGTGAGATTCTAGGATAACAAGGTTTTTGCTGCATGCTGCCAGTCTGGAGTTGTTTAGCACAGAAATGTAATGACGTTTCACGTTGGCATTTATAGGGCTTTGTGATTAAGAAAATGTGCTAAGATTTACACACAAGAAATAGCCCTAGATTTCCATTTGTGTTTAGTTTAAACAAAATTGTCCCAGATTGATAGAATTCCTTGGGAATGTCAGACAACTTGGGACCTCCAAAAGAAACCAAGGAAATTGGGTTTTAAGAAATACTTTCATATTTCGAATAAAAAACAAGATTCTTATGGCTGCCTAGTTTTCAGAACAGCTGTGGGCAATTTCATTGGGTGCTAACGGAAACTGAGCCCAAATACCACAAAATCTATATGTATAGTTTGGTGGATGGGGTTACTCACTCACAAGTGTGACGAATACCCTGTCCACCTTATTTCTATCCCATAACAGCCTTTGGGCATTGTAATATGATGGATGGGATATTCGTCACATTTGTGACGGAGTAGCCCATCCACCCAACTATAAATCGGGCCCTTAATGTTTTTTTTTTTAGCTGTATTTGATGATGAGTTCAACAAGACAGGATATCTTCTCACCAAGGTCCCTTTGAAACAGACTTAATGCTGCTGAGAAACTCCAAGTGAGAGAAGCCTGTTTCTTCAGCCCAGCACAGACACGCCTAAGCTGAATCAGTTTGGTTGGTTGATTACAGTTATCCACCAGCTAGAAACCAGAACTTTTCTAAGCCACATGTCTTTAAATATACACACACACACACACACACACACATATATATATAGATCACTAAATAAATAAAAGGTTAAAGAAACCTTATAGCTAGGCGATGTGAGTTAAAACATACAGGGGGTCATTCCAACCCTGGCGGTCATCGATCGCCAGGGTGGATGACCACGGAAGCACCGCCAACAGGCTGGCGGTGCTTCCCTGCCCATTCTGGCCGCGGCGGTAAAGCCACGGTCAGAAAAGGGGATCCGGCGGTTTCCTGCCGGATTTCCCCTGTCTGGGCTGAATCTCCATGGCGGTGCTGGATTCCGATCCCCCTTGCCGCCACCCTGTTTCTGGCGGTTTTTACCGCCAGGAACAGGATTGCGGGAATGGGTGTTGTGGGGCCCCTGGGGGCCCCTGCACTGCCCATGCCACTGGCATGGGCAGTGCAGGGGACCCCTAACAGGGCCCCAGCATGATTTTCACTGTCTGCTTAGCAGACAGTGAAAATCGCGACAGGTGCAACTGCACCCGTCGCACCCCTGCAACGGGTTGCAGGGCCTTTCCCGCTGGGCCGGCGGGTGCTCCCTTGGCAGGCGCCCGCCGGCCCAGCGGGAAAGCCAGAATGGCCTCCGCGGTCTTTTGACCACGGAGCGGCCAATTGGCGGTATCCGCTTGGCGGGCGGTGCCCGCCGCCCGCCAAAATTGGAATGACCCCCACAGTTTTACACTCCCAAGACCACTGAAATTCAGCAATTATAGTTTTATCAAGTCATTATAACTTATGCCCTAAAGTAACTATCTCTCTCTCTATATATATATATATATTTATATATATATATATAGAGAGAGAGAGAGACAGAGACAGAGAGACAGAGTTAGAGAGAGACTGTGTGTGGCAGTAGCCACTTTTTAATTATAGTTAGGATTCTGAAGGTTAGAGATTTTGCTAGTTTTTGATTATTAATAATTTTGCAATTTTTTGTCAGAATTCCTCAAAACTTTGCAAACTCTATTCCTTTTTCTGCATTGGCTGAGAATGCAAGTTTCATTGTGGTTTGGTAAGTGAGTGCAAGGGCAAAAAAGGGGATCTCATAACATGTTTTTCCACCAATTAAATTTTCATTGCATTAACAAGGGACAAAACCTCATGATATATTGGGGTGCAGCATACCGGTTTACCTGGTGATGACAAAAAACAATTTCATTGCTAAATGAAAACCCCTGCAAAATGAAAAGGCAGCCATCTTGTTTGGACAACAGTTTGCTTTTTATCTATGTTTAATGTACAATATATGTTATGACTATAGATTTAATGTAGAGGTTGGAATGAGGCTGTTTAGCAATCTATGGAGAGGTAAGGAAAAGTAGTTTTATCAGTTTACATCTTTTAAATAAAGTTTACAAAGTACTGCAGTACTGTAGCAAGAGTATCTAGAAAGTATTGCATATGAGAAAATAAATTTAGACATAATATAGAGTGGCTCTTAAAATAGCCTTTGTTTTTGTTTTGTTTTTTAAATAAACAATATGTTTGTCAAGCCACATGTTTATGTTTTAAGGGAAAAGATAGTTTCTATAGGGTGTAAAATGTACAGGATCAAAATCTTACAGTGTTGTATCAGAATATTTGATATGCAAATGAGAAATTAAAGACATTTGGGGGGTCATTCTGACCCTGGCGGTAAATACCGCCAGGGCCGGGGTCGGCGGTAGCACCGCCAACAGGCTGGCGGTGCTCCGCCGGGCATTCTGACCGCGGCGGTACAGCCGCGGCCAGAAGCGGAAAGCCGGCGGTGTACCGCCGACTTTCCGCTGCCCATGGGAATCCGCCATGGCGGCGCAGCTTGCTGCGCCGCCATGGGGATTCTGACACCCCATACCGCCATCCTGTTCCTGGCGGGTCGCCAATGGCATGGGCACTGCAGGGGCCCCCGTAAGAGGGCCCCACAAAGAATTTCAGTGTCTGCTTTGCAGACACTGAAATTCGCGACGGGTGCAACTGCACCCGTCGCACCTTCCCACTCCGCCGGCTCCATTCGGAGCCGGCTTCCTCGTGGGAAGGGTGTTTCCCACTGGGCTGGCGGGTGGACTTTTGGCGGTCGCCCGCCAGCCCAGTGGGAAACCCAGAATGACCGCCGCGGTCTTTTGACCGCGGTACGGTCTTCTGGCGGTTCCCGCTTGGCGGGCGGCTGCCGCCGCCCGCCAAGCTCAGAATCAGGCCCTTGATGTTCTCAAAGAAATGGTTACACTGCCTTGTTGACATGTCTTTGAACAGCATTTTGAGTAAACTACTTCTACTTTTTGTCTCTGACAAATATTTGAAAACACAAAGGGGGTTATTACAACTTTGGAGGAGGTGTTAATCCGTCCCAAAAGTGACGGTAAAGTGACGGATATACCACCAGCCGTATTACGAGTTCCATAGGATGTAATGGACTCGTAATACGGTTGGTGGTATATCCGCCACTTTACCGTCACTTTTGGGACAGATTAACACCTCCTCCAAAGTTGTAATAACCCCCATAATGTTTGTTCAGAAGCTATGACATTAAGCAATGGAAAATTTATTTTTTTCTCAATTTCCAGTCTAACTCTTTCCTATATCATTGCAACTACAGTAGATAACCATAAAGTAGGGATTTCACATTCACTAACAGAGGATAGAACTGATCCCATTTCAAACCTCTTTTATCAATTCATGTTATTTTAACTCTTTTATAACCTAAATAAGTTTCAACATTCACATTCTTGGTATGCTTTCTGGCCCAAAATGTGAAGCTGTGGCCAACAACGCAAAATCCTAACCATCTTGCACATGGACTGGCATACAAAAATGAGCAACAAAGAGACAGATAAACAAATATTCACAGATTTAGATTATTGCCCATAAGGAATGTACATATTATCAACAGCTTAAGTTTGGAAGGAGTACAATTATTACCAGAATTACAATTTGGGCTAGAACAATAGTACCAAAACCCGAAATAAGATAAGAAAATAAACTAGTCTGCAGCAATCAATTTATTAGAAAGGCATTTGAAACACACATTTCTGATCACACGGCAATGAAAACCAATAGAAAAGTAGATAAATAATACACTTAATAGGTGAAGCATAATGTGATTGGTTATTTCAGGAAGTGGGCTATAAACGCAGCCCAATAGTACTAAAAATCAGCAACCATAGAGCTTCTGCTGACTCTTTGAAAGCAATACAGCTGTATTTCGTCTTCAAATATATCATCATCATCAGTTTACTTTATTCGGTACAAAAAAGACATAAAAGACAGCCAATAAATAAAACATACAAGTTTCTTGGTCATAAAATTACTGAAAACATTGTTAATACATATTTTGAATTCCATAAGCAGCGTATATCAGATTTAACACGCCCTGAATTATATCCACATTTCCCAGGTTATGTATGTATAAATAACCAAGCTGACTAGTTCTAATACTTTTTGATAAAAATAACGGGCATAAAAACCTTTTTCTCGGAACAACATAGAGAGAGCAAAAAAGCATAAAGTGCAATGTACTCTGGGGTGTCTTTCCATCACAGCAACATGGGGGAAGATTCTTGAACCAAGTTCCTCGTACTGGAAATGCTACCAAGTAATGTAATGTGTTTAAGCGTAACCTCGTAAGTAGGAACCTTTGTCACTCAAGACTAATGGTAGTCAGATATAACTTTGGATACATTTGGTGTATCTGGTTCCTCACCTGTGTTCTACTTGTGCCCGGGATTGACTCCGGGTTACGGCACTTCTGCCAATATATATCTTTTACCTTTTTAATATCCTGTTTTGTTAAAATATCCGTTTTGAAGATAAATTCTCCTAGTCCTAAAGATAGTAGGGAGAAGTGGACATATCTGAGCCAAGGTATATCCAAAGATCGTGATAAAAGGAGACCGTCCTGAATCACCTTTCTACATAAAGAAGCTTCTGGCTTTGTCCACATTTTTAACCATAATAATGCGGGTTGAAGCTTTATGTAACTAGAAATGTATCTCAAACCTACTTCTTCATGACAGAACATTATTGATGTTGATTGGGGGACTGCTAATAGCCTTCTTAAAAACTTATTTTCTGCGATCTGAAGGCTCAAACATTCTGCATATCCCCAAACCCCAGCTCCAAATGTCGCAATAGAAAGACATTTGGTGGAAAAAACAGTCGTCATTTCTTTAACAGGTTTGTGTCGCAGTCTTTTTGCGAACCTAAAAACTGCTTCTATGGCTTTTTGAAATTGTAATGAGCGTATATTTACTAAAAATATCCAGTTAAAATCTACATCAATAGGGACCCCCAGATACGTAAAATGTGGGAACTTGAGTATCTTGTGCCCATCTAAGGCAAATTGTTTTGTTTTTTGCTAGCTTGGGCCCAGTCTTCACCACATATTACTTAGATCTGTTTATTTTGAGTCCAAGGTTCCCCATGAATGTGTTAAAAGCATTCAATAAAATCTGGAGGCCATTTGCTGTCCTTGAAATGAGTACAGCGTTGTCCGCATACAATAATACAGGAATTGAGGAATTGTTGATAACTGGAGAATCCTTCCCCGATTCACAGAGACATTTCTCAAGCCCATTTATGTATAAAAGAAAAAAAAAAGGGGCCAGCACGCAACCCTGTCTCACCCCCTTTAATGAGGAAAGCTTCTCTGTTAGACCGCCGTCCCGGGAATAGCGAACCCGAGCCACTGTGCAGGCGTGGAGTCTACTAAGTAAAATGATTATATCTTTGTCCACACCCATATTCAACATGACCATCCACAGTTTCTCTCTGTTAACTGTATCAAAGGCACAGGACAGATCCATAAATGCTAATTGTATACACCCCCTTTTAAGTTTAGTATATTTTTGTACAATAAGAGTCAAGTTGAGAGTTTGTTCTACTGTACCAACGCCTGGCGAAAGCCAAATTGGACTTCTGAAAGGGAATGAGATTCAATCACCCAGTTTTCCAACTTATTTAGAATCATTCGGCCTAAACTTTTAACCGAGCTGTCCAGTAAAAAAATTGGTCGATAGCATGAAGGATCTGCCCTGTCCCCCTTCTTAAAAATCGGGATGATAATCGCCTCTCTCCAAGTGTCTACCAATGGGCCTGTCACAACAGATCTCAGGACATTGGTGAGCAATGGCCCCCAGAAATCTGGAAGCACTTTATATAAATCAGCAGGGATTTTATCTGGGCCAGGGGCTTTCTCAGAGGGGCAATCTTGAATAGCTTGTTTTACATCATCCACACTTATGACATTGCTGAAAGCCACACTAGACTGATTGTTTCCTCTTATGTTCGAACAGTTTGTCTTTTCTAGTTGAGCATTAGTCTCTGTTGCAAATTTTTTTGTAAAATAGTTCACCCAATTTGGGGCTGGAATAACAGTATCCATAGGCATCTCATGCTTGTCATTCAACAGTGGAGAATTGACCACATGCCAGAACGCAGTTGCATCTTTGGTTTTGCTAGCTTCCATCAATTCCTCGCAGGCAGACTCACTTAATTCAGCTTTCCTCTTATAATTTTTCCTAGCAACTTTAACTTTTTAACTGCTTGTCGATCTTGGGGAGATGCGCTAGTTGTTTTCTTTAAGTTATTTAAGGATATAGTACATGCGTGATTAAACCATCTCGGACCATGTGCTTTATTAGAGCCAAAGGACTGTAATTTCTCAGCCATATATTTTGTCAAAGGGGAAAATGCACAGACAATTGCATGGGGGGACCTATCTTCACCCAAGGTTATCATGACATCTGACCATCTATTCAACATTAGATCTTTAAAAAAGCTTTTGCTATCTACTTTTCCCCATTTGATTGTTAGGCCTTTTTGGGCTGAAAACTTCATACCGGGGTGTCGCTTCTCTCTTCTCGAGTCACTCTTCAAGTCCAAACTTATATCAATAGATAAAGGATCATGATCGCTAATACAAGTTGGAGTCACCCTGAACTGCCAACTAGGGAAGATAATTCTCTAGAGTAGGTGATAAAGTCAATAGTAGTATGAGCATCTCCTCTTATGAACGTTGGTACCCCTCTAAAAGCTGGTATAGGGAACAGTAGAGAATTGGCTGTCACTAATTCTAGCCAGTCGGGGTTTCCAATTTTTGATTTTAAGCCTGCCACATTCCAAGAAATGATCCCTGGGGCTGTCATACCGTGTGTGTTATGTGTGTCGAAAACTCGCTTGGGCTGTGTGAGAAAGTAGCCTCTTTCTAGCCTTGTTACCCCCACTTTTGGCCTGTTTGTGAGTGTATGTCAGGGTGTTTTCACTGTCTCACTGGGATCCTGCTAGCCAGGGCCCAGTGCTCATAGTGAAAACCCTATGTTTTCAGTATGTTTGTTATGTATCACTGGGACCCTGCTAGCCAGGACCCCAGTGCTCATAAGTTTGTGACCTACATGTATGTGTTCCCTGTGTGATGCCTAACTGTCTCACTGAGGCTCTGCTAATCAGAACCTCAGTGGTTATGCTCTCTCATTTCTTTCCAAATTGTCACTAACAGGCTAGTGACTAATTTCATCAATTTACATTGGCATACTGGAACACCCTTATAATTCCCTAGTATATGGTACTGAAGTACCCAGGGTATTGGGGTTCCAGGAGATCCCTATGGGCTGCAGCATTTCTTTTGCCACCCATAGGGAGCTATGACAATTCTTACACAGGCCTGCCATTGCAGCCTGAGTGAAACGTCCACGTTATTTCACAGCCATTTACCACTGCACTTAAGTAACTTATAAGTCACCTATATGTCTAACCTTTACCTGATAAATGTTGGGTGCTAAGTTACTTAGTGTGTGGACACCCTGGCACTAGCCAAGGTGCCCCCACATTGTTCAGGGCAAATTCCCCGGACTTTGTGAGTGCGGGGACACCATTACACGTGTGCACTATACATATGTCACGACATATGTATAGCGTCACAATGGTAACTCCAAACATGGCCATGTAACATGTCTAAGATCATGGAATTGTCACCCCAATGCCATTCTGGCATTGGGGAGACAATTCCATGATCCCCCGAGTCTCTAGCACAGACCCGGGTACTGCCAAACTACCTTTCCCGGGGTTTCACTGCAGCTGCTGCTGCTGCCAACCCCTCAAACAGGTTTCTGCCCTTCATGGTTCCAGCCAGGCTTGGCCCAGGAAGGCAGAACAAAGGACTTCCTCAGAGAGAGGGTGTTACACCCTCTCCCTTTGGAAAAAGGTGTCAGGCCTGGGGAGGAGTAGCCTCCCCCAGCCTCTGGAAATGCTTTGATGGGCACAGATGGTGCCCATCACTGCGTAAAGCCAGTCTACACCGGTTCAGGGACCCCCAGCCCTGCTCTGGCACGAAACTGGACAAAGGAAAGGGGAGTGACCACTCCCCTGACCGGCACCTCCCCTGGGAGGTGCCCAGAGCTCCTCCAGTGTGCTCCAGACCTCTGCCATCTTGGAAACAGAGGTGCTGCTGGCACACTGGACTGCTCTGAGTGGCCAGGGCCAGCAGGTGATGTCAGAGACTCCTTCAGATAAGCTCTTACCTGTGTTGCTAGCCTATCCTCCTTCCTAAGTAGCCAAACCTCCTTTTCTGGCTATTTAGGGCCATATTTATACTTTTTGACGCAAAACTGCGCTAACGCAGTTTTGCGCCAAAAAAATTAGAGCCGGCTAACGCCATTCTGAAGCGCCATGCGGGCGCCGTATTTATTGAATGGCGTTAGCCGGCGTTAGCCGAGCGGCGCTGCCTGGTGTGCGTGAAAAAAAACCACGTACACCAGGCAGCGCCGGCATAGGGAAAAATGGTGTTTGGGCGTCCAAAAATGGGGCAAGTCAGGCTGAGGCAAAAAAATCGTCTTAAGCCGATTTGCGCCATTTATTTTTGGCGCCCAGACGCCATTAACATGACTCCTGTCTTAGCAAAGACAGGAGTCATGCCCCCTTGCCCAATGGCCATGCCCAGGGGACTTCTGTCCCCTGGGCATGGTCATTGGGCATAGTGGCATGTAGGGGGGCACAAATCAGGCCCCCCTATGCCACAAAAAAAAATACTTACCACAACTTACCTTTTCTTCCCTGGGATGGGTCCCTCCATCCTTGGGTGTCCTCCTGGGGTGAGCAAGGGTGGCAGGTGGTGTCCCTGGGGGCAGGGGAGGGCACCTCTGGGCTCATTCTGAGCCCACAGGTCCCTTAACGCCTGCCCTGACCCAGGCGTTAAAAAGAGGCGCAAATGCGGGGTTTTTTGCCCCGCCCACTCCCGGGCGTCATTTTTGCCCGGGAGTATAAATACCACGCACATGCCTGGGAGTCATTTTTTAAGACGGGAACGCCTACCTTGCATCTTATTAACGCAAGGAAGGTGTTCACGCCAAAAAATGACGCTAACTCCATGAACTTTGGCGCTAGACGCGTCTAACGCCAAAGTATAAATATGGAGTTAGTTTTGCGTCGAATTTGCGTCGAAAAAAACGACGCAAATTCGGTGCAAACGGAGTATAAATATGCCCCTTAGGGTCTCTGCTTTGGGGAATTCTTTAGATAAAGAATGGAAGAGCTCATCAGAGTTCCTCTGCATCTCTCTCTTCACCTTCTGCCAAGGAATCGACCGCTGACTGCTCTGGAAGCCTGCAAAACTGCAACAAAGTAGCAAAGATGACTACTGCGACCTTGTAACGCTGATCCGGCCACCTTCTCGACTGTTTTCCTGCTGGTGCATGCTGTGGGGGTAGTCTGCCTCCTCTCAGCACTAGAAGCTCCGAAGAAATCTCCCGTGGGTCGACGGAATCTTCCCCCTGCAACCGCAGGCACCAAAAGACTGCATCACTGGTCCTCTGGGTCCCCTCTCAGCACAACGAGCGTGGTCCCAGGAACTCAGCAACTCTGTCCAAGTGACTCCCACAGTCCAGTGACTCTTCAGTCCAAGTTTGGTGGAGGTAAGTCCTTGCCTCCCCACGCTAGACTGCATTGCTGGGTACAGCGTGATTTGCAGCTGCTCCGGCTCTTGTGCACTCTTCCAGGATTTCCTCTGTGCACAGCCAAGCCTGGGTCCCCAACACTCTAACCTGCAGTGCACGACCTCCTGAGTTGTCCTCCGGCGTCATGGGACCTTCTTTTGTGACTTCAGGTGAGCTCTGGTTCACTCTTCTTTGTAGTGCCTGTTCTGGCACTTCTGCGGGTTCTGCTTGCTTCTGAGTGGGCTCCTTGTCTTGCTGGGCGCCCCCTCTGTCTCCTCACGCAATTGGCGACATCCTGGTCCCTCCTGGGCCACAGCAGCATCCAAAAACCCTAACCGCAACCCTTGCAGCTAGCAAGGCTTGTTTGTGGTCTTTCTGCACGGAAACACCTCTGCAAGCTTCTTCATGACGAGGGACATCCATCCTCCAAAAGGGAAGTCCCTAGTCCTCTTTGTTCTTGCAGAATCCACAGCTTCTACCATCTGGTGGCAGCTTCTTTGCACCCTCAGCTGGCATTTCTTGGGCATCTGCCCACTCACGACTTGAGTGTGACTCTTGGACTTGCTCCCCTTGTTCCACAGGTACTCTCGTCTGGAAATCCATCATTGTTGCATTGCTGGTGTTGGTCTTCCTTGCAGAATTCCCCGATCACGACTTCTGTGCTCTCTGGGGAACTTAGGTGCACTTTGCACCCACTTTTCAGGGTCTTGGGGTGGGCTATTTTTCTAACCCTCACTGTTTTCTTACAGTCCCAGCGACCCTCTACAAGGTCACATAGGTTTGGGGTCCATTCGTGGTTCGCATTCCACTTCTAGAGTATATGGTTTGTGTTGCCCCTATCCCTATGTGCTCTCATTGCAATCTATTGTGACTGTACATTGCTTGCATTGCTTTCTATTGCTATTACTGCATAATTTTGGTATTTTGTACGTATATCTTGTGTATATTTGCTATCCTCATACTGAGGGTACTCACTGAGATACTTTTGGCATATTGTCATAAAAATAAAGTACCTTTATTTTTAGTATATCTGTGTATTGTGTTTTCTTATGATATTGTGCGTATGACACCAGTGGTATAGTAGGAGCTTTGCATGTCTCCTAGTTCAGCCTAAGCTGCTCTGCTAAGCTACCCTTTTCTATCAGCCTAAGCTGCTAGACACCTCTTCTACACTAATAAGGGATAACTGGACCTGGTGCAGAGTGTAAGTACCCCTTGGTACCACTACAAACCAGGCCAGCCTCGTACATCGGTTGTGCAGCGGTGGGATAAGTACTTGCAACTTCTTACCACTTTGTAATTTTTCACTTTTCATAAGAGAAAAATATACAAAACAAGTTCAGTGTATGTATACCTAACCACAAAGTTTTGCTTTTCTTCTCTTACTCCTTTGCTAAGTGCTGAAAAGTACCTCTAAAACTTTTCAAAAAGATCTTAAAAGTTGAAAAGGTTTTTTTCCCTGTTCTTTAAAAAGTTCTGAAACTTTTTCTTTCTTTTTCTATCCCTTAAACTCTTTTCTATCATGTCTGGTACAGGCCAAACTCTTGATCTGGCCAGCACAGCTTATGACCACCTTAGCTGGAAAGAAGCAAGGAGTCTCTGCATTAATAGAGGTTTAGGGGTAGGGAAGAATCCCTCTAGAGGATTGTTGGTTAATATGCTCATTGAAAATGATAAGTCCTTAGGTGGCACATCAGGTGAGAGATTAGCTGATGGTTCACACTCTAATTCTGGGGTACCCCAGTAAAAGTGTTAGATGGGACCCTTACCAACATGCCCCTTAGCAGGCCACCTAGCATGGCTGGTACTAATGTGAGTTCTCATCATAGTATAGAGGTTACCCCTTTAGGCCAGGTTGTTAGAGTGCCATCTGTTAGGGACAGGTCTTCCTCTGTTCAATCACACCATTCTTCTGTGTCAACGCATGCCCAACCCACCCTCCCTGAAAACAGAGTGTTGGAAAGGGAACTCAATAGATTGAGAGTGGAAGAATCCAGACTGAAGCTCAAGAAGCAACAGCTGGATCTAGACAGACAAGCATTTGACTTAGAAAAAGAAAGACAGAGGTTGGGGTTTGGACCCCATGGTGGCAGCAGCAGTATTACAGATAGTAATTCTGTCAATGAGCATGATTCTAGGAATCTGCACAAGATAGTTCCGCCTTACAAGGAGGGGGATGGCATTAACAAGTGGTTTGCTGCACTTGAGAGGGCCTGTGTTGTACATGGGGTCCCTCAAAAGCAGTGGGCTGCTATCCTATGGCATCTTTCAGTGGAAAGGGTGGGGATAGGCTCCTTGCTGTGAAGGAAAGTGATGCCAATAATTTTACAGTTCTTAAGAATGCACTCCTAGATGGTTATGGCTTAACCACTGAACAGTACAGGATCAAGTTCAGAGAAACCAAAAAGGAGTCTTCACAAGACTGGGTAGACTTTGTTGACCATTCAGTGAAGGCCTTGGAGGGGTGGTTACATGGCAGTAAAGTTTCTGACTATGAAAGCCTGTATAACTTAATCCTGAGAGAGCATATTCTTAATAATTGTGTGTCTGATTTGTTACACCAATATCTACTGGACTCAGATCTGACCTCTCCCCAAGAATTGGGAAAGAAGGCAGACAAATGGGTCAGAACAAGAGTGAACAGAAAAGTTCATACAGGTGGTGACAAGGATGGCAAGAAGAAAGATGGTGAGAAATCTCAGGATAAGCATGGGAATAAGGGTAAAACCAAAGATCCTTCTTCAAATCCTAAACACTCTTCAGGGGGTGGGGATAAAACAAATTCTTCCTCTTCTTCATAACCTGCACACATTAAAAAGCCTTGGTGCTTTGTGTGTAAAAACAGAGGCCATAGGCCAGGGGATAAGTCCTGCCCAGGTAAACCCCCTGAGCCTACCACCACTGATACATCAAGCTCTAGTGCCCCTAGTAGTAGTGGTGATAGTGGTGGGACTGCTGGCAACAGTCAAACTAAGGGTGTAGTTGGGTTAACTTATGGGTCCATCATAGAAACTGGGGTAGTCAGTCCCAAGACAGTTTCTGTCACACCTAGTGCCATTGGCCTTGCCACACTGGCTGCTTGTCCCCTTACAATGGATAAGTACAGGCAGACAGTTTTAATAAATGGTGTTGAGGCCCAGGCCTACAGGGACACAGGTGCCAGTATCACTTTGGTGACTGAAAACCTAGTGGCTCCTGAACAACACATCATTGGACAACAGTATAAGCTTATTGATGTCCATAACTCCACTAAGTTTCTTCCCTTAGCTATAGTTCAGCTTAGTTGGGGTAAAGTTACTGGCCCTAAGCAGGTGGTAGTGTCACCTAGCTTACCTGTAGACTGTCTCTTAGGTAATGACCTAGAGGCCTCAGGTTGGTCTGATGTAGAGTTTTATACCCATGCAGCCATACTGGGTATCCCTGAGGAATTGTTCCCTCTCATTTCTACTGAAATGAAAAAGCAAAGGAGAGAAGGCCTGAAAACTCAGGATCCCTCTCCAACAACACGTAAAAAGGGTATCACTGTATCCCCTAACCACCCTGCCATTCAGGATACCATTCCTGTGGTGGGAGAAACCTCTCCTGGGGTGGCACCTGTTCCAAGGGAATCATCAGCTGGCATAGCTGTACTCCCTGAGGTGGAAGTATCTCTCTGTGGGATAACTAACATTGGTGAGAAAAAGAACACCATTTTAGTTAACATGGAGCATCCCTCCAACCCTCTCAGAGAAACGTTAGTGCAGAAACCCTGCACTGCCTCACAACACTTAGGACAGCATCCCTGCCCTAGTGTGGAGCTCATAGGACAGCATCCCTGCCCTGCTCCAACTAAAGAGAAACAGCATCCCTGTTCTCTCTTCTAGCCATATGGACAAAGTTTTTGCCCAGCAATGGCTTTACTGAGACAGCATCCCTGTCTGGCATTCTCATCACTAGAAATAGGTCCAGTGGACCATTCCCACTGCTCTAAACTAAAACTTACTGATAGGAACTCTGAAAATATATCTTCACATTGTTGCTTAGCTAAAAAACTTCAAACAGGGTGGCTCACATCCCCACAGGGAAGTAACCATATAGTGGATGATAAAGGGAGTAACCAGTCTATTGCAGAGCTACTCTCTACTTATCACCACTTAGACAATAAAGTCTCAACTGGCCAAGGTTAGCCTTATTGTCCTTCGTTTGGGGGGGGGGGTTGTGTGAGAAAGTAGCCTCTTTCTAGCCTTGTTACCCCCACTTTTGGCCTGTTTGTGAGTGTATGTCAGGGTGTTTTCACTGTCTCACTGGGATCCTGCTAGCCAGGGCCCAGTGCTCATAGTGAAAACGCTATGTTTTCAGTATGTTTGTTATGTGTCACTGGGACCCTGCTAGCCAGGACCCCAGTGCTCATAAGTTTGTGACCTATATGTATGTGTTCCCTGTGTGATGCCTAACTGTCTCACTGAGGCTCTGCTAACCAGAACCTCAGTGGTTATGCTCTCTCATTTCTTTCCAAATTGTCACTAACAGGCTAGTGACCAATTTCACCAATTTACATTGGCATACTGGAACACCCTTATAATTTCCTAGTATATGGTACTGAGGTACCCAGGGTATTGGGGTTCCAGGAGATCCCTATGGGCTGCAGCATTTCTTTTGCCACCCATAGGGAGCTATGAAAATTCTTACACAGGCCTGCCATTGCAGCCTGAGTGAAATAACGTCCACGTTATTTCACAGCCATTTACCACTGCACTTAAGTAACTTAGAAGTCACCTATATGTCTAACCCTTACCTGGTAAAGGTTGGGTGCTAAGTTACTTAGTGTGTGGACACCCTGGCACTAGCCAAGGTGCCCCCACATTGTTCAGGGCAAATTCCTGGACTTTGTGAGTGCGGGACACCATTACACGCGTGCACTATACATATGTCACGACATATGTATAGCGTCACAATGGTAACTCCGAAAATGGCCATGTAACATGTCTAAGATCATGGAATTGTCACCCCAATGCCATTCTGGCATTGGGGAGACACTTCCATGATCCCCTGAGTCTCTAGCACAGACCCGGGTACTGCCAAACTACTTTTCCCGGGGTTTCACTGCAGCTGCTGCTGCTGCCAACCCCTCAGACAGGTTTCTGCCCTTCTGGGGTCCAACCAGGCTTGGCCCAGGAAGGCAGAACAAAGGACTTCCTCAGAGAGAGGGTGTTACACCCTCTCCCTTTGGAAAAAGGTGTCAGGGCTGGGGAGGAGTAGCCTCCCCTAGCCTCTGGAAATGATTTGATGGGCACAGATGGTGCCCATCTCTGCATAAACCAGTCTACACCGGTTCAGGGATCCCCCAGCCCTGCTCTGGCGCTAAACTGGACAAAGGAAAGGGGAGTGACCACTCCCCTGACCTGCACCTCCCCTGGGAGGTGCCCAGAGCTTCTCCAGTGTGCTCCAGACCTCTGCCATCTTGGAAACAGAGGTGCTGCTGGCACACTGGACTGCTCTGAGTGGCCAGGGCCAGCAGGTGACGTCAGAGACTCCTTCTGATAGGCTCTTACCTGTGTTGCTAGCCTATCCTCCTTCCTAAGTAGCCAAACCTCCTTTTCTGGCTATTTAGGGTCTCTGCTTTGGAGAATTCTTTAGATAACGAATGCAAGAGCTCATCAGAGTTCCTCTGCATCTCTCTCTTCACCTTCTGCCAAGGAATCGACCGCTGACTGCTCTGGAAGCCTGCAAAACTGCAACAAAGTAGCAAAGACGACTACTGCGACCTTGTAACGCTGATCCGGCTGCCTTGTCGACTGTTTTCCTGGTGGTGCATGCTGTGGGTGTAGTCTGCCTCCTCTCAGCACTACAAGCTCCAAAGAAATCTCCCATGGGTCGACTGAATCTTCCCCCTGCAACCGCAGGCACCAAAAGACTGTATCACTGGTCCTCTGGGTCCCCTCTCAGCACAACGAGTGTGATCCCTGGAACTCAGCAACTCTGTCCAAGTGACTCCCACAGTCCAGTGACTCTTCAGTCCAAGTTTGGTGGAGGTAAGTCCTTGCCTCCCCACGCTAGACTGCATTGCTGGGTACCGCGTGATTTGCAGCTGCTCCGGCTCCTGTGCACTCTTCCAGGATTTCCTTTGTGGACAACCAAGCCTGGGTCCCCGACACTCTAACCTTCAGTGCACGACCTCCTGAGTTGTCCTCCGGCGTCGTGGGACCTTCTTTTGTGACTTGGGGTGAGCTCCAGTTCACTCTTCTTCGTAGTGCCTGTTCCGGCACTTCTGCGGGTGCTGCTTGCTTCTGAGTGGGCTCCTTGTTTTGCTGGGTGCCCCCTCTGTCTCCTCACGCAATTGGCGACATCCTGGTCCCTCCTGTGCCACAGCAGCATCCAAAAACCCTAACCATGACCCTTGCAGCTAGCAAGGCTTGTTTGTGGTCTTTCTGCACAGAAATACCTCTGCAAGCTTCTTCACGACGTGGGACATCCATCCTCCAAAGGGGAAGTTCCTAGTCCTCTTCGTTCTTGCAGAATCCAAAGCTTCTACCATCTGGTGGCAGCTTCTTTGCACCCTCAGCTGGCATTTCTTGGGCATCTGCCCACTCACGACTTGAGTGTGACTCTTGGACTTGGTCCCCTTGTTCCACAGGTACTCTCGTCTGGAAATCCATCGTTGTTGCATTGCTGGTGTTGGTCTTCCTTGCAGAATTCCCCTCTCACAACTCCTGTGCTCTCTGGGGAACTTAGGTGCACTTTGCACCCACTTTTCAGGGTGTTGGGGGGGGCTATTTTTCTAACCCTCACTGTTTTCTTACAGTCCCAGCGACCCTCTACAAGGTCACATAGGTTTGGGGTCCATTCGTGGTTCGCATTCCACTTCTAGAGTATATGGTTTGTGTTGCCCCTATCCCTATGTGCTTCCATTGCATTCTATTGTGACTGTACATTGCTTGCATTGCTTTCTATTGCTATTACGCATAATTTTGGTATTGTGTACGTATATCTTGTGTATATTTGCTATCCTCATACTGAGGGTACTCACTGAGATACTTTCGGCATATTGTCATGTCATAAAAATAAAGTACCTTTATTTTTAGTATATCTGTGTATTGTGTTTTCTTATGATATTGTGCATATGACACCAGTGGTATAGTAGGAGCTTTGCACGTCTCCTAGTTCAGCCTAAGCTGCTCTGCTAAGCTACCCTTTTCTATCAGCCTAAGCTGCTAGACACCTCTTCTACACTAATAAGGGATAACCGGACCTGGTGCAGAGTGTAAGTACCCCTTGGTACCACTACAAACCAGGCCAGCCTCCTACAGGCTGCAAGAGGGATTGATGCAGTATGTTTGTCTCCGAAGGGCCTTGCAAAGGGGGCCCAGTTACTGGTGGCCAATCTAGCTGTTCCAGTGAAGCCAAGGGCTCAAATCTATTAGAAAGTGGAAGGGCAGTATCAGAAGAGATAGATACACTGAGATTATCAGAAATCTGTTTCCCAGAATGAATTGAGTCAAAGTGACATGAGTTTGGTGTCGGGAGAA
Organism: Pleurodeles waltl; assembly: GCF_031143425.1. Lineage (NCBI taxonomy): Eukaryota > Metazoa > Chordata > Amphibia > Caudata > Salamandridae > Pleurodeles > Pleurodeles waltl. The sequence continues at coordinate 360,908,128 of NC_090449.1, read as the reverse complement.
TAAACATGGATAATCTTTGTACTCTTATAGACCCTGCAGGTAGCCTTATAGTTGAAAAAATATGAAACAGAGCATTGACTATCCAGGGACTCCTGAAGTTAATAATGATACAGTCCCCCTGTGAGACTTTAGGGGATGGGCCGACCCAGGGGACCCTTCTTATGGTTAAAATGTCCCTATGGAAGTCTACACTCCCTCCCGAGTACTTTCCTACCTAGTACGTCACTTTAGTTAACAATGATGCATGAGACTCATGGTGAGTGTTTCCTAATATAGGAACATTTTCCAAAATTAAAATATAGGGAGCACATGCCAACGGGATCCTTGGACAAGCTGTTTGGGTTCTTATAGTCAACTGGCCCACTGAACCCTCCCATTTATTTATGCCTCGCTGAGGCTGTAAATTTATGAAGTTTTGTGTTGCCTCTAGATTCAGGGGCTTTAGGGCTAAGTACTGGGCAGGAATCGACCTACGATTTTGATGTTGGTGGATTGCCGGGACGGGTGAGCCTACAAAGGCTGTATGAGTGTTCTGAGGTTCAGCCCTCGGAAGTGTGGAATGTGTTGTTGTTGTCATTGATATAAATTCAACCTTCTCCTCAAGGACGGCCACTTTCTCCAGAACCAAAGAACATAACTTTTTGTTGTCCCTGAGTTGGTCCTCGATCTGGGAAAGACTGTTATTAGAGGAGTTCAAGATCTTTCTGTCTTTTGTCTGTTTTCCTGTAGTTTTTTTTTTTAATGAGTTAGGTAAACGTTTCCCCTTTTTCTCCTCTTTTCCTGCTGAGTGCTTTTCGAACTTGTGACCATTTATAGGAGACCGGGCTGAATCTGAGGAAGGTGCTACAGTGTGGGTGGGAATTATTTGCCTACTTTTCTATGAAGGTGGACTCTCTAGGGTCATATGAGTGATTAAATCAATTTGAGAGTCCTTGTCCGTTATTACGCAAGGATTTCCTATTCTTGTCTTGCCTGATGGAGATTTTGCAAGAGGAATCCTTTCCTCCCCCCGCCCTTCCCTATTTTCTCGAGGGATGACTCTAAGGTAGCTTCCACTCTCCCTATCTCTGACTCAATAGCACCCATCACTGAGGTTAGGTAGCTAGTTATCAGCCTGGGGGGGACCTCCTGAGTGGGATCCCTCCCCCCACAGTCTCCTTTCCGTTTCCCCATCAGAACGGACTAGTCCTTTAGCAAGAGAAAAAACACTGAATGTTTCTTGACGAGATCCTGTGCCCAGTGCTAAGCAGGAGTAAAAAGTATATTTTATGCACAAATGCCCTAAAATTATAGTACTGTAATTCTCGCTGTCTCCTAATACATATGTGAGTCAGCAAGGCACAAGAGGGGTTAAGTAAAAATGTCTTGAATACCCAAAATGGTGAAAGCTCCTGTTCTCCTCCCTTGCATCAACAGCTCTCCATAAATCAGTCTTACCCACCGGGCCCCGATGGCAAAATTGAAAGGGGGGTCCCAGCCCAGTCTCTTCCTCGCGATGACGGGCGAGGCGGGAGCACAACGTAGATTTAAAGGGCTCCAGCCCTATCCAACACACCTGCGGCAAGCGCGTCCCGCTAGGCGGGAGCGCAACGTTAAAGGGCTCCTGCCCTCTCCAACACACCTCCGGCAAGCGCGTTCAAATATATTACAGAGAGATGGAAAAGTATACCTAATCCCCTCTATCTCTTCACATGCCACGCCACTCTACGATGCACCATTCCACTCTACAAAGTGCCACTCCACTCTATGATGCACCACTTCACTGACCTGCATGACACCCCACTCCATGGTACTCCACTTTATGTGACACTGTGATACTCTACTCCACTCTCCTCTATACTCCACTCTACACCACTCCATTCTATGCTACTCCACTCTACTATTCTCCATACCACACCACTCCATGACAAGCTCCTCCACTGTAAGAGATACCACTTTACTCTGGTCCATTCCACTACTCTACTCTACTCTAATCCCCTCCACTCATCTCCACTCAACTTCTTGATTCAACACCCACTCTATGACACAACACACCACCCTACTCCACTCTATAATCGTCCACTGTAAGCCACTCTACACCAGGCTACAATACTCTACTCCACTCTACATCATCCCACAATACTTCATGCTCTCAATGCCACTTCAGGGTACCACACTCTATGACATTCCACCCAAAATTATGCCACTCCACTCTATTACAGTGTAATCACACTTAATACAATCAGATATCACTGTAGTAGTCCATTATAAACTTACAATATTGAGTGAAGCCACCATAAGGCATGTGTCTTACTTAGGGGGTCATTCCGACCCCGGCGGGCGGCGGGCACCGCCCGCCGGGCGGAGACCGCCAGAAGACTGCACCGCGGTCAAATGACCACAGCGGTCATTCTGACTTTCCCGCTGGGCGGGCGGGCGACCGCCAAAAGGCCGCCCGCCCGCCCAGCGGGAAAGCCCCAGCAACGATGAAGCCGGCTCCGAATGGAGCCGGCGGAGTTGCTGGTGTGCGACGGGTGCAGTGGCACCCGTTGCGATTTTCAGTGTCTGCTAGGCAGACACTGAAAATCATTATGGGGCCCTGTTAGGGGGCCCCACGACACCCGTTCCCGCCATCCTGTTCCTGGCGGTTTTTACCGCCAGGACCAGGATGGCGGGATGGGGGTCGGAATCCCCATGGCGGTGCTGCGAGCAGCGCCGGCATGGAGGATTCTTTGGGGCAGGGGTAAACCGGCGGGAAAACCGCCGGTTGCCCTTTTCTGACCGCGGCTTTACCGCCGCGGTCAGAATTGCCCATGAAGCACCGCCAGCCTGTTGGCGGTGCATCCGCGGCACTCTGCCCTGGCGGTTTTCAACTGCCAGGGTCAGAATGACCGCCTTAGTGTACACTTCTCTTTTATCTCTATATTATTTACAATGTTGTATTTCTGATGCCTGAAAGAAAATGATTAATATTAGTACAGCCTCTTTATTTTTCAAAGGTCAACAAGACTGTTAGAAATGTGGTCTTTGGTAGATAGTCAGGTTACCCCCTGTTCAAGCAAGGACCCTCACTCTATTCAGGGTAAAAGAGAATCACCCTCAGCTAAACCCTGCTTACCCCTTGGTAGCTTGGCAGAGCAGTAGGCTTAACTTCAGAGTGCTAAGTGTAAAGTATTTGTACCAACACACACAGTAACTTAATGAAAACACTACAAAATGACACAACACCAGTTTAGAAAAACAGGGAATGTTTATCTAAACAAAAACAAGACCAAAACGACAAAAATCCGATATACACAAGTCAAGTTATGAATTTTTAAAGATTAAACTAAAAAATAGCGCTTAGAAACACAAAATGCTTCGATGAGGTTTTAACACGGTGTTGTGACGGAGTCATTCCCAACAAGCCGACACCAATGGCGCTGGACACGGAGTTGCGTAGACCCCCAAGTACAGTACATTTGGTGAAGAGTGAAAACAAGTTGAGGCGGGAAGTTGGGGATCGCGGCATCTGTGCGTAACGTTGAATCCGCGCACTTCGAGAGGCGTCGGTCACGAAGTGGTGCGGCGACTTCCACGGAGTTGCGGACTTCAGCAGGGCTGCAGCAGCATCGGGCCTGTGAAGGTCGTCTCGTTCCAGCGAAGATCACCGGGTCTTGTGGCGTCACCGGATTCAGCAGCGGCGTCGGTCCGAAGTCGTCTGAGGTCGATTTTCTTGGATTTCCACCAGCTTTCCTTGCAGGGGCCGAGAAAGTGGATAGGGCACCACTTGTCAGAGCAGGAGTCTTCTCAGAGACTCCAGGTGCTGGCAGAGAGAAGTCTTTGCTGTCCCTGAGACTTCAAACAACAGGAGGCAAGGTCTAAATCAAGCCCTTGGATATTTCTTCCCAAGATGGAAGGCACACAAAGTCCAGTCTTTGCCCTCTTACTCTGGCAGAAGCAGCAACTGCAGGATAGCTCCACAAAGCACAGTCACAGGCAGCACTTCTGCTCAGCTCTTCAGCTCTTCTCCAGGCAGAGGTTCCTCTTGATGTCCAGAAGTGATCTAAAGTCTGTGGTTTTGGGTGCCCTTCTTATACCCAATTTCTCCTTTGAAGTAGGCCTACTTCAAAGTAAAGTCTCTTTTGAATGTGAAATCCTGCCTTACCAGGCCAGGCCCCAGGCACTCACCAGGGGGTCGGAGACTGCATTGTGTGAGGACAGACACAGCCCTTTCAGGTATAAGTGACCACTCCTCCCCTCCCTCCTAGCACAGATGGCTCATCAGGAAATGCAGACTACACCCCAGCTCATTTGTGTCACTGTCTAGTGTGAGGTGCATCCAGCCCAACTGTCAAACTGACCCAGACAGGGAATCCACAAACAGGCAGAGTCACAGAAATGGTATAAGCAAGAAAATGCTCACTTTCTAAAAGTGGCATTTTCAAACGCACAATTTAAAAATCAACTTTACTAAAAGATGTAATTTTAAATTGTGAGCTCAGAGACCCCAAACTCCACATGTCCATCCGCTCCCAAAGGCAATCTACACTTAAATCAGATTTAAAGGTAGCCCCCATGTTAACCTATGAGAGGGACAGGCCTTGCAACAGTGAAAAATGAATTTAGCAATAGTTCACTGTCAGGACATATAAAACACATTACTATGGGGGTTATTACAACTTTGGAGGAGGTGTTAATCCGTCCCAAAAGTGACGGTAAAGTGACGGATATACCACCAGCCGTATTACGAGTTCCATAGGATATAATGGACTCGTAATACTGCTGGTGGTATATCCGTCACTTTACCGTCACTTTTGGGACGGATTAACACCTCCTCCAAAGTTGTAATAACCCCCTATATGTCTTACCTTATCCATACACTGCACCCTGCCCTTGGGGCTACCTAGGGCCTACCTTAGGGGCCTTAAATGTAAGAAAAGGGAATGTTTAGGCATGGCAAGTGGGCACACTTGCCAAGTCGAATTTACAGTTAAAATTGCACACACAGACAATGCAATGGTCTGAGGCATGATTACAGAGCTACTTGTGTGGGTGGTACAACCAGTGCTGCAGGCCCACTAGTAGCATTTGACACACAGGCCCTGGCACCTCTTGGGACTTTACTAGGGACTCACCAGTAATCCAAATATGCCAATCATGGATAAACCAATTACAACGATTTACACAGAGAGCGTATGCACTTTAGCACTGGTTACCAGTGGTAAAGTGCTCAGAGTTCAAAAGCCAACAGCAGCAGGTCAGAAAAAATAGGAGGCAAAAAGACTGGGGATGACCCTGCAAAAATGGCCATTTCCAACAAAGACCAACCAACAAACAAATTTTAACCAAAAACAGAGGGAAAAAAATTAAGACTGTTTCGGGGGTACACTGATGAGCCATAACGAGCTTCCGGTGTGTAGTCAGATATCTCTCCTGCAACAATCACAGAATGGCACATGAGGCAGTATGTAGCAATACTGCGATACTGCTCTACATTTTATTTATGTTGTCTTAAGAGATGTACTGGCACAAGGGGAACAGGAACAGGCATTGATGGAGGGGCAGTTGCACCAGGTGGTGGTCAAGGTGGTGATGAAGCTGAAGAAGTTGAAGGTGTGCTGGAGGGACAGATGTAGCAGGTAGTGGTGGTGGTCCTGCCAATGATGAAGAAGTTGAAAGTATTGCAGTAGCCAAAGACGTTGCCACTGCTTCTGTTCCTGCTGTGGCCTCTTTCAGCTCAACCTGGAAGCCCTCTTTCAGTCTGCACCAACCTGGTTATTCGGATTGCCTGCAGGTGTTTCCTAATTCCTACTGTACAAATGAGTACTGTTTGATGTTGCTATGGAAAATAAATTTGTTGCATATCCTGCATGTTAGGAGTAGTTCATCTGATGTCACATCAAGAGTTCAGGACCTGAGGGACACCTCTTGGGGATCAGGTACTCACTTCAGCGGAGGTCTGCAGGACTCAGGCAGGTCCAGTTACAGGTCTAGCAACAGGACAGCAGAGCAGATGCAAGGAGGGCTCTGGAGCTTGGTATATCCCAGTAGATGACTGTTATAGTCACTTCCACCAGGGTTGAAGGGTGCAGGCCTAGTCTTCCTTCTCAGTGAGTTAGACAGTCTTTGGGAAACAGAGAAGCAGAATGTCCTTCTTCTGTGTGTGTACTGCAATATTGGGTCTGAAGGTCCAATAATCATATCTTGGGTCAGGTTTAAAGTGGGAGAAGATTATGGAGTTTTCCCCTACAGAGATGTTTGGAATTTCCTTCCTCCCTGTCTTGGTCTCAGTCTGTCTTGGGGCTCAATAGGCTAGCTCGAACTACTTGGTGTGTGTTGAGGTAGCCCTGTTGAATTGAAAGCGTGATATGTGACACATCTGTCCCCTCATCCTGCTAGAAATGGTCCATCCTGTCAACACCTATTCCCCTTTGAATCACTGTCTGAGAGAAATACACAAACACCAACTGCCAACTACACCTAGTCATGTGATACAGGGTCAGGCTGCACATACCAAAAGGCTAGGATAAGAAAATGACAATTTTTAAAAATAGAATTTTCAGAATTGTGAATCAAAATATGACTTTACCATTAACGAAATCTTAAATCACACTTCTTCAGTCACAAAACTTGACATTCCTACATGATCCCAAAAGAAAGTTATCACTTATTAAAAGTAATAAGGTAACCTAATATTGGGGGTCATCACAACATTGGCGGTAAAAGCCACTTACCGCCGTGCAGAAGACCGCCAATACACCGCCGCAGCTGCGGAATTCCGCCACAGCTATTATGACACACATCTCGGAATCCACCGAAATACAGACACCCACACAACTCCGCCACACCAAAGGTCAGTGATAAACTGGCAAAAACAAATCCTCCACCGCCACGCCAACAGAAACACGCCCATGCTATGACGACCCACGAATCCACGCAGCGGTCTTTCAACTGCGGTATTCCATTGGCGGTACACACCGCCGCGCTCAAAATGCACACACATCTCCAAAACACCGCCACATTGGACTATTCTAAATACACACACCTGATACACATACAAAAACCACTCCCACACACCCAACACAATATAAAACACACACCCACATCACCCACAAACCCCTACGACCAGAAATTTTGAGGAAGACGAGAGACAGAGAGCACAGCAATTGAGAACCCCACCACAAAGAGGCACACAACACCATCACCCATACAACAGTCCACGCACAAAACACCACACACCACTACACATCACCACACACATCAACACATACACCACCCCACACCTCCCCCACATCACCCCATGTCACGCCAAAGACACCCCAGGTTTTCCGAGGAGGAGCTCAAGGTCATGGTGGAGGAAATCCTCCGGGTGGAGCCACAGCTATTTGGCTCACAGGTGCAGCACACCTCCATAGCCAGGAAGATGGAGCTATGGAGCAGAATCGTGGACAGGGTCAATGCTGTGGGACAGCATCCAAGAAATCGGGAGGACATCAGGAAGAGATGGAACTATCTACGGGGGAAGGTGCGTTCCGTAGTCTCCAGGCACAACATCGCGGTACAGCGGACTGGCGGCGGACCCCCACCTCCTCCCCCACAACTAACACCATGGGAGGAGCAAGTCTTGACCATCATGCATCCAGAGGGCCTCGGAGGAGTCGGTGGAGGAATGGACCCTGGTAAGTCAAATCTTAACTATCATATCCCCCAACCTACCTGCATGCTATCACACACCCCCACCCTCACCCCTCCCCTATCACTCCAACTCCTCCCTAATGTACTAATAACACAAACCACCCATCCCAACACCAAGCCCTGCATGACACAACTAAGCATGGTCACCCATCACTAAAGCATGCTCACTGCACATACCCATAACATACCCCCTAACCATCATGACACAAACCCCCACTAAGGAATTCTTGCACTGGGGTACACGCACACCCACCCATTGCACACCATGACACACACACATGCAATAATCATGCTCTTATACCCCTGCAGGACCACTACGGAACGTCACCACACAGGAGGGTCCAGACATCTCCACTCCACCCACAGAAGAGGCCCAAGGTGACAACAGCAGCTCTGGCCAACTGGATCCAGATGACCAGCCCGGACCATCGTGGGCCTCGGGACAGTCGGTTCCCCTCGCACAGGCACAGCCCAACACTGACCTTCCACCCTCTGGTAACACCAGCACAGCACTCAACCAGCGGGCCCATACCTCCGTACCCAGGACACGTCAATCAGCTGTGTGTCCACCACTACAGGGAACCCAGGATAACCCACCACCCCAACAGCAACATGGACCTGGTGGCAGTGGTTGTGGGCACACGGTCCAGGGGACGGAGGCACAGAAACACAGGGGAACTGGGAGGGCTGCTGTGCGACAGGGGGCGGACAGGCTGAGGGAACCCACCCTCCACGAGGCCCGCTCCTCCATCATGCGAGCATACCACCACTCCCAGGAGACGATGGCGACGGTCCTGGCCAAGTTTCAGGAGACCCAGCGCATGCAGGAGGAGCAGTATTTGGGGTTCAGGGAGGAGCTCCGCCCTGGGCACCATCGTAGGGGTGCTGAAGGACATACAAAAGACCACGAGGGACACCATGGCACTCCAAGGGGCCCCTGACACTAGCATGGACGATGAACTGCCCTCCACCTCCGCCGGCGCTAGTGGACAGGACGCCCCGCCACAGGACCACCACACCAGCACCCCACCCTCTGCAGACGGAGAACCACCCCGCAAGCGGTCCCTGAGATCCAGGAACAGGACAGAGCAAGATGACAAGACCCCGCCAGGAAATGAGACCACCCTGATTGTCCACCCACTGTCCCACTTTGTTACCCTGTCCAGATTGGAACTGCCCCAGCTCCACTTCCTATGCCCATATGGGCAAAGCACCTGTGAGACGAATAGACTGGACTCTGCCATGGACCTTCCTCCACCATCCCACATCACCATTTTACAACCCCCCTCCATTTTTGAGCGCTTAAATAAACACCCTTGAAGCACAAAACAATCTGGAGTCAGTTTGTGATTTGGTAAATTTGTATTATCAATGACAGTGTCAAAATGCGTTTTCTATTGTAATGCCAACATACCTATGTGACAGATCACAAGTCCATGAAGGATGCAAGCAGATGACACACGTTGGTAACCACACCTGTGAAACCATAATGGAAAGGTACAACTCAGTTACCAAATACTGCTTCTAAATGACAGACAGGATAGAGGTAGAAGTGTGAAAGTGAATGTAATAATGAAAAAAAATGTTCTCACCTGTGTGTCACTGGAAATATTGCTGTATGACTGACTCCCTGTTGTCTATGTCTTCTTCCTCAGCTTCCTCCTCATCACTGTCCACAGGCTCTACAGGCTCCACAACTGCCACAACACCGCCATCTGGACCATCCTCCTGCAGAAAAGGCACCTGGCGTCGCAAAGCAAGATTGTGAAGCATGAAGCAGGCGATGATGATCTGGCACACCTTCTTTGGTGAGTAGAATAGGGAACCACCTGTCATATGGAGGCACCTGAACCTGGCCTTCAGGAGGCCGAAGGTGCGTTCGATCACCCTCCTAGTCCGCCCATGGGCCTCATTGTAGCGTTCCTCTGCCCTGGTCCTGGGAACCCTCACTGGGGTCAGTAGCCATGACAGGTTGGGGTAACCAGAGTCCCCTAATAGCCACATCCGGTGCCTCTGGAGTTGACCCATCACAAACGGGATACTGCTATTACACAGGATGTAGGCGTCATGCCTGAGCCAGGGAACATAGCTTTTACCTGGGAGATGTACTGGTCTGCCAAACATACCATCTGTACATTCATGGAATGATAACTCTTCCGGTTCCTGTACACCTGTTCACTCCTGTGGAGGGGGGACCAGAGCTACAAGGGTGCCATCAATAGCACCTATGATGTTGGGGATATGTCCCAGGGCATAGAAGTCACCTTTAACTGTAGCCAAATCCTCCACCTGAGGGAAAACGATGTAGCTCCTTACGTGTTTCAGCAGGGCAGACAACACTCTGGACAATACGTTGGAAAACATAGGCTGGGACATACCTGATGCCATGGCCACTGTTGTCTGAAAAGACCCACTTGCAAGGAAATGGAGCACTGATAGCACCTGCACTTGAGGGGGGATTCCTGTGGGATGGCGGATTGGTGAGATCAGGTCTGGCTCCAACTGGGTACACAGTTCCTGGATTGTGGCACGGTCAAACCTGTAGGTGATGATTAAATGTCGCTCCTCCATTGTCAACAGGTCCACCAGCGGTCGGTACACCGGAGGATTCCGCCATCTCCTCACATGTCCCAGCTGACGGTGCCTAGGAAGGACAACAGCGACCACAGAGTCAACAAATTCCCAGGTATGTACCCACAGCTACACCGAACACGACACCAAATACAAAACTCTTCCTGTATGTGTGTTGAGTGTAGGCCTAGGTATGTGTGACGCAGTAGTAAATGAAGCCATGTGGGCCCCTGAAATGGCGGCTCCCTGACCTCTAAAGTGCGACAATGGGATGTGAGGTATCTGCGCTGGCGTTGTACACCGTCGCGGTAGGCGGTCGTAGACCGCGGCGCAATGCTGCATTGGTTAACATTGGACCCTATGGGTCCCAGGAGCCAATGATGAAGTGTGCCGGCGGTGATGAGACGCACCGCCGCGGCCGTCACCGCTGTGGACGTGACCGCCATTTTCTATCTGTTCAATCTCTCGATACCTGATCTACGACAGGAGAGGACCTACACTGCAAGTGCTGCTGTGACCTCGGTCTGGAAGAGACAATGGCTGCTGCGTCTGGGGAAAGGGCCCTTGCCTTCACTGCTCAGGAGTTGGTGAAGCTCGTGGACGGGGCCTCCCCCAGTACACACTACTCTAAAGTCCTCCAGACCAAGAGGTAAGTACACAGGGAGCACGTTGTATGGGCTATGCCTGGGTGGAGAGGGCTGGATGTCAGTAGGAAGGGGGCAGAGGTCAGGGAACATGAAGGACTGTGAATGCATGTGCCACATGGCAAGGGTAGGGATGGGGGCCACCCACTTCGACGGTGCTGTTGTTAATGACTTCTCTTCTTTCCCTGTACATGTCATGTAGGACAGCGCCCACCAGAAGAAGGACATTTGGCGTGCCATCGCCAAGGACGTCTGGACCCTGGGGGTCCACCAGAGACGGGGCACCCACTGCCGGAAAAGAGGACATTCGCCGCTGGAGCAAGAAGACAGCGGAGGCTCAGCTGGGGATGGCCTCCCAATGTGGGAGGGGTGCCCGTCGAACCATGACCCCCCTGATGTTCCGGATCCTGGCAGTGGCCTACCCTGAGTTGGATGGGCGCTTGAGGGCATCACAGCAGATACAAGGGGGTGAGTACACTCTCATTCTGCGGACTTTGCGCGCAGTGGAGGGGTCTGAGTGGGGGAGGAGGGCTGTGTGTTTCCCTAGGCCAGGGCGAGTTCCGTAGGCTAGGCCCCTCCATAATGCAGGCCATGTGGCACTCCACCCGACCTCTGTAGAGTGCCAAGTACAGGTATACATGCCCCTGTGTCATCTATGTGTGCAGATGACAACCATAGCCATGTAGGGCAGATCCCAGGAATTGCATCTGTAGAGGCCAAGAGCACGGCGTAGTGCAGGGGGCTGCTGTGTCTGTATTGTCCGCCAACGGTAGAGGTAAGCCATGCACTCAACCTGTTTTTCTTCTGTCGTCCCCCCCCCCCCTTTTTGTGCTCTCCCTGTTCTTTTGTGCATCAGCATCATCAGGCAGAGGTACAGTGGCACCGGAGCCCGAGGGAGCTGCATCCCACATAGCCATGGAGGGCCACACCACAGACTCTGAATACACCAGTGGGACGGAGGGTGAGGGGAGCTTCACGTCGGTCACCGGATCACCAAACAGCGACATGGACTCGTCCGCCGATGGGAGCTCCCTTGTGGTGGCAGCACCATCTGTGCCCCCCACTTCTACAGGTGCAGCCGCCAGCCCCCCTACCAGCACCGCCCTCCCAGGAGCCCCTCAGCCTTCGCTCCGTGCTCGCTCACCCAGGAGGGTGGGCATCACCTTCGCCCCATGCACCTCAGCCCCTGCCCCTGTCACCCCTGCTGCCCTCAGAGAGGAGGCCATTGACCTCCTCAGGTCATTCACTGTTGGGCAGTCTACCATTGAGAATGCCATCCAGGGTGTAGAAAGGGAGTTGCAACAAACAACTGCATTCCTGGAGGGCATTCATTCTGGTCAGGCTGCCCTTCATCGAACCCTGCAATCTCTGGCCTCAGCACTGATGGCAGCCATTGTCCCTGTGTCTAGCCTCCCCCCTCCAACTCCCTCCACCCAGACCCAGTCCCCTGTACCCCAGCCTATCCCAAGCACACCATCAGACAAGCATGCATACACCTCAACACACAAAAGTAGCTCAGGCAAACATAAGCACCACACAACCCACAGGCACTCAAGCAAGCATCACTCACATACAGACACAACAACATCCACTGCCTCCACTGTGTCCCCCTCCTCGTCGTCTCCCTCCTCCCTCCTAGTGTTGTCTACCTTCTCACCTGCATGCACTACATCTACATGCACTAGGACTCGCACCAGAACACCCAGCACCACACCCCGCTCACCTACACTCACCACCCCACTACCATTTACACGTCCCCTGTGTCCACTCCCAGTGTGTCTGTGACGCCCCCTCCCAAAGTATACAAACGCGGGCACCCACACACCCAACATCCAACCACCTCACGACAGCCTCCAGTACCTGCACCTGCACCCAAATCACCTAAAGTTACACCTCCTACAACCACCTCCTCTTCCTCCACTCCCAGACCCCCTCCAGCTACCCATCCCAGTCTTCGTCAGCAACTCTTCCTCAGCAACGTTGACCTCTTTGCCACCATCCCCACCCCTCCAATTCATAGGTCCCGTAGTAGCACCTCAGCCAAAAAAAGTCCAGTACCAGTGGCGCGTGTTCAAGGTGTGTGGAGTGCACTGGCCACCAGGGCAGCCAGTGTGACACGGAGCCAAAGCACTGCCAGTCGACCCTCTGTAAAGCACCTAAAGTTGGAAAGTGGCTGACGGGACAGGGTGAAGACTCCTGGCGGCAAAACTGCTCACAAGGGTCCCAGGGGGAGTGCCGAGTCAGCTGTGACTCCTCCAAAGTCTGTGAAGGGCCAGAAGACATCTGCACAGTCTGGGAAGAGCAGCACGGCGGAGAAGGGCGCCATCCTCCCCGGTGGCCGGGACGCCACCACCAGCACTGTCGTCACTGGTCCGGAGACCACGGCCAGAGTCAGTGCCCAGGAGGGCAGCACAATCATCACTACCACCCCCAGAGTCAGTGCCCAGGAGGGCAGCACAATTGTTACTGGTCAGGAGACCACCGCCAGAGTCAGTGCCCAGGAGGGCAGCACAATCGTCACTGGTCCGGAGATCACCGCCAGAGTCAGTGCCCAGGAGGGCAGCACAATCGTTACTGGTCCGGAGAGCACCGCCAGCATCAGTGCCCTGGAGGGCCCCGGCAGCCACAACCCCACTGGGCAATGAGGGACCGTCATGCCACACACCAATGCACAGGTCAGAAACTGCAAAGGCAAGCACCGCTGAACAGGTCAGAGACCGCCATGGTGAAGACCACTGAACAGGGAAAAGACCGCCATGGTGAAGACCGCTGAACAGGGCAAAGCACCACTGAACAGGTCAGAAACTGCAAAGTCAAGCACCGCTGAACAGGGCACAGATCGCCATGGCAAAGCACCGCTGAACAGGGAAAAGACCACCATGGCAAAGCACTGCTGAACAGGGAAAAGACCGCCATGGTGAAGACCGCTGAACAGGGCAAAGCACCGCTGAACAGGTCAGAAACTGCAAAGTCAAGCACCGCTGACCATGGCACAGACCGCCATGGCAAAGCACTGCTGAACAGGGAAAAGACCGCCATGGTGAAGACCGCTGAACAGGGCAAAGCACCGCTGAACAGGTCAGAAACTGCAAAGTCAAGCACCGCTGAACACGGCACAGACCGCCATGGCAAAGCACTGCTGAACAGGGAAAAGACCGCCATGGTAAAGACCGCTGAACAAGGCAAAGCACCGTTGAACAGGTCAGAAACTGCAAAGTCAAGCACCGCTGAACACGGCACAGACCGCCATGGCAAAGCACCACTGAACAGGGAAAAGAACGCCATGGTGAAGACCGCTGAACAGGGCAAGGCACCGCTGAACATGTCAGAAACTGCAAAGTCAAGCACCGCTGAACAGGGCACAGACCGCCATGGCAAAGCACCGCTGAACAGGGAAAAGACCGACATGGCAAAGCACCGCTGAACAGGGAAAAGACCGCCAAATCAAGCATCGTTAACCCATGTGCAGCTGGGACAGTGACGGAACAGGAACTGTCACGGGGAGCCTGATGCAGTCTGGGCACCAGTCCCCCTCCAGAACCAGTGGAGACTGTTATCCACTTGAGAGAGTGTGGCTTTGCACTCCCCAGGATGGAACAGTGGGCAACCCACCCACTGTATAGACTTGAGAGACTGTGGCTTTGCACTCCCCAGGATAAAGCAGTGGGCAACCCACCCACTGTAGACTTGAGAGACTGTGGCTAGGCACTCCCCAGGATGGAGCAGTGGGCAAACCACCCACTGTAGAGACTTGAGAGACTGTGGCTTTGCACTCCCCAGGATAAAACAGTGGGCAACCCACCCACTGTAGAGACTTGAGAGACTGTGGCTTTGCACTCCCCAGGATAAAGCAGTGGGCAACCCACCCACTGTAGAGACTTGAGAGACTGTGGCTTTGCACTCCCCAGGATGGAACAGTGGGTAACCCACCCACTGTAGAGACTTGAGAGACTGTGGCTTTGCACTCCCCAGGATGGTACAGTGGGCAACCCACCCACTGTAGAGACTTGAGAGACTGTGGCTTTGCACTCCCCAGGATACATCAATGGGCATGGAGCCCCGTCGTGGATCTGGCATGGTGCTGTAATCCAGCTGAGGTGCCCCCGCCTTCCCTTCCCCCTGAGGTGCCTGTTGTATTTCTATCTGATGCCCCTGCAGTGTCCTCTCCGTTTGTGGACAGGTATCTAGTGTGGGCCTCGCCCATGCATTTTGGGCCCAGTGGTGCACGGACATTGATATGTGCATACCTGCACTACTAATCGTAATGTATCAATTCTGGAATGTGTATATATATCTGTATATATTAGCTTACTGTATTTTGATACATTACAAAGTTTGAACTGATTTCCTTTTGTCTTTGCATTCTTCCGGGGGGGGGTTGGGGGTTGTTACTGTGCTGTTTGGACATGCATTGGTGTGTGTGTTGTAGTGGGTGAGGGTGGAGTTGAGGGTGGGGGTGTTGCGTGTGTGTGTCCCTCACTCTTGCCTCCCCCCTCCCCGATGTCATAGGTGCAGTACTCACCGTTGTCTTCGGCGCCTACGTAGATGGTGATCGTAGAGGAGCAGAAAGACAAGCGCAGGGAGTATTTGTAATTCGGGCTCCATGGTGGCCTCCTTCCTCGTGGAGTGTGTTCAGGTGAGCGTTTTCCCATTGCAAAAGCTGTTTCTGCTGTGTTTTTATCCACGGTGAATCCGCCCCGGAAAAGGTGGCGGATTGGCGGGTTGTGATACTGTGGGCGGTACATTGTCTTCCGCCTATCTGTTGGCGGTGACCGCCGCGCTGCTTGTCTGTACCGCCGTGGCGGGCGGAGTGTTAAAGTGTCTGTCTGTGTTGGCGGTTTCTGCCACGGTCATAATTCCCTTTTTTTCCGCCGGCCTGTTTGGGGTATTACCGCAGCTTCAACACCGTCCGCCAGGGTTGTAATGACCCCCATTATCTTAAGGGAGAGGCAGGCCTTGCATTAATGAAAAACAAATTTGAGTTTTTCACGACCTAGACATGTAAAACTTAAAATGACACATCCAGGTTTTGATATACAATGCACCTTGCCCCATGTGCAGTTTAAGGCTTGCTCTGGGGTGAAATGTGTATTAAAAAAAGATGATTTAGGCTTGGCAAAGTGTTTCCCAAACTGGATATTTAGTTGCCCTTCAGCGCAGAAATGCAAAAGCTCATTTGTGTAAGTATTATAGCTATGTTAAGTGGCCAAATAATTGTAAAACCAAGGCTCTGTCACAATTCGGTGTTGTTTTGAACCCAATGATTCCATTTAATATTAATGATAAAAATGACTTTTACTAATGATGAATGGTTTTCAATAGGTTTATGCAATTTTTTGACTTAAAGGGTAAAGTCTGAAATGTGATTTTATTACTGTAATAACCCCTTGACAAAGCCAATAAGCTTGCCTTTATATTGACGCAGTGACATATCAAGGCAAAGCCAATAGGCTTGTCTTGTATATTGAGGAAGTCCCCCATTTTCAAAGCAGGGTGTTGGTGTGCTGCCACACCCAACGAGGATAGGATATGGGGCCTGGCCGATCCCCAAACTATGCATGGTTCAATGTTGGTGACCCAACAGGAGGTAGGAAATGCAGAGCCTTGTCCTTTGCCCCTACTCAAGCTCCAGGGTTGGATGCCCACAAGGGGTTAAGTGGTGGGCTGTGAGTAACAATGAGTAGCCATAGTTTTGGGGGGTAAATATATCTTGCTTCCTGTAAGAAAATCCCTAGAAATTTACAGAAAAAAACAATTGTTAAACTGCTGTTATAGTTAGGTGAGACTGTCAGTAAAAGCATAACATTTTAAACTGAAAAAAGCCAGAAAATCACCAGTTATAGTTAACTGAAGTGAGTATAAGTCATGCCCTTACCATGAACCGTGAATCACCTCACAAATTACACCCCTCAACGCCATGTTCTATGACATCATTGATAGAACCACTGATAACATTTGAAATAACATCATTGATGACAACATTGAGCAGGAAGGGGACACAAGTTTGCTACTTAAGTCAACTCAAGCTGGTTAATCGTTTGTGATCTTTTGAGTTTTAAATGTTATGTTTGAATTCACATTTTCCCCTAGCTATAAAGTCACTTCATCTTTGGGTTTTTTCCCAGTGAATGAATATATATATTTCTTCATATATGTACATAGCACAGCTTCCCTATACTGTTGTAAGTGGAAGAAAAATTGAATGACACCATGATCAACAGATGAATAGGTCTGGCAGAAAGGGCCTGTAAGTATATTGTAGGAACAGGCAATTAAACCTCTTATTCCATTAATAATAGTGCCATTCACATTTTTCTTCTGCTCACTAAAGCATACAGCATGTGGCAATGGGGTTCGTTTACATCAGCCATTGAATTACATCGCTGTGAATAATAGCTTTATTCCCTTTCACAAGGAGACATCTACACACAAAGTAGTTCCCTTCCATACTACCAAGGACTACTATGGCAATGTGTGCTCATTGAGATCATAAAATATTTCTGCTTTTGGCCCTTTTTAAATATTAACAATGGCTCACTAACTCGCCGAACAATAAAGTCTAACAAAAACAAAAACTATGAGAAAGTAAAACAGGCACTGAGAAATGGAAATGGCTGGTAGCCAAATCTAGACCTACAGGATTTTTCAATACTTGTTTCTTATGGTGTTGTTCATGCGTTAACCTATGCCAATACTTGATTTCCCAAAAAAATGAGCATAGGTGTCACTTGGTATATTTTGGGGCAGCAACACCTGTCCTTATATTAGTCTCTCCACAGACTGAAGTGGATTGACTAGGAAAGCGTATGGCGCAAGGGCACCCCCATCACCCCTTCACCACCCCACCCCCATTGCCAGGGCGCTGCCTCTTTGTTCTCTGTTGTATGTGTTGGAAAGGAAGTCACTCACCCTCACCTGGGAAACACGATCCGAAGCAAACGGACCCATCCGAGACATTTGGCTACTTTGATGATTTAACCCCTTAATAGAGTAATGACTTTACAGGCACTGGGCTGGCTGGCTACCAGGCTTCCCTGCTGCTGGCCCAGGACCTGTGAGTCCTATCCTACTTTGCCTGGGATTGAATATTGACGGGAGCTTCCCTTGGAGGCTCGTCTGGCCAGAGGGGCCCTGGTAGGGACTGTGTGTGATGCGGTTCCCTGGTATTATGTGCTTTTGAATACATTTTTCTCTTTTCCATCTCTCAACTAGACAAAAGGTGAATCTTGTATAAATGAACGTTTGTTGTATTATTTGCCAATGAACCATTGGTGGGGATTGTAGATTGTTGCGTCCAGGTGCCCACCCGTGTTGGGCATGTAAATAGGAGATAAATTGCTGTATGCAATGTGACCAGTGTTAGGGGCTTGCAAATGGAGGAGCTGCTCCTCAGGATGGAACTATCTAACATTGCTGATTCGTGCCAATATGGTGGAGTTATATCTTACAGTTTCACTGGCTGGACAATCTAAGGTGTGATGCCTTTCTGCTCCTCATATCTTGGTTGTATGTAACAGCACTTGCATTCCTTGAACAATGTTTCATGTGATTAAACAGGTACGTCTTGGCACACCACAGACACTGGGCTGATGACTAGCCTTTGCAGCGGGTTGAGAAAGAAGGGAAAGGTGGTGATCTAGGGGATAGCCCCTCTTCTTTAGGATCTGAGCGACACGCACGCTGTCAGCTCATTATTGAAAACAGACAGCACATCAACGAATTAATTTGGACAAACAATCACTGCAGAACGAAAACAGTTTTGATTGTGGTTCGTCTACTTCCTCGAAAGGAACTTGGTTTTGAAGAAAGCATTATGCTCTCCTTGCATGTAATAAAGCCAGAAACAGCAGGAATCCCAGGTATGGCAGCGAAGGGATATTTAACTTCTATTTTTATACACTTCAGATTCATAATTTCTTTATGACGCTGTCGTCAGTGCTTGTCGTTGAAACTGCACCTGGTGATGCCAAAGTATATTGCTCTGTTTGTAAAACGCAAGCCATGTTCAGGCCATCAATAAAATATTCAGAGATGTTCGTTACAGGGCACGCGTCCCTATGTGCTTAGAATTGAAAGCTTTCATTTTCCCTGTCCGCGTTTTATTTAGCAGTTTTATCAAAGAGATCACGTGGCCAAGGGTTGCGCCACCAGCCCTCGGGCCACATGAGAATCTAAATACATTAGTGCGCTTTCTCGCTGTACTTAGGAATATACGCATTTCTCCTTCTTTGTTAAGTGATTTGTATGCCTAAGTAAGAACCATTCAGAAATGCACAAAACCTTACGCCAGTTCTCGAACCTTCAGGTTCTTTTTGACACAACATCAGGCATGTAGGCATGACTCATAGATGTGCATACCTAGCAGCCAATTTCATCCAGATCCTTCAAATAGACCACAAGAAGGCCACCCTTTCCCACAACAAGGCCAATCAAGCATTGGCAAACACAATACATCTGGCCTCAACAAACTGGTGCATAGGTTTCAGTTTTATATTTTTCATTGCAAGCATGTACACAAAAATGAAAAAAAAATACGGTGCCGCCTAAAAGTGAGCACCATCTAAATATTTTAAATTTAGAAAAAACATTCACTTATGTGGAAGTTTTACTAGTGACTTAAAAATAACACACCTTTCGGTTTGTCACTGGATTTATTGTTATTTTTGAAGCAGACAGAAATAAATCACCAACTTTCCAAACGTTACAAGGTCACTGTATAGCTACAACTTTACAAAAGGAGATGGGAAATAAATCCCCATTTAACTAGGTGCCAAACTTTAATAGATTGAGTGCAATGTTATTATGAAAAATAAGCCATAGAAACACACTTTGATCAGCTTTGTCACTGAAGAGAAATGAACTATTTTTAGGCACAAGTGATCGATGTGCACACTTGATGGATATCTATCTATCTATCTATCTATCTATCTATCTATCTATCTATCTATATATATATATATATATAGAGAGAGAGAGAGAGGGGGGTATTTTGGGAACAATAGGCTTGCAAGACAAGTAAATCTGCCTCAAAGGCCAGACCTAAAAATCTGCCCAGAATGTCTTCTCACTAGCATATAGAGAGACAAAGAATAATATCCTCGCCAGCTCATTTCCAACCCCACAAAATGCAGTGCATTCTTACTCCAAAGACAGGCCTTGATTACGAGTGCCCCAGAGAATGACAAAATAAGTATTGCATCCAATTCAAAATGATATCCTGGGGATTGGAAACACAGGGTGCAATATGTAAAATCTATTCTTAGTTCTCCATTAAGAGGTAGACATAATATGAAAACTTTTCCATGTGAATTGCCCTGAACACATTGAATATCATGTTGATGGCTTGACATTTCAAGAGGGTTCAAAGGCCCGGTCGTGGATGTGTATGAGGAAATACTGTTTGCACAGGTGCAGTCTCTACGATCGATCGATTTATCAACGGTCACCCAAGGCCGCAATTTGGCCCATCTTTAAGCCCTCTGAAGGTTAACTGAATGCCTGCCTACTAGTGGTTGGTCGTTATTTAACATATCTCCAGATGGTCTCTTCAAGCTATCTCATGCTTCTGTAATGAAAGTTTGCATAAGAAGCGCAAAGAATAGCCACTTGCAGATTTCATAATGCTGCACGGGTGGGTTGCAACATTTTCTGTAATACCAAACTGTGCCTGGAGATTGCAAACTGACACTATTGGATTCTCTGTAAAAGTGGTTATAGGCCTTAAGTGTTTTCAGGGCCTAATTGGCTACCAGGCATTTCCGTTGGCTTGCTGGGGACCACACACCTGCTTGATGGGCTCCTAAATAAAAAGTACAAACACAAATGGGTTTAATGCGTGCTTAAAGCGTCTTTTAAAACCATTTTTTCTGTATTGTTCGTTTAGAAGCACTGCAAGCAGGAACTTGACCAACAGGTCCCAGCAACAAAACCAACCACCGTGGGCAGTAGAATCTTTCACTGCTCTGCTAGTCTACCAAACGAGTCCAGCCCTCTGTGATTTTGTCTTAAATGTGCCGTTACACGTAATGTGCTTTTCCCAGCACATGCGTCAGCTCTTGCCTCTTTTAAAGATGACTTCTATTCTAAATCATTATTTAGGGTGGAGCAGGAGTCCTATCACTTACAGTGCCTTGGGCACAATGGGCTTGTGAGCCCACTTTCTGTGCCCTCTGGTATCACACTAGGGGGCTCAGTAATAAATGCACTATCTTTATTACCTCTGTAATACAGATAGTGTTGGCACACAAAAAGCACCAGTGCTATCCTAAATGGGAATTCCTTCATTTGCATGGAGGCATGGCCAAGTGCAAATGAAGGAAACACTTTGCCTGTGTACTCACAGGTGCAGAGACAAATTTGTTGTCTTGAGGTGTACTGGCTATGCACCACCTCTGTAAGATGGAACCTGAGTCACATGGACCTTCCTCCAAAATCCCCCTGCAGGGGCTCGCAGTCACTTCATGCAGTAGTGAGATCTCTGACCCCCTTGAAAGTGCAGGCTGTGCGATGCCTGCACTGTGAAATGCAGACTGGCTGCTTCAATCGTTTGGTCTATCTTCCACTAATGCTCTGCCACCAGGGCAACACATATTTTTGTGGCTGCCCTGATGGGAATCAGAAGAAACATAGGAAAACCTACTCTACTCAAAATTCTTCCGTTTTAGTTGCAGAATTTGGAATATTGAAAATCTAATGTTTCTGAGTCAAAAAACATAGGTGTGTTTCTTATTGCCACATTAAAAAATAGGGCCTTTGTGCCACGGTTGTGAAAGTAAATTTGGACCTAAAACACAAGACTACACTGTAAGAAAAGCTATTTCCTTCAGTGGAAAACATCTTGGTACAGGAGATTGTGTAAATGTGAATTATCTCAAGTTTCTCACCACGGATTTCATCCGTAAATTTACTAAATTTACTAATTGTATATCACGTTATATATGGGGCCCTGGGAACCTTTGCAGTAAAGTTGAGAAAGCAAATTTGGGCATGGCACAGCCTTTCCCACCCTGACAAAATATATTTGCTGTAAGTGTATAATTTTTAGTATATGACAGTTTTAGATTGTTTAAAAGCCCAATCTTTCTGAGCCAAAGCTTATCTCAGTGTTAACGGCCGCTGCCCATTAATGTGTCCACTATTGGCCACATTAATACTTTTCCCAGAGTTGACTAAGTAACTGTGGTCAGAGTACAACCTGCTGTAACATGAGGAGAGATATTCTTCCAAAATCCTGAGGGATAACAATATGATTATTTCTCTTCCAGTCTTCATCATGGCAGACACATAGGAAGAGAAGTACCAACTACGGTCTATATTTGCTTATATTTTGCGTCTTGGATCCACCACTTTTTTGTCACATTCTGGATGCAAAATGCTAATCTAGATTTACAAAGCCATGATTTTTGTCACCGTGTCTGGTATTGCAAAAAAACATAAAACGCCAGTGCTTTGTGCTGCATTGTTTTACACTTCATTGGGTAGCTTTACACTGTTGGAGCATGAGTGTCGCCATGATGCCACCCATTTATTTTTACTCAAATCCACATTTACTTGAGGCAGTAAACCTGGGTTTGCTCCAAAATGGTGTGCCTACCCAAGGCTGGGGTAATGAGAAGTAATATCTTTCTCTATCCTTATTTCTTAATCTCTGCATCAGTGCTGCAATCTGCAGCACACATAGAAAGAGGAACAAGTCTCTGAGGATTTTTGTGTGTGCAGGAAGTGATACCTTCCTGCACAAAACCAATACAGGCACCCTTTCAATAAGCAGCAAGGGTGACTGTGTTGGTGCTTGTCAGCCACAAGGTTGGCCCAAAGTGCACCAGTGCAGGGATAGAGATGAACAATCCTAGATCTTTGTAAATATGGTGCAGTTCAGTTCTCTCCTGTTCATGCAACCCATGGAAGCAACTTGCCTTGCTGCACTGTGCAGTATGCCCCTACAGGTTCACAACGCTGCCTCAAAGTTTGAGTGAATTAAACAATGACAGACTAACCCAAGCATCTAAGCTTATCGAGCAACTGACTGTTCGGATGTTAGTCTTTGCTAAAGCCCTTTACACAGTGTGATGCTTCCAATATTCAAAGAAATGAACAGCTTGCTATGCTGTGCACAATGCAAGAAGCCGAGTGTAAAGACATTTTGGAGAAAGAGCTCAAAGTGAGAACTTAGAAGTTAAGGAAAAACAATTTTGTAGCTTCTATTAATTGCAGTTTTGGAATCCAGAAAAACATATCTGTTCCGTATGATTCTAATATAGTTATCTATCCGAGACAGGCGTGGCTTGAGCACAGTAGCCAAAACTGAAGTTTGGTTGTCACCACCTCATTGTCTAAGAGGAGACCATGAGCTTTTTTCAGTAAAAATACAATTTCATCTTCTTTCCCTTAAAGTGAGGAGCTCATCAATTTTTGCTTTCGTTAACCTGTACCATGTGTTAGACGGCTAGGAGCCATCTGATGCCACATTGCTCATGTCTGTAGGATGGCACCCGGCCGTCTGCACACATGGCACTAGAAATCACTCTGTTGTGGGCACCAGAGGGATTACCTTCTGAAAGAAACAGCCTCAAGAGAATGGGAAGAGCTTATTCATCTCCTAAGGTTGTTTCTGTTGTTTCAGTGAAATTATGATCAGTGTCTGCACCGCGCTGGTGTCATCTCACTGAAACCAAAACTGAAATGAGCCAACCGCCTCATTTCACTTTCTCTGCATCGGTGCTCATGGGGCTATCTCAGACCCCCAAGCAATGATCCAGACATGAAAGGTGGCATTGTAAAGGGGATAATCTCCCCTCTTTAAAGGCACCTTCCCCAAGTGGATCCCTGCATGCTGATCACCCAGGGATGGAGATTCACAAGCAGAGATCAATTCCACTAGACACCAGGGAGGAGGAGCAGTCCCTTGGGCAAGGGTTTTTGCTTCCCCAATATTTTTAAGGTGCAATTCAGTCATTCTGCCCTTCTGGGGGGCAGATGGGGACAATAGCACCGATCTGCCCCCCCTCCCCCCAGGAGCGTATAAAGCCCACCAGGGATTTTTCTTTTCATTAGTGTCGGGATGGGGGATGCCCAGAATGGGCATGACAATGCTCCTACCATCCCCTAAAAAGTGGGCACAGTCTCTCTGCTTCCAGGGAGAACAGAAAGCCTGCTAGGCACCAGGGATTTTTTAAAATTAGTGTAGGGATGGTGGCTGACCAGAATGGACATTTTAATGCCCCCAATCCCTAAAAAAATGGGCACCGTCTTAGTGTCCCCCTTGGGGGGCAGATGGGGCAATAGCCCCCAAATTGCCTTGGGGGGGAGGCCAGGAAGTCTACTAGGCATCTGGCATTATTAGGGGTGGGGGCTGCTCAGAATGGGCATGGCAATGCCGCCAACACTGAAATAAGCATAGTCTTTCTGCACCCCGATGACTAAAGCATCTCATCCCAATGGCAAGCAAAAGGTAATTTGAGTCTTTTTGGTGTTGATGTCACATATGGGCCAGTAGAGCTTGGCTAACTCTCAATACCGTCCCACTTGCATTGGTGAATGGCTGCACATTTTGGACTTGGGTAGGCTGCTACCTACAAAAATCTACCAGACTCAGGCCCATATTTATACTTTTTTTGCGCCTCATTTGTGTCATTGTGTGATGTAAAAGTGGCGCAAACGTACAAAATATAATTGTATTTTGTATGTTTGCGCCACTTTTTGCATCAGAAAAATGACTCAAATGCTGTGCAAAAAAAGAATAACTATGGGCTTCAGTAAAATCTTGAAAGTAGACATCTGGGTAAGTTCAGGGTGGTGAGCTTCAAATGCACCTGCACCATTTTTTTACATACTATGCCCTGCATACCCCCAACTTTACCTGAATTCCATTATTTCCCTTTGTTTCTGTGAGGGAAAGTACCGGAATCTGAAGGAAACCACAAAATTCCTTCCAACCACCAGTACCCCACCTGTGCCAATAAAACTCTGCTCCACTGGTGTGGCTGGGCCTAGTTCCAGTGACAGGAATATGTGTGATTTCATGAAAGGTTTGCATGGCATTGTGAGTAAGAAAAACTAATGGGATCCATGCAAGTCACACCATCCTAGATTCCCCTAGTTGTCTAGTTTACAAAAGTGTACAGCTTGGCTAGGTTTCCCTAGGTGCCAGCTGAGCTAGGGTCCAAAATCTAGAGCTACCCATCTTGAAAAAAGGGGGTCAGTATTCAGTGGAAAACTATGCTACATACATGTTGCATTTTAAGACGTTTCCTGTTGTGGGCACTAGACCTACCCACACAAGTTAGGTACCATTTGTATTTCTGGATCATTATAAATAATGGTATGCCCCCTTTTAATACCTGCTCTGAGCAGGAGTGAAAAGTGCCTAAAAAAATGGCGCAAGGAAATCTCTTACATTTTCTTGTGCCATTTTTTCGCCCCCCCCCACAGGGGATCGCTCCCTTGGCATACATTATGGCACAGGCATAATGTGGTGCAAGGGTTTACAAAGTGGCGCAATGCATGCATGCAAGCATGTGGTGCGGGGAAAAGGCCACTTTAGCGTAAAAAAATAATTATGCGATGGTGGCGCTAATTTGGCTAGACCGAATTGGCACATTTAATTTATTTATACGTCTTTAATATATAGTATTACTTGTACCCAGGGCCTGTAAATTAAATGGTACTAGTGGGCCTTCAGTACTCTTTATGCCACCCACTAAAGTTACCCTTTAAAGCTCTCTGTAAGGTCTGCCATTGCAGCCTGTAGTGCAGTTTTAAACTGCCATTTCAACTTTTGCCAGGCCTATACCATTCTTTTTAATACATATATGTCACTCCTAAGGTAGGCCCTAAGCAGCCCATATATCATGTCCTGGTAGTGTTACCATATTAGATATAATATAATTTTAAATCCTCTTTAGCAGTACATTCGGATTTTAGATTACAAGTCTGAGAATGTTGCTTTTAGAAAGTTGTCATTTTCCTGCACAAAAGCTTCCAGGACTTCTAAGAGTATCCAACAGACTAGGCCTGTTAATGGCTTCTCCAAACAGAATACATATTGGGCCCAGACAGTGAACAATAGGGTACTTGGGGCCAGATGTGCGTAGTTTCTGAATTGCGACTTGCAAATTGCGAGTCAGAGAGACTTGCAATTTGTGAGTCACGATTCAGAATGCAGGATGGTGTCCCTGACACCATCTGCGACTCGCAAGAGGGTCGCAAAGGCCAACCTCATTAATATTGATGAGGTGGGTCGCAATTTGCAACCCCCTTGAGACTTGCAGCACTCACAGGGATGGTGGCCTGCTGTAGACAGCAGACCACCATGTCTGTGACTACTTTTAAATAAAGCAGTTTTTTTTCTTTGCAATGCAACCCGTTTTCCTTAAAGAAAAACGAGATGCATTACAAAATGAAAAAATGGACCGCTGCCTGCCCTGAAAAAATGTTTTCCATACCATTCACAAAGGAGAGGCCTGCATTGCTTTTGCAGAGAACTCCCTTGCTGCTTGAGGCCTGCCTTGGTTTCAGGAGGATTGCCCTCCTGCTTGAAGTCTGCTTGTGTTACAGAGAGCTGCCCAGCTGCTTAAAGCTTGCCTTATTCCTCAAATGACTGCCCTACTGCTTGAGTTCTGCTCTGCTCCCTGAGAAGAAAGATTGGACCTTTTCCCCCTTATTCCAGGCAGATTGACTCCAAGGGTCAGTTGGCTGACCACCTGTTCTGAGCTATAGGGACAATGCAAGCTCCAGAGGCCTCTTAGCAATTGCCCAGCTGACCTATTGCGACTGTACCTGCCTGAATCCTGCTAGCCTCTGCTAGAGTGAGGCCCTGTTCCCTCAGAGGTGCCTTCACAGGCTCTAGACCATTGGCTCACATCAAAGTGAAAGAAAAGGAGAAATCCTTAGCTTCTAGACTCTTCACATGGACTTTGAGAAGGTAATTGTCTTGGTGAGACTTACTTTGCCTCCTTATACGGTCCGTGCTCCATCATGATCAGCCTGAACTTCTGATTTTCCCCTAGTCTAGCACAACTAGATGACCGCGAGTGACGTTTTGTGCTTTTAGGCACTATACCTACCTAAAGCTTTAAAACTGCATATCTCCAGTAATGCTGATCGGATTTTTATTTGTTTGGTCTTATTTCATTTATTGAAATTTCCTCTTTTTCTAAATTGCCTTGGAACTTTTCTTATGTCTTTTCTCTTTATACTATTTGGTGTACTGCATGAATATTTTTCAATTTGCCTCTAAGTTATGCCTAATTGCTTTGTGCAAAGCTATCAGAGTGTTAAGCACAGGTTAATTTAGTTACTTTTATAGTTCACCTTGACAAAGATTGTCATTGTTGCCTGACTGGGGCTTCCACATTCCTCAACAAATAACCTGATTTTTCAGAACTAACTTTGTTAGTGCAACTTGAGTGTTCTATTGGCTTGTGCCACTTGTTTTTTTTTGTTTAAGTTGTACTGCTTGAAGCATCACTTTTTAACTACTGACATTTAACTTAACTAATGTTTTATTAAATTGTGTTGTTTAATTGCTTTTAGACTTTTGAATTTTACATCTTATGAATTAAATATTGAATAATTTGTTAAGCAAGACAGAATGGGTAAAAAGGGTTCACTTTTTACTTGTTTACACTGGTAAAAAAGATCAATTTTCCTGAATTTCTGTATGATTCTCTGGCATACTTCACTCCCCAGACCCTGTACTTTATTAGTCTGTTCCTCAGAGGTCCCTCTTCTGTTTATATTGTTCTCCCTGAGTGACTTCAAGACAGCGGTCAACTCTCCAGTCATGTGATGTGTGGAAGATGCTTATTTATAGATAACTGCTGCACATAAGGTCAGAGATGCTGCCATATCAGGTAGGATGCATCCTCCATGCCAATCTCAGATATGCCTTGCATAAAATGGTTGTTATTTGTCACAAAAGCTGCTCTATTTGGTAATTGCACCTGAGTTTAATCAACGTTCTCCTTTGCATGGAAAGACTTACATATCAACTGCCCGTTAAATATTTGTTCTCTCTTAAAAAATCTCTGAAAATATCTGGAATTTGATTTTCTGTACCAAACCTGGCTTCATTAGGTTCCTGAGTTCGATGTTGCAATTGCGATCTCAGAAAGATATTTTATTTTTTATTGCAATGCAACTTTCAGGAATGGAGAGGTAGTGGCCATTGTTTTTTCAAATTGATGTAAAGCTTACACTCAAATCAAACTTTGCTGAAGTAAGAGTGGCACACAGTATGGCTTCCGATCATTCAGCCTTAATTTTGTCGTGGTTGATTTCTCTTCCACTGCACCTACGGCCATCTCAGACAATCACATGAAACTTTTCCTTTGAAACTTTCATTAAAACTGCAAAATCCATTTGGGTGGTTTGAATATATGATTGGAAGTTTATTTTGTCAATATATTATGATATCTTCTGGTTACTGCATTTGTCTTTAGTTATGCCTAGGATCTTGTCAGTTCAACATGAGGCAGGACGCAAAACTGACCTCATTTTTGCACCACTCAACTTATTCAAATTACTGGGGTCTTCCCTCATGCTTGAACTTACCTCCTATATATGGCCTTTGGCTGAGTAACACCTAAGAAACCACGCCTGCCCTCATAGAGGGCATAAAGTATCTCAATCTCTGAACAAGCTCCACATTGGCTCATTTAGTGAGTTGTTTATCCATCTTTGGTAAGTCTCAGTTAGCTCCACCCAACCTGATGATTAGGTTGCAACTGCTGCTAGTGTTGGACGTCCATGTTTGTCTTCATTTCAGAATGTTTCACTGACAAGTATAAGCAACATATTAGGGAACTCATGGAGTATGTGTACTCATATTAGTTTTCTAGAGAACTACTCATAATTTATATGATGAAAGAAAATGACTCATTCATTGTGGTCACCCACAATTTCTGTACAGTGATTTTGCTGTTTTTATGACTCTTTCACTGGGAGAGTGTTAACCAGTCCCAGTTCATGTGTTCCGAGCGCTAAAACATTTCATAATTTGCTTACTCCTATTGGCCTACTTAACGTTCATATAAGTCCATAGTGAGTGATGTCCCAAAATACAAACATGGCATGGAAAATTAAATGTCAGCACTATGGACTACAGCACTACTGCGACATCAACTAGGCTCTAGGCCTACCACTGTAGCCAGGCTGCTGCAGTTTTAAAAATTAAGCATGTCAATATAACCCTTTTTGACAGGTAATACCTTCTATATATTAATAAATCAGCTCTTGTAGCCCACGAGGCAGGATGCATGGTATTTAAAAGTAAGACATCTAGAAATGTTAAATTAACATGACCTTTCTATGACTAGCACCCAAATGCTATTTTCACTGTAGGAAGGCTGGCTGGTCCACAGAGAAACAATAGAAAGCAATATTAAGTATTAACTCTTATATTTCAGGCTCAGGCTCTGCTAAAACATTATTAACTATTTCCAATATTTATTAAAAACTCAGCTTCACTGTCACCCAGCTGGTAAATCGGACAGATGAGGTTGGAAAACTGCTGCCAGAGCTGAGAAAATGATCTGTGTGTGAGGCAATGTTTTAGTTTCCCTGGCAGGAAGACCACTTGCATGGTGGCCAGAAACTTACTTTACATCATAAGAAGATGTGAAGTCCAAGAATCTGTTGGATGCCCTCCTGTGTGGCTACAAGGACACAACAAGCTACAATAGGCCTTTTTCATGAAGTGCTCAGCTGCTCTGTACCAACCGGACGTGACCTGGACCCTACAGGTAGCCTCTGTTGGAGTGAAATGTGACCCTCAAGTGTTGTTCCTGAGGTCCTGGGACTCTTGGCTGCACTTCTTTTATAACCTCAGAAGACCTGGGATTTGACTTCAAGACCTCTGCCACACTGAGACAAACCTACCAAGGTGATCAAACCAAGCTCAACCTTGCTGGGCTGCATAAACAGGTTTCTCCTAATCTGATGTTCCCCGCTGCAGCTAATCAATTTCAGCGTGATCTCATCAAGAAGGTATCAAAATTAATTGACCCCTCAACTGACAAAGCCCACATCCATGCCCCGCTGGAGGATTCTGATCTCCAAAAAAGAGAATAAGTCTGAAGGTAAAAATCTTGATCAGGTGAAGGCACCAAAGTTATCCAATCAACAAGGGGACTTCCCTGCGTAAAGCGATGTAGTACAATGTGTTGCTCCTTAATAAAGCTGCTCTCCTGCAACTGCAGCACTGAAAGGAGTTTTATTAAGGAAAAACAAAATGTACTACAGCTCTTTACTCAACAAGGCTATCCCCAGAAAATGTTTGTACGGGCTAAGAACAAGGTGCAGGGAAAGAAACAGGAGGATGCTCTCTTCAAGGAGCGTTCCAAACAATTAAAAAAACGAACAAATAACCAAAGTCATCACTACATACGAAAATAAACTGCATAGATTAAGGAAAAATATTAAGCAACTCTGGGGTTTACTGACAGGTTTTTTTTTTGTTAGTGTGTCTCTTGCAAAGCATGCAAACAGAGCAAAAATCATAATCAGTATGCACTTCCCACTGGAAAGGTCAAGAGAATCCCCAAATTCATAACATGTATATCTGATTTTGTGGTTTAAGCCTTGTAATGTTTGTGTGAATTGGTGTACATTGGCAATACTAAGGTACTTTGAAAAACGAGTTTGAAACACAGGCTTGCCATTTAGAACTGTGATCATAATTATCCAGTGGCAAGACACTTATACTAAAAACACAATAAGGAACAGCTATGTTTCTAGGTGTGGATGGAATCATCAAGCACATCAGAGGTGGGTAGGTGAAAGACAGTGACAAATCTTGGAAGCAAGTTAGATTACAGCGATGACTAATTGGCAGTCCACATTGGATTTTAGTCATTCTATGACATCAGTGGACCTTTTAAACTGTTTCAGAAGTATTGTTCAAAACAGAAGAGTGACAAAATATATGGCAGTGTTATTTCCCTTTAGTATTTTTATTTTGTGGTTTTGTTCTATTATATATCAGATAATAATTAGATGTTTTGAGCCATATCTAAAGACACATTGTTTTTCCTGAAATATTCTGAAGGATACTGGGTATAAGTGTTTATTACTGCTAAGTGTTTTCCATCTACTGTCTTTCCTATTTTCTCCTTTGTAGAGTTTAGGCTATTGGTCTTCCCTCTACGTTACTTTACTATTTACCACACCATGATTGCATTGATGCTACTACTATTTTACATTTTTGAATTCAATATTTGATATGTGTTTTGTTCTCTTTTTTCTGGTGTTACGTGTAAGGGATGGGATTATATAATTAGAGAAGGGATGTCAGCTCTGGGTGGATATTGAGACACAGAATCTATTTTCAAGGGTGAAACGATTGAGTGGATAGTTGTAATATTGGTAAATGGACCCAGAAAGTTGGTTATCTTTCCTGAATGGAAAGTATACTTTTGTAGGATTTAATTTTGTTGATTTCTAACTTTGAGGGACTAATTTATTGCCAGTATTTACAAATTACATGCTCTTTGTCATATGCCATTCTTTCTCTTTTTTCCACTAGGACTTGAAGGAGGATTAATTGGACACTGGCCCTATGATTTTGATTACAGAGATTTACAATGAGCTACTGCTGATAACGAATGCCAAGTGGCTTACTTGAAGTCATATAGGTATACAGCAAGACTAACATTAATTGTTAACACTTTAATTCATTTACCTTAAGAATTTATTATTTTGTTTTCACTTTTCATAATTTTAATATAGATCAATTTCACTATGGGATATGGTTTATATTGCCCCTTTGAAATGATATCCCAATTGTACATAACCCAGCGCCGCTGCTATGCACAGGAATGTGATCAATAATTTTACTGCAGATGTTACAGTGACTTTATCAATGATGTTATCAAAGATTTCATGAGTGCTGTAATCTGTGGGGTAATTTCCAGTGCATGGCAAGGGAACAAGTTATAGTTACCTTATGGCACGATTTATAGTTACTTGAGGTGAATTTGTATGGTTTCGTACGTTTAAAATGTGAGCCTAACTATAACGCCCTGTAACCTTTTTTTTTTTTTCAAGTGAATTTCTCTGTTTTTTTTAAATTCTATTTTCTAACTATAACGCCCCTGTAACATTTGTTTTTTTCAGTGTATTTCAAATAGTTTTTAATGTATGTTCATTTTTATTACTATACGTTAATCCAACCACCGCTGTCCATGGCCTTGGCCATGCACAGTTGCAGTTGGCCGCAGGGCCTGGCCACGGGCCAACGCTCTATAACCACCCAAGCTTGCACCATGCACAGCCTTTGCCTGTGCGCAGTGGAGGTTGCCTGCAAGACATGCCCTTCAGCCAGACCCTGCGGCCAACCTACTTAACCACCCAACCCCATGCAGTGCACAGCCCTTTGGCCATGCACAACTGAAGTTTGCAGCAGGCTCTTTGGGTGTCAGAATAGGTGTGAGAGGGTGAATCAGGGGGTGAGTGGGCCTGGGAGTGGTTGTGGGCGTGCATATCTGAGTGGGTCTGTGAGTTGGTGCATAAGTGTTCGAGTGGATGTGTGAGTGGGAGAAAATGACTGAAAGAGAGCCACAGAGAGAGGGAGCAAAAGAAAGTGAGAGGGGGAGAAAGAGTTTTTAAGGCTTTTATGTATGATATACTTAGAATGAGATATGTCTCTACAATTTAAAATAACAAAATGTGTACATCATTTTTAAAAATAAAGTTAATTTGTTTTAGTTTTTTTTTTAAAAAGAGGAAAGTGAGTCCGGGTGGCCTCGAACCCTGACTGCGCAGTGTGAATATCTAGCTATTGTTTTTTGTTTTGCTTTGTTTGTTTAGCCCTTTTTGGTCTACCTGACAGTGGTTTCATATTTATTCATTATATTTTTTTTCATTTTACAAAAATGCCCCTACGGGCTATCTGGCACCATTAGGGAAGCCTTAATGCTTCCCTTGCGGTGCCATTGCTTCAGCAAGCAGGGAGCTGCTTTAAGAGAGTAGCTCCCGGCTTGTTGAAGCATTTCATCTCTGTCCCTTGCTCCCGTGCAGAGGACAGAGATGAAAGCTTCAGTTTTTGACAGCAGGACTTCCTTGACAGGTCCTGCTGTCAAAAACGGAAGTGTTTGTTGTGGCTTGGCTGCAGTTGCAGAGCGGCACCCTGGGACATAGCAGAAGCCGGACCTGGGTGTGGCGGTCCACAGGACCATTATTGGCTCCATGAGCGGGCCCCCCTCCAATGTTTGCTTAGCTCCAGGGTGGTGGTGGTCCCTGGGGTTAATGGGGGTCCAAAACAGACACCCTTTACATTATTGATTATGTGCCCCATGGGGTGGTGATCCCAGGGCCCGGGAGGCCTTGCGACCTACCCACTCATAATTCAGTGTAGCTCCAGGGAGGTGGTCGTCCGTGGGGCTGTGGGGGTCCATCAGGCTTCCCCCACATATGGAGAAAAAAAAATTCCCCAGAGGTGGTGGTCCTCAGGGTGCGGGCTGTGTGGCCCGCTCATAATTCAGTGTGGCCCGGGGAGGTGGTGGTCCCTGGAGCTGTGGGGGAGGCCATTGGGCAAGCAAAATAATGCTTATTATAGAAAAACTAGGTCCTAACTATAACTACCTAGTGGTGACCACCAATAGGTAAAATATATATATTTATATATATATATATATACATATATACTCATTTTGTTTTCACTTAAAAAAACAAAGGTTACAGGGACTTTATAGTTAGGATCTAAATTTACTAGCACAAAACCTTTGAAATTCAGCAGTTATATTTAGGAATAGCTCAAATAACTATAACTAGTACCCTAAGGTAGTGGTTCCCAACCTGTGGTCCGGGGAACCCAGAGGGTCCACAAAGCCTTCTCAGTGGGTCCGCGAGAGCCTAGAAAATTAACAAATATTAACAAATATTGACAAATTTGGTCCCCAGCTTCCAGTAATGACTCAGGCGGGGGTCCCCGGACTCTAATGATGATTCGATGGGGGTCCCTGGGTTCCATTAATGTTAAAGTGGGGGTCCACAGAAATCAAAAGGTTGGGAACCACTGCCCTAAGGTAACTATAGCTCAAACCTCTGCCATGTACAGTTTTCTGCTAAATAATTTTACTGCAAATTTTACATTGATAATATCGATGATGTTATCAAAGAAGTCATGAATGATGTAATGTGTGGGCTAATTAGTAGTGCATGTCGAGGGTATAAAAGTTCTGGGTAATCCATCAAGTGAGGGCTGAGAAAAAAGGGCGCCCCAAAAAAAAAATTTCCCCATGTTAATTTCCATAGGGATTTTGAACATGACAAATGTGGCAGAAAGCTAGCTCTTGGTCCTGAAAGTGACATTTCTTCTTATTTGGTGTGAACCCATTCAGTAGTTTTCTACTTATTAAATGAAAGACAAATTTCTATATATAGGGATGCGGATCCTCCTCATACCCTCCTCTGATCCTCCTCAGATCCTCCGCGGATTCAGAGGAAAAGCAATGCCCTGATTGGATGGCCGCAACCTGACAGAATAGGTGCAGCTGACATTTTCTTTCTCGAATTGCCTGGGTCGGTGTGAAGAAAACAGTGCAAAAACATATAAGGGGTCAGAATAAAAGTATCCCAACTCCATTGGACAAACGGAGGGGATCCCTCATGGGCTAAAAATTGCCCTTTTAGCTACGGTGATCCGTGGATTAGAGGATCCTGCTCAGATCCTTCTCGGATCCTGGGGAAAAGCAGGGCCCTGATTGGCTGGCTGCAACCTGACAGAAATAATACCTGTGCCAAAAAAAAACAACGAAATTCACTGAAAAAAAACAAAGGTTACCGGGACGTTATAGTTAGGTTGATGTTTTACCCCTCAAAAAAAAAACGTAGAAATACAGCAGTTATAGTTATACTTATAGTTATACTTATCTGAAGAAAGTATAAATCCTGCTGGAAAGTAACTTTGAGCAACAAGTTATAGTTTCTTTAGATAAGTAGAACTATAAGTATGACTATAAATGTTAAAGATATATGGCTTTTGTGGGTAAAACATCAACCTAACTATAACATCCCTGTAACCTTTTATTTCGATAAGTAACTGAAATTTAACCTGATGATAAATTGTCAGATGATTGGTCACTTTTCGGTGGCAAAGCTTCATATAATCAACATCAAGATGTAACTGATTATCTCTGAGAAAACGTAAAGCCCTTGAACGGTGAATGTTACATAGAAATGTCCTTTGATTATCACAGATAAAGGTGTAGTTTGACATGTTTCTTCATACAAAATAATACATGACAACCACAGTTCTTCATGCAGACCAATTGATAACTGCCAACATGTGTTCTGTGAATAATCACTTCTTTAGGGCTCACATATAAAATTCTGAAATAGTTAGTCACTCTGTCCATTAATTAGATGTTCCATTTGATTATGTATCACTTATAAATACAAAGAGATCTATCTTGAATGTCTTGCTCCAGTACATTTCTCCCCCGATAAAGGTGTCTCACTCTTTAAAGTTATACATTCCGAAGTGACCAGTACATATCTATCTATCTATCTATCTATCTATCTATCTATCTATCTATCTATCTATCTATCTATCTATCTATCTATCTATGCACAGTTTTCCTATCAATAATGTTATTGCAAATGTTGCAGTGATATCAAAGATGCCATACAAGATCTCATCAATGACATAATATGTGGAGTAATTAGCTGTGCATGGCAAAGGCGCAAGTTACAGTTACCTTAGGGCACGAGCTATAGTTACTTGAAAGAACTCTACCTATAACTGCGGAATGTTTATTGGTTTGTACAAGTAAATTCAGACCCTAATTATAAAGTCTCTGTAACCTTTGTTTTTTTCAGTGAATTTCAATGTTTTTTTTTAATGCAAAGGAAATTTAATTACTAAGCATTATTTGCAGCCAAGCCTTTTTAACCACCCAACCCCACACCAAGCATGGCTTTTGCATATAGCCCCTTGCCAAGACTTAAACTCCCCTTTTATTTCATATAAGACACCCCTAAGGTAGACCCCAGGTAGACCATATGGCGGGGTGTTATGCAAGTAAAAGGCAGGAGGAAGGACATATACTTTTTAGATTCACATGTCCTGGTAGTGGGTAACTCCCAAATTTGTTTTTCACTAATGTGAGGTCTACCCCTCTCCTAGGATAACATTGAGGATTCCTTAATAGACTTATTAAGTGTAATTCCTGATTGGACGCAGGTAGAGCAATCATCTTAAGTACATATAAAATTGTAATGATAAATCCTCTCTAATGGTAAAGTCAAATGTTTCTTTACAATTTAAAAAATGCCACTTTTAGAAAGTTAGCATTTTTCTGCTCATAGCCCTGTGTGCCAGCTGCCTGTCTCCAATACACGTTTGGGTTGGGAGACAGCTGGGCCTTGTGCATTCCCTCTAGACAGTCACACACAAAGAGAGATTAGGTGTGCCTTGATGGGTCCTAATGGGCTAATAGCTAGCTTGATGGAGGGCAGAACTTAGCATTGCCTTGCGAACACCTGAATAGGCGTGCCTGTCCACACACAATAAGGCTTAACAACCCTGCATTGCCACACAAGCCACCTTCAAACAAAGATATGGGAAGCAGGGCATCTGGGCAGTTCAAAGGCATGCCTCCAGAAGCTCTGCCACCTTCCAGAACAAGGGCACCAAAGTATAAATGCCGGAACTCAGACACCACTACTTCTGTACATTTCTGAACCTGTGGATACTCTGCCAGGAAGGAGGACTGTTGTGCTGCTGAAACGACTGCCACTGTGCTGAACTGCTACTTTGCTGTGCTGACCTGTGCCTGCTGCCGTCATGTTTAGGAGTGAGTAGGACTGGACCTGCAGCTCTACAACCCAGAACCCATAGTGCCTCCAAGGGCCTGCTGGCTAGATTCCTGTTTTCTGAAATCTCAGGGACACAAACAAATTCTAACCAATGTGCTCCTGCACCTGGACTCTGCATCTGTGAGTCTGCCCTGCCAATCAGTATCGTCCCTGTACTGGACCCTTAGAAGTGGGCCTCTGTGGTCCTCACTGAAACTGTCACAAAGGCCAACAATGCAATGCAATGCACAATGTGCACTGGGATTTAGGGTACAGTGTTCAGCAGGCCTTTGTTGGTCCCTATATTCTGCTCGGGCTCTATCACAATCAGATCAAACTTTTGATTTTGTCCCTGTTTGGCACAACCAGATAGTTACACTTGATGCTTAGCTTAGTTTCTATATAAAAAGTGTTTTTTTTACTTGCAAATATCTTTAGTGCCACTTGAAAACTCTTCACAAAACTTTCCAAAAACAAATGCCAGTCACGTCAGCTGCTGTCTGGAAAGTTTCAGGGTGAGAAAAAGGGGGGATCCCAAAACACATTTTGCCACTCATTTTTCCATAGGGATTGCGCTGAAACTACTGGATGGAATTACACCAAATTTAGCAGAAAGATAGACCTGGACCAGAAGGAAATACTTTTCAGTTTTGTTGTAAATCCTTTCAGTAGTTTTTGAGAAATTATGGGTAAAACAAATTTGTATATTTAGAGACGCAAAGGATTCATGACCCCTACTGATCTTGTGCTGAGTTCTGATTGGCCAATGGCAGTTCAACAAGGAAGCTGTTTAAGCATTGTCATCCATGTTGGGCCATATGTCATATATGTTGGGCCAAAGGTCAAAAATAAAGAAAAGGGGCCAGGATGTGAACATCGTGACCCCCTCAGCTCTGGTGGGGGCATCCCCAAGGGACCCTCCCAGGGGCTGAAAAACATTTTTTTATTAGCACGGGATGCCACGTTTCTTTATTATAAATCCCCCGAGTGGTTCAGGTCCCGGGGGCATTTGCTGAATACTGTGGGAGACCTCCTGGCTCCCTCCGCTGCTCTGGGGACCACCACATCCCCGGAGCTTATAAATAATATGCGGGGTGACTGCAAACCCTTTCCCTGCCCTGGGGATCACAACCCCCAGAAGTAAAAATGTTTTTACACCATGGGGAGGGTCATTGGGCCTCCCCCACAGCCCTTGGGACACCACCTAACCGGGACTATAATCAAATGTCAGTGGGGGCCGTGCGGCCCCCTACGCCCTGAGTATCACCACCTCCCCAAGGCTATAATGAAAACATGAGCGTGGCCATGCGGCCCCCCCAACAGCATGGGGGATCAACACCTCCCTGGGGATATATCTTATTGGAGAGGGGCCGCAATGTTCCACTTGAGGAACCTCTGATAGCCCTAGGGACAGCCACCCCCCAGTGCTGGCTCCTTCTATGTCCCGGTGTGCCCACCCCAGGAACATAGCTTTTGACAGTGGGACCTAACAAACAGGTCCTGGTGTCAAAAACATAAGCTTTCAGCCCTGTCTCCTGTACACATGCAGGAAACAAGATGAAATTATTCAGCAAGCACAGCGCTTGCTGAAGCAATGGCACCGCAATGGAAGCCTTAAGGCTTCCCCCCGCAGACCCAGATACCCTGTATAGGACATCTGTTAAAATAAAATTTAAAAAAATAAAAACTTTGAGGGGCCATGGGGGAGCCCTTGAGGTCCCTGAAAGCTGATAAAGGGCTAAAAAAATAATTAAAAAATCTTCACACTGAACATTGAGGGTTAAAGTCCAGCCGGAGTCATTTCCCTCTTTTGTTTTACTAAATAAATCTCTATCTCTTTCTCTGTCTGTGTCCCTCAAACCCTCTTTCTCTCTATCTCTCTCTCTCTCTCTTATCTATCTCTTTCAATCTCACACACCCACTCAGACCCTTGTGCACTGTAGGAAAGTACCATCTTGCCTGGCATGTTACCCCCATTTTTCACTGTATATATGTTGTTTTAGTTGTATGTGTCACTGGGACCCTGGTAACCCAGGGCCCCAGTGCTCATAAGTGTGCCTGAATGTGTTACCTGTGTAGTGACTAACTGTCTCACTGAGGCTCTGCTAATCAGAACCTCAGTGGTTATGCTCTCTCATTTCTTTCCAAATTGTCACTAACAGGCTAGTGACCATTTTTACCAATTTACATTGGCTTACTGGAACACCCTTATAATTCCCTAGTATATGGTACTGAGGTACCCAGGGTATTGGGGTTCCAGGAGATCCCTATGGGCTGCAGCATTTCTTTTGCCACCCATAGGGAGCTCTGACAATTCTTACACAGGCCTGCCACTGCAGCCTGAGTGAAATAACCTCCACGTTATTTCACAGCCATTTTACACTGCACTTAAGTAACTTATAAGTCACCTATATGTCTAACCTTTACCTGGTAAAGGTTAGGTGCAAAGTTACTTAGTGTGTGGGCACCCTGGCACTAGCCAAGGTACCCCCACATGGTTCAGAGCCAATTCCCTGAACTTTGTGAGTGCGGGGACACCATTACACGCGTGCACTACATATAGGTCACTACCTATATGTAGCTTCACAATGGTAACTCCGAATATGGCCATGTAACATGTCTATGATCATGGAATTGCCCCCTCTATGCCATCCTGGCATAGTTGGCACAATCCCATGATCCCAGTGGTCTGTAGCACAGACCCTGGTACTGCCAAACTGCCCTTCCTGGGGTTTCACTGCAGCTGCTGCTGCTGCCAACCCCTCAGACAGGCATCTGCCCTCCTGGGGTCCAGCCAGGCCTGGCCCAGGATGGCAGAACAAAGAACTTCCTCTGAGAGAGGGTGTGACACCCTCTCCCTTTGGAAAATGGTGTGAAGGCAGGGGAGGAGTAGCCTCCCCCAGCCTCTGGAAATGCTTTGTTGGGCACAGATGTGCCCAATTCTGCATAAGCCAGTCTACACCGGTTCAGGGGACCCCTTAGCCCTGCTCTGGTGCGAAACTGGACAAAGGAAAGGGGAGTGACCACTCCCCTGACCTGCACCTCCCCTGGGAGGTGTCCAGAGCTCCTCCAGTGTGCTCCAGACCTCTGCCATCTTGGAAACAGAGGTGCTGCTGGCACACTGGACTGCTCTGAGTGGCCAGTGCCACCAGGTGACGTCAGAGACTCCTTCTGATAGGCTCCTTCAGGTGTTAGTAGCCTATCCTCTCTCCTAGGTAGCCAAACCCTCTTTTCTGGCTATTTAGGGTCTCTGTCTCTGGGGAAACTTTAGATAACGAATGCATGAGCTCAGCCGAGTTCCTCTGCATCTCTCTCTTCACCTTCTGATAAGGAATCGACTGCTGACCGCGCTGGAAGCCTGCAAACCTGCAACATAGTAGCAAAGACGACTACTGCAACTCTGTAACGCTGATCCTGCCGCCTTCTTGACTGTTTTCCTGCTTGTGCATGCTGTGGGGGTAGTCTGCCTCCTCTCTGCACCAGAAGCTACGAAGAAATCTCCCATGGGTCGACGGAATCTTCCCCCTGCAACCGCAGGCACCAAAAAGCTGCATTACCGGTCCCTTGGGTCTCCTCTCAGCACGACGAGCGAGGTCCCTCGAATCCAGCAACTCTGTCCAAGTGACCCCCACAGTCCAGTGACTCTTCAGTCCAAGTTTGGTGGAGGTAAGTTCTTGCCTCACCTCGCTGGGCTGCATTGCTGGGAACCGCAACTTTTGCAGCTACTCCGGCCCCTGTGCACTTCCGGCGGAAATCCTTTGTGCACAGCCAAGCCTGGGTCCACGGCACTCAAACCTGCATTGCACGACTTTCTAAGTTGGTCTCCGGCGACGTGGGACTCCTTTGTGCAACTTCGGTGAGCACCGTTTCATGCATCCTTGTAGTGCCTGTTTCTGGCACTTCTCTGGGTGCTATCGGCTTCAGAGAGGGCTCCTTGTCTTGCTCGACGTCCCTTCTCTCTGCTGGTCTAATTTGCGACCTCCTGGTCCCTCCTGGGCCTCAGCAGCGTCTAAAAACGCTAACCGCACGATTTGCAGCTAGCAAGGCTTGTTGGCGTTCTTTCGGTGGGAAAACACTTCTGCACAACTCTCCACGGCGAGTGGGATCCGTCCACCAAAGGGGAAGTCTCTAGCCCTTTTTGTTCCTGCAGAAACCTCAGCTTCTTCTGTCCAGTAGAAGCTTCTTTGCACCCGCAGCTGGCATTTCCTGGGCATTTGCCCATCTCCGACTTGCTTGTGACTTTTGGACTTGGTCCCCTTGTTCCACAGGTACCCTAGATTGGAAATCCACAGTTGTTGCATTGCTGGTTTGTTTCTTTCCTGCATTATCCCTCTAACACGACTTCTTTGTCCTTAGGGGAACTTTAGTGCACTTTGCACTCACTTTTCAGGGTCTTGGGGAGGGTTATTTTTCTAACTCTCACTATTTTCTAATAGTCCCAGCGACCCTCTACAAGGTCACATAGGTTTGGGGTCCATTCGTGGTTCGCATTCCACTTTTGGAGTACATGGTTTGTGTTGCCCCTATCCCTATGTTTCCCCATTGCATCCTATTGTAACTATACATTGTTTGCACTGTTTTCTAAGACTATACTGCATATTTTTGCTATTGTGTATATATATCTTGTGTATATTTCCTATCCTCTCACTGAGGGTACACTCTAAGATACTTTGGCATATTGTCATAAAAATAAAGTACCTTTATTTTTAGTATAACTGTGTATTGTGTTTTCTTATGATATTGTGCATATGACACTGAGTGGTACTGTAGTAGCTTTACACGTCTCCTAGTTCAGCCTAAGCTGCTCTGCTAAGCTACCATTATCTATCAGCCTAAGCTGCTAGACACCCTATACACTAATAAGGGATAACTGGGCCTGGTGCAAGGTGCAAGTACCCCTTGGTACTCCCTACAAGCCAGTCCAGCCTCCTACATTGGTTGTGCAGCGGTGGGATAAGTGCTTTGAGACTACTTACCACTCTTGTCATTGTACTTTTCATAAGAGAAAAATATACAAAACAAGGTCAGTGTATATACACATAGCCAAAAAGTTTTGCATTTCCTCTTTTCACTCTTTTCTAAGTGCTGAAAAGTACTTCTAACTTTCTAAAAAGTTCTAAAAAGTTTTAAAAGTTTTTTTCTCTGTCTTTCTAAAAGCTCTGACAAACTTTTTATCTTTTACTATCACTTTAACTCTCTCTAAAAAATGTCTGGCACAGGCCAAAATGTTGATCTGTCCAAACTTGCATATGATCACCTTAGCTGGAAAGGAGCAAGGAATCTCTGCATAGAGAGAGATTTGAGTGTAGGGAAGAATCCTTCCTTAGAACTGTTAATTAACATGCTTAGAGTACAGGATAAGGCCATAAGTGCCCAATCTGTAGAAAAAGTAGCTAATGGTTCTCAATCAGATCCAGGGACTCCCCCAGGAAAAGATTCAGGAAAGAAACTTCCTAGCCTGCCCATTACTAGACAGTCTAGCATAGTTGGTAATGATGATGAGCCACACCATATAAATAGTGTTGTCTCACATCATAGCAAAAGCATTTATTCTCACCATACTGGTAGTGATGTTTCTGTTAGCCAAGCTGTTAGGGTGGCTTCTGTAAGGGACAGGTCTCCTTCTGTCCATTCTCACCATACTTCTGTTTCAAGGCATGTCCCTCCCACCCACCCTGATGACAGATTGTTAGAAAGGGAGCTCAATAGATTGAGAGTGGAACAAACCAGACTGAAGCTCAAGAAGCAACAGCTGGATTTGGATAGACAGACTTTAGAAGTAGAGAAGGAGAGACAGTAACTGGGTTTAGAAACCCATGGTGGCAGCAGCAGTATTCCCCATAGTCATCCTGCAAAAGAGCATGATTCCAGGAATCTGCACAAGATAGTTCCCCCTTACAAGGAGGGGGATGACATTAACAAGTGGTTTGCTGCACTTGAGAGGGCCTGTGTTGTAAAGGATGTCCCTCAAAGGCAGTGGGCTGCTATCCTATGGCTATCATTTAGTGGAAAAGGTAGGGATAGGCTCCTTACTGTGAAAGAAAATGATGCTAATAATTTCCAAGTTCTTAAGAATGCACTCCTGGATGGTTATGGCTTAACCACTGAACAATACAGGATAAAGTTCAGAGAGACCAAAAAGGAGTCTTCACAAGACTGGGTTGATTTCATTGACCATTCAGTAAAGGCCTTGGAGGGGTGGTTACATGGCAGTAAAGTTACTGATTATGACAGCCTGTATAACTTGATCCTGAGAGAGCATATTCTTAATAATTGTGTGTCTGATTTGTTGCACCAGTACTTGGTGGACTCTGATCTGACCTCTCCCCAAGAATTGGGAAAGAAGGCAGACAAATGGGTCAGAACAAGGGTGAACAGAAAAGTTCATACAGGGGGTGACAAAGATGGCAACAAAAAGAAGGATGGTAAGTCTTCTGACAAGGGTGGGGACAAATCTAAAAATGAGTCTTCATCAGGCCCACAAAAACACTCTGGTGGGGGTGGTGGGCCCAAATCCTCTTTTAATCAGAACAAGGAAAAGAAACCATGGTGCTATTTATGTAAAATAAAAGGCCATTGGACAACAGATCCCAGTTGTCCAAAGAAAAGCACCAATGCTCCTACCACTACAACCCCTACTGCTACCCCTAGTGTCCCTACTAATAGCAGTGGTGGTGGGAGCAAACCTACTAATAGCCAATCCAAGGGAGTAGCTGGGCTCACTATTGGTAACTTAGTTGGGGTTGGCCTTATTAGGGAGGCCACAGAGGCTGTGTTAGTCTCTGAGGGGGCTATTGATTTAGCCACCTTAGTTGCTTGTCCCCTTAATATGGATAAGTACAAGCAGCTACCCCTAATAAATGGTGTTGAGGTTCAGGCCTACAGGGACACTGGTGCCAGTGTGACTATGGTCATAGAGAAACTGGTCCACCCTGAACAACACCTACTTGGTCACCAGTACCAAGTAACCGATGCTCACAACAACACACTTAGCCACCCCATGGCTGTTGTAAATCTCAACTGGGGGGGGCGTTACTGGTCCAAAGAAAGTTGTGGTAGCTTCAGATTTACCTGTAGACTGTCTATTAGGGAATGATTTGGAGACATCAGCTTGGTCAGATGTGGAGTTGGAGGCCCATGCAGCAATGCTGGGCATCCCAGGGCATATTTTTGCTTTGACAAGGGCTCAGGCCAAAAAGCAAAAAGGACAGGGAAGCTTGGATCCTGGAACAATGGACCAAGTGCTCCGTAAAGCTAGGGCTAGTAGAAGCAAACCACTTCCTACTATCCCTCCCTCTACAGTGGATTCAACTTCTGAGGAAGAAGAATTCCCTCCCTGTGCAGAACCTACACCAGAGGAGCTGGAAGCAGACACTGCTGAGCTTTTGGGTGAAGGGGGGCCTGCCAGAGAGGAGCTGAGTGTGGCACAGCAAACCTGTCCCACATTAGAGGGTCTCAGACAGCAAGCTGTCAAACAGGCTAATGGGGATGTCAGTGACTCTCACAGAGTTTACTGGGAGGACAACCTCTTGTACACTGAGCATAGGGATCCTAAACCTGGAGCTGCCAGGAGATTAGTGATTCCTCAGGAGTACAGAAAGTTCCTCCTAACCCTGGCACATGACATTCCCCTAGCTGGGCACCTGGGTCAAATGAAAACTTGGGACAGACTGGTTCCATTGTTTCATTGGCCTAGGATGTCTGAGGACACAAAGGATTTTTGTAAGTCCTGTGAAACCTGTCAAGCCAGTGGCAAGACAGGTGGCACCCCAAAGGCACCCCTTATTCCACTGCCTGTGGTTGGGGTTCCCTTTGAAAGGGTAGGGGTTGACATAGTTGGCCCCCTTGACCCTCCTACTGCTTCAGGCAATAGGTTTATCTTGGTGGTAGTGGACCATGCCACAAGATATCCTGAAGCTATTCCTTTAAGGACCACTACAGCACCTGCAGTGGCAAAGGCCCTCCTGGAAATATTTTCCAGGGTGGGCTTCCCAAAGGAAGTGGTATCAGACAGGGGAAGCAATTTCATGTCTGCATACTTAAAGGCCATGTGGAAGGAGTGTGGTGTAACGTACAAGTTCACAACACCCTATCATCCACAAACAAATGGACTGGTGGAGAGATTTAATAAAACTCTCAAAGGCATGATTATGGGTCTCCCTGAAAAACTCCGCAGGAGATGGGATATCCTTCTACCATGCCTCCTTTTTGCCTACAGTGAGGTACCCCAGAAAGGAGTGGGCTTCAGCCCCTTTGAACTTCT
The DNA here is from genome assembly GCF_031143425.1 of Pleurodeles waltl. Classification (NCBI taxonomy): domain Eukaryota; kingdom Metazoa; phylum Chordata; class Amphibia; order Caudata; family Salamandridae; genus Pleurodeles; species Pleurodeles waltl. The sequence goes on along the minus strand of NC_090449.1, from coordinate 360,863,197 downwards.
TTTTGGACACCCTGTTAGGGGTCCACTCACACTTGTAAAGGAGGGTTGGGAACAACCTTTAAAAGCTCCTAAGCAGGATATTGTGGATTATGTACTTGGCCTCAGATCAAGGATAGCTGAGTACATGAAAAAGGCCAGTAAAAACCTTCAGGCCAGCCAAGAGCTCCAGAAGCAATGGCATGATCAGAAGGCTGTTTTGGTTCAGTACCAACCAGGGCAGAAAGTGTGGGTCTTGGAGCCTGTGGCCCCAAGAACAATCCAAGATAAATGGAGTGGACCCCACACAATTGTTGAAAAGAAGGGAGAAGTCACATATTTAGTTGACTTAGGCACTGCCAGGAGTCCCCTTAGGGTGCTCCATGTCAACCGCCTGAAACCCTACTATGACAGGGCTGATCTCACCCTGCTCATGGCAACTGATGAGGGACAGGAAGAGGACAGTGATCCTCTACCTGATCTCTTCTCTTCCACAGAACAAGATGCTCTTGTGGAAGGTGTAGTTTTGGCTGATTGTCTTACTGCTGAGCAGAAAGATAATTGCATAAATCTCCTAGATCAATTCTCTGAACTCTTCTCTACTGTGCCAGGTACCACTTCTTGGTGTGAGCACACTATAGATACTGGAGACAGTTTACCTGTCAAAAGTAAGATCTATAGGCAGCCTGACCATGTCAGGGACTGCATAAAGCAAGAGGTCCAGAAAATGTTAGAACTAGGAGTGGTTGAGCACTCTGACAGTCCATGGGCTTCTCCTGTGGTACTGGTACCAAAACCCCATTCCAAAGATGGAAAGAAGGAAATGCGGTTTTGTGTAGACTATAGAGGTCTCAACTTGGTAACCAAAACTGATGCTCACCCTATACCCAGGGCAGATGAGCTCATAGATACACTGGCATCTGCCAAGTATCTAAGCACTTTTGATTTGACTGCAGGGTATTGGCAGATCAAATTATCAGAAGATGCTAAACCTAAGACTGCATTTTCTACCATTGGAGGACATTACCAGTTTACTGTAATGCCTTTTGGTTTGAAAAATGCACCTGCCACTTTTCAGAGGTTGGTGAACACAGTCCTGCAAGGGCTGGAAGCTTTCAGTGCAGCATATTTGGACGATATAGCTGTCTTTAGCTCCAGCTGGGATGATCACCTGGTCCACCTATGGAAAGTTTTGGAGGCCCTGCAAAAGGCAGGCCTCACTATCAAGGCTTCAAAGTGCCAGATAGGGCAGGGTAAGGTAGTTTATCTGGGACACCTTGTTGGTGGGGAACAGATTGCACCACTTCAGGGGAAAATCCAAACAATTATTGATTGGGTTCCCCCTACCTCTCAGACTCAGGTGAGAGCCTTCCTAGGCCTCACTGGGTATTACAGGAGGTTCATTAAGAACTATGGCTCCATTGCAGCCCCTCTTAATGACCTCACATCCAAGAAAATGCCTAAAAAGGTATTATGGACAGCAAACTGTCAGAAAGCTTTTGAGGAGCTGAAGCAGGCCATGTGCTCTGCACCTGTCCTGAAAAGCCCTTGTTACTCTAAAAAATTCTATGTCCAAACTGATGCATCTGAATTAGGAGTAGGGGCAGTCCTATCACAACTTAATTCTGAGGGCCAGGATCAACCTGTTGCTTTTATTAGTAGAAGGTTGACCCCTAGAGAAAAGCGTTGGTCTGCCATTGAGAGGGAGGCCTTTGCTGTGGTCTGGGCTCTGAAGAAGTTGAGGCCATACCTGTTTGGCACTCACTTCATTGTTCAGACAGACCACAAACCTCTACTTTGGCTAAAACAAATGAAAGGTGAAAATCCTAAATTGTTGAGGTGGTTCATATCCCTACAGGGAATGGACTATACAGTGGAACATAGACCTGGGAGTAGCCACTCCCATGCAGATGGACTCTCCAGATATTTCCACTTAGACAATGAAGACTCATCAGGTCATGGCTAGTCTTATTGTCCTTCGTTTGGGGGGGGTTGTGTAGGAAAGTACCATCTTGCCTGGCATGTTACCCCCATTTTTCACTGTATATATGTTGTTTTAGTTGTATGTGTCACTGGGACCCTGGTAACCCAGGGCCCCAGTGCTCATAAGTGTGCCTGAATGTGTTACCTGTGTAGTGACTAACTGTCTCACTGAGGCTCTGCTAATCAGAACCTCAGTGGTTATGCTCTCTCATTTCTTTCCAAATTGTCACTAACAGGCTAGTGACCATTTTTACCAATTTACATTGGCTTACTGGAACACCCTTATAATTCCCTAGTATATGGTACTGAGGTACCCAGGGTATTGGGGTTCCAGGAGATCCCTATGGGCTGCAGCATTTCTTTTGCCACCCATAGGGAGCTCTGACAATTCTTACACATGCCTGCCACTGCAGCCTGAGTGAAATAACGTCCACGTTATTTCACAGCCATTTTACACTGCACTTAAGTAACTTATAAGTCACCTATATGTCTAACCTTTACCTGGTAAAGGTTAGGTGCAAAGTTACTTAGTGTGTGGGCACCCTAGCACTAGCCAAGGTGCCCCCACATGTTTCAGAGCCAATTCCCTGAACTTTGTGAGTGCGGGGACACCATTACACGCGTGCACTACATATAGGTCACTACCTATATGTAGCTTCACAATGGTAACTCTGAATATGGCCATGTAACATGTCTATGATCATGGAATTGCCCCCTCTATGCCATCCTGGCATAGTTGGCACAATCCCATGATCCCAGTGGTCTGTAGCACAGACCCTGGTACTGCCAAACTGCCCTTCCTGGGGTTTCACTGCAGCTGCTGCTGCTGCCAACCCCTCAGACAGGCATCTGCCCTCCTGGGGTCCAGCCAGGCCTGGCCCAGGATGGCAGAACAAAGAACTTCCTCTGAGAGAGGGTGTGACACCCTCTCCCTTTGGAAAATGGTGTGAAGGCAGGGGAGGAGTAGCCTCCCCCAGCCTCTGGAAATGCTTTGTTGGGCACAGATGTGCCCAATTCTGCATAAGCCAGTCTACACCGGTTCAGGGGACCCCTTAGCCCTGCTCTGGCGCGAAACTGGACAAAGGAAAGGGGAGTGACCACTCCCCTGACCTGCACCTCCCCTGGGAGGTGTCCAGAGCTCCTCCAGTGTGCTCCAGACCTCTGCCATCTTGGAAACAGAGGTGCTGCTGGCACACATTGGACTGCTCTCAGTGACCAGTGCCACCAGGTGACGTCAGAGACTCCTTCTGATAGGCTCCTTCAGGTGTTAGTAGCCTATCCTCTCTCCTAGGTAGCCAAACCCTCTTTTCTGGCTATTTAGGGTCTCTGTCTCTGGGGAAACTTTAGATAACGAATGCATGAGCTCAGCCGAGTTCCTCTGCATCTCTCTCTTCACCTTCTGATAAGGAATCGACTGCTGACCGCGCTGGAAGCCTGCAAACCTGCAACATAGTAGCAAAGACGACTACTGCAACTCTGTAACGCTGATCCTGCCGCCTTCTCGACTGTTTTCCTGCTTGTGCATGCTGTGGGGGTAGTCTGCCTCCTCTCTGCACCAGAAGCTCCGAAGAAATCTCCCGTGGGTCGACGGAATCTTCCCCCTGCAACCGCAGGCACCAAAAAGCTGCATTACCGGTCCCTTGGGTCTCCTCTCAGCACAACGAGCGAGGTCCCTCGAATCCAGCTACTCTGTCCAAGTGACCCCCACAGTCCAGTGACTCTTCAGTCCAAGTTTGGTGGAGGTAAGTCCTTGCCTCACCTCGCTGGGCTGCATTGCTGGGAACCGCGACTTTTACAGCTACTCCGGCCCCTGTGCACTTCCGGCGGAAATCCTTTTTGCACAGCCAAGCCTGGGTCCACGGCACTCTAACCTGCATTGCACGACTTTCTAAGTTGGTCTCCGGTGACGTGGGACTCCTTTGTGCAACTTCGGCGAGCACCATTTCACACATCCTTGTAGTGCCTGTTTCTTGCACTTCTCTGGGTGCTACCGGCTTCAGAGAGGGCTCCTTGTCTTGCTCGATGTCCCCTCTCTCTGCTGGTCAAATTTGCGACCTTCTGGTCCCTCCTGGGCCTCAGCAGCGTCCAAAAACGCTAACTGCAAGATTTGCAGCTAGCAAGGCTTGTTGGCGTTCTTTCGGCAGGAAAACACTTTTGCACGACTCTCCATGGCGAGAGGGATCCGTCCACCAAAGGGGAAGTCTCTAGCCCTTTTCGTTCCTGCAGAAACCTCAGCTTCTTCTGTCCAGTAGAAGCTTCTTTGCACCCGCAGCTGGCATTTCCTGGGCATTTGCCCATCTCCGACTTGCTTGTGACTTTTCGACTTGGTCCCCTTGTTCCACAGGTACCCTAGATTGGAAATCCACAGTTGTTGCATTGCTGGTTTGTGTCTTTCCTGCATTATCCCTCTAACATGACTTCTTTGTCCTTAGGGGAACTTTAGTGCACTTTGCACTCACTTTTCAGGGTCTTGGGGAGGGTTATTTTTCTAACTCTCACTATTTTCTAATAGTCCCAGCGACCCTCTACAAGGTCACATAGGTTTGGGGTCCATTCGTGGTTCGCATTCCACTTTTGGAGTATATGGTTTGTGTTGCCCCTATCCCTATGTTTCCCCATTGCATCCTATTGTAACTATACATTGTTTGCACTGTTTTCTAAGACTATACTGCATATTTTTGCTATTGTGTATATATATCTTGTGTATATTTCCTATCCTCTCACTGAGGGTACACTCTAAGATACTTTCGCATATTGTCATAAAAATAAAGTACCTTTATTTTTAGTATAACTGTGTATTGTGTTTTCTTATGATATTGTGCATATGACACTGAGTGGTACTGTAGTAGCTTCACACGTCTCCTAGTTCAGCCTAAGCTGCTCTGCTAAGCTACCATTATCTATCAGCCTAAGCTGCTAGACACCCTATACACTAATAAGGGATAACTGGGCCTGGTGCAAGGTGCAAGTACCCCTTGGTACTCACTACAAGCCTGTCCAGCCTCCTACATGCACACACTCACAACCCCAGTCAGATCCTCACGCACCCACTCAAAGACACACTTAGACTGTCACACACCCACTCACAGACGTACTGACACCCTCATGCACCCACTCACAGACCCGCACACACACTGATGCACCCACTAAAACACTGATGACTGTGCTCTCACACCCAGACAGGTAATCTGACAGCCACTCTCACCTCCAGATACACCCTCTCACACCTATTCTCACATCCAGAGGTGTGTGGCCAACTCCAGCCAAAGGGCCTTGCCCAGCATGGAGTTGGGGGGCTAGAGGGGGTAGGCCGTAGGGTCTGGTAGCAGGCCAGGTCTTCCGGGCAACCTCCCCTCTGCACGGGTGAAGGCTGTGCACAGTGTAAGGTTGAGTGCTTATAGGGGGTTGGGCTTTTCCGCATTGCCTCAAACAGAGGAAACAGTGCAAAAGAAATGCAGCATTCTTAGTTTGACTAATGAACGTATTAAGGCACTTCCCAGATATCAAATAAAAGCACACAGAAATATGAATATGAGCATTTAACTTGAATGCAGTAAAACCCGTGTAAATGCCAAAATACTCACAGCAGTTAAACAATAACAGACAGTAAAAGTGCATTACACCAACTATGAATATATGCAGTGAATATGTAATACATGCCCAACTAAGCTAGATAACTAAAAATAAAAATCCATCACCATGGTGGTTGAATCCATCATCGTCCTTGCTAACATCAAGTCGGGGAACCCTGAACAGCTGACACAGGACAACTTTTCCCCAATTTTTTTACTAATTGTGCAGTGCGTCCACTCCCAAAAGAGCTCCTCTGTGTCAGTGTGATGTTGTCCTCGCTCTATATACCTTAAAGTAACGGAAGAAGAAGATTCCTGCAATCAGCCCCTCCCTTCGTTTATTGACTTCAAATGCTGGCTGTCCTTGGTCTGTGCGAAAACACGTAAAAGAACTGGCCGGGCGCCAATGGGCATTCCTGAGACAGAGCTGTACCTTTCTTTGCTGAAAACATTTTCATCCTGGTACACTCTGATCACCTCCTCATTCCCACGAAATGTTCCCTGCTCTGGTGAGAAGAACAAACGCACGTTCTGTGTAGAAAACAAGCTTGGTGTGGAAAAAGCCCTGGGCCACCATTGTTATGGCATCTGAAGCTAAGCACAAAAATGAGTCAGTGGTCAAGATGGAGTCGGTGGTCAAATAAAAATAGCATTACATGGGCCCAGGGCCTGGCCAGAGCCCAGGCCCTGTGGCCAAACACAGCCACACGTGGCCGAAGGCTGAGCACGGCAGTGGTTGGATTAACGAATAGTATTGAAAATTACTATACATTAAAAAAAGCCATAGAAATTCACTGAAAAAAACAAAGGTTACAGGACGATATGGTTAGGAAATAGAATTTAAAAGAGCCATAGAGATTCATTTAAAAAAAAAACAAAGGCTACAGGGACGTTATGGGTAGGCTCACATGTTAAACGTATGAAACCAAAAAAATTCACCAGTTATAGTTAGAGTTACCTCAAGTCACTATAACTCGTGCCCTAAGGGAACTATAACTCATGCCCTGGCCATGCATTGCGATTGACTCTACAAATTATGGCACTCATGACATCTTTGATAACATCATTGATAATATGAAAATAATATTTGCAGTAAAATGTTTGTCGAAAAAACTGTGCATGTTGAGGGCGCGAGCTATAGTCACCTTAGGGCACGAGTTATAGTTACTGGAAGCAAATCCAAGTATAATTGATGAATTTCTATGGCTTTGTACGTTTAAAATGTGAGTCTAACTATAACACCCCTGTAACCTTAGGTTTTTACAATTGAATATATATATGTATATAAGGGTAATGTTTTACCCACACAAAACACGTAAGTTACTTTCTAGCACAAGGTATTATTTCTTCACATAAGTATAACTATAACTGCTGAATTTCTATGTTTTGTGTGGGTAAAACGTGAACCTTTGTTTTTTTCAGTGAACAACAAGCGGTATATAAATCACATACGTGAATAGAACCAGTGCCATGCTAGTTGGCGGGGGTTATCTACAGGGCCTGGGGCCAAGCCCTGCAGCCACACACACCCACATGCACCCAATCCCACGCTGGACACGGCCAAAGACCATGTGCGGCAGGGCTATGGTATGTGAGTGGGTAAGGTTTTTTCCCATTTAGCTTCAAATCCGCAGGTACCCACGGATCCCACGTGGGCACCAGAGGATCCACAAAGGATCTGCATCCCTAGATATACAAATGTATTTTTCATTCAGCAAATCCAAAACAACTGAATGGTTTTACACCAAATAACAAAAAGGACTAGTTGTGGACCAAGAGCTAGATTTCTTGCAAATTTGGTGTAATTCTGTCCAGCGGTTTGGTCTGTAGGCGTATCTATAATCCATATGGGAAATTGCACTGGAAAAACAAGGTTTGGGACCCCCCACACTTTTTCTCAGCCCCGCTTGACAAATCACCCTGAATCTTTCCACACAGCAGCTAAAGTAAATGACATACTAGTAACTTGGAAACTAGGTCTTATATACATATATGTATCTATATCTATCTCTCTCTATATATATATATATATATATATATATATATATATATATATATATATATATATATATTTATATATATATTTATATATATTGAAAGAGAGACCCAGCACAGAACTATTGTCACATATCTTCACAAATCACATGATTAAAAAATAAGTTCTTATGAAATCTTTCTTTCTTTATTCATCCACAATGACAATAACTAATCCATAGCCATAGCCAAATTATACATACAGTAAAGAACATAAGAAGAAGGTGCAGATTTTTTTTTTCATTTGAAGGAATATATTTATATATCCTTAGGTAACTATAACTCGAGCCCCTGTCATGCACAGTTTTTTTCATTAAAAAGTTTACTGCAAAGATTATATTGATAGTATTAATTATGTTATCAAAGATGTCATGAGTGCCATCATTTGTGGGGTTAATTAGGAATGCATAGTGAGTTAAAAATGCTGCATGTTTAGAACCTATAAGTCATTGCCCAAAGTTACTTTCCAACACAAATTGTAGTTTCATCAGATAAGTATGGCTATAAGTATAACTATAACTGATGAATTTCTAAGGTTTTGCACGGGTAAAACATCAATCTAACTATAACGTCCCTGTAACCTTTGTTTTTTCAGTGAATTTCTATCACTTTTGTAACACACATGTTAATATTTCTGTCAGATTGCAGCCAGCAAATCAGGGCCTTGCTTTTCCTGTGGATGTGATAAGGATCCATGGAGGATTTGAGGATCCATGGATCAGCTGAAAAAAAGGAAACATTTTTTAAAATGACAGTCCCTAAGGGACCTCTCCATGTATCCTATGGGGTCAGGATACCTGTATCATGAACTCTTATATGTTTTTACACAGTTTTTTTCCCACCTCCCATGTAATGCAAGAAACAAAATGGCAGCTGCAACTTTCTGTCAGGTTGCCGCCTGCCAATCAGGGCCTGGCTTTTCCTCTGAATCCGTGGAGGATCCAAGGAGGATCACAGGAAGAGCCAAATTTGTGTAAATCCGTCCAGCAGTTCGGGCTGTAGTTGTGTTCAAAATCCTTATGGTAATTAACATGGGGAAAGCACGTTTTGGGACCCCTCCCTTTTTCTCAGCCCCCACTTGACGGATCACCCCAAAACTTTTTTGACAGCAGCTGAAGTGAGTGTCACATTTTTGGGGAAAGTTTTCTGAAGATTCATCAACCAGTGGCAAAGATAGAGGGAAATCAAAAAATGCTTTTTCAATGGAAACTAAGGCCCTAATTATGACATTGGTGGTAAATCCTGCTTTCCACCACGCTGACGGCCACCCACTTACAGCAGCGGCAGCGTATTTCTGTTCACCATATCATGACACACACACCAATCCAACAGAATACAGCCACATACACAAATCTGCCAGACCAAAGGTCAGTGCTAAAGTGGCGGTATCAAAACCCACACTGTTACGCCAACAGAGCAATGCCCACCGCATTATGACCCACGAATCACCATGGTGGACATTCAATGGCGGTAAACTGTTGGCGGTATATACTGCCGGGCTCACAATGGACACCCACAGACAAAACAACACCACATTGGACAATTCAAACAACACACACCTGACACCCATACACACACCACATCCACACACCCACACCACTATAAAACACACACCCACAGTACCCATAACCCTTTACAATTACAAATCATTGGCATGAGACTGACATCAAGAACACCTAGCCAATCAGAGCCACACACCACTCACACCCAATACACCACTCACGCACTTCACATCAAACACCCCAACACATTACCCAACACACCCTCACCAACATACCTCACATAACACAAAGACACCCCCGTTTCACAGAGGAGGAGTTAAGGGTCATGGTGGAGGAGATAGTCAGGGTAGAGCCACAGTTCTTTGGAACACAAATGCAGCAAATATCTATAGCTAGGAAGATGGAGCTATGACATAGAAATCGGGGACAGGGTCAATGCAGTTGGACAGCACCCCAGAACAAGGGACAACATCAAGAAGAGGTGGAACGACCTACAGAGGAAGGTACCTTCAACAGCAGCAAGACACCAGCTCGCTATACAGAAGACTGGAGGAGGACCCCCACCTCCTCCCTCACAACTCACAGCATGGGAGTAGGAAGTCTTGGCAATACTGCATCCTGAGGGCCAGGCCGGAGTCAGAGGATGACTGGACTCTGGTAAGTCAACTCTCTACTATTATCACGTCCCTACCTGCATGCCATCACACACCTTCACCCTCACTCCCATCACTCCACTACATCCCACACACACCGCCATTCCATCTCACTAATCCCAATGCCAAGCCCAGCATGCTGTACCAATGCATGGACTCCCCTCATAGCCCTGCATGGACACTCATCACAAAAGCATGCACAGCATAGAGAACTAACAATCCCACCATACGCTAACATACAAACGTAAAAGCTGTCAGGCAAAACCAACCATAGATGGGAATCCAGGGATGTACAATATGTCATACACATCAAACACATCATTTACATCCCCACATGTACCCCAGCCAATGTCACAGGAGAGGAAGTGGCACCACTATCCAGTCCCCCAACTGAAGAGGCCCACAGTGATGGCAGTAACTCTGGACTTCAGGATCTGGACGATATACCTGGCCCATCAGGGACCACTGGACAGCCGGTTACCCAAGCCCAGTCACAGACCACCACAGAGCCTCCCCCTTCAGGAAACACCATCGCAGCACCCACCCAACGTACCCAAACCTCTTTCCCCAGGACACGTCAATCAGCAGTGTGTCCACCTGTACAGGAACCCCAGGCCAGACCTCATACCCAAGACAACCAGGGACCTGGGGTCAGTGGCAGTGGTCACACGGTTCAGGGGACAGAGGCACAGTCCACCAGGGAAACTGGGACGAGTGTTGTGCGCCAGGGGGAGGACAGGCCCAGGGAACTGACTCTCCAGGAGGCACTCTCTGAGATCCTGGGAGCCTATCAACATTCCCAGGACACAATAGGCCAGATCCTGGACAACGTGCAAGAGAACAGGCGGCTTCAGGAGGGACAGTACCAGAGGATCAGGGAGGACTTGCAGGCCATCAACAACACCCTGATCTCCATAGCAGGGGTGCTGGCAGACATGGCCAACATTAAGAGGGAGGCAGTCTCACACCAGTGTGCTCCTCCCACTAGCCAGTCATCTGAACAGCCTTCCACTTCCGCTGCCGCTAGTGGCCACAAGTCCCCGCCACAGGACTCACAGGCCACCAGCTGCCCTCCCCTACTGAAGGTGAACCACCCTGCAAACGTTCCCTGCGATCCAGACAGAAGCCAGAGACACTTGCCAAGACCCCCACCAGGAATTGAGACTCTCCTGATTGCCCCCTTGTGTCACAATCAGTCAACATGTCCACCTTGAGCTGCCATTTCTCCCCTTCCTATGTCTTTGAAATGTAAATTTACACTGTCTTACCTGTGTGTCATTGGAAGTACTGACGGATCAAAGATGTTCTGTTGTCCTGATCTTCATCCTCTGCCTCCTCATCCTCACTGTCCACAGGGCTCACTGCTGCCACAGGGGCATCTCCAGTCTCCTCCTCCTGCAGAAAAGGTACATGGCGTCTAAAGGTCAGGTTGTGAAACATGCAGCATGCCACTACTATCTCCCAGACCTTCTTGGGTAATTAGCACAGGAACCCACCTATCAGATGGAGGCACCGAACCTAGCCTTCAGGAGGCCAAGTTCTCTCAATTATCCTTCTGGTCTGCCCATGTGCCTCATTATAACGTTCTTCTGCCCTTGTCCTGGCATTCCTCACAGGGGCCAGCAGCCATGATAGGTTTGGGTAACAAGAGTCACCTGCAATTATTGAGGGACAACATTTAGCCACACACTATCCTATATGGCCCACACCATACCAATACACCAACAAATAGTGCGTGGGAACCAGGGCTCACCTATAAGCCACACCCTGTGCCTCTGTACTTGGGACATCAAATTTGGGATGCTGCTACTCCTTAGGACAAAGGCATCATGCACCGACCCAGGATACTTAGGACTATATTTAAACTTTTTTAGCGTCGCATTTGCGTCGTTTTTTGACACAAAATCGGCACAAACTTACAAAATACAGTTCTATTTTGTACGTTTGCAACGATTTTGCGTCAAGAAATTACGCAATTGCAGCGCTAAAAAAGTAAAAATATGGGCCTTAGCATTGACGTGGGAGATGTACTGGTCTGCCAAGCACACCATGTGCACATTCATGGATAGGAAACACTTCTGATTCCTGAATGGCTGTTCATTCTGGCGAGGGGGGGACAAATGAAATATTTGTTCCATTAATCGGCCCAGTTTTATTGGGGCTACGTCCCATTGCATAAAACTCGGCCTTCACAGTGGCCAAACCCTTAACATGGGGGAATGCAATGTAGCTGCACATGTATTTTATCAGGGCAGACAATACTATTGTCAGCACTATTGAGAACATTCGCTGTGACAGTCCTGCTGCCAAGCCCACTGTCACTTGGAAAGAACTTTCCAAGTGAAATGGAGTACTGATAGCACTTGCACAAGAGGGGGTATCCCAGTGGGGTGACAGATAGCAGATAGCAGGTCAGGCTCCAATTGGGCACACAGGTCTGTGACAGTGGCCCTGTCCAGTCTATAGGTGAGTATTGTGTGCCTGTCCTCCAGTGTAACCAAGTCCACCAGGGGTCTGTACATGGGGGTATGTCTCGATCTCCTGTTCATCTGCAGCAGTAGAAATCTATGGGACAAAAGATTGAGGAGCCTGTCACAAACTGAACAATGGAGCCACAACAGTAGTTTGCATTCTGTAAACATGTAATGGGTCAGTGTGATTTGTTCAGTATGTGCCTATTTCTCCTGTGTGGCAGCATTATTTCACAGGGCAGCCCTCACCCCCGAAATGGCATCCACCTGTCCTGTGTGGAGGGACAGGTGGAACTGAGGTAATTCCGCTGACGTTGTGCACCATGGCGGAAGGTGGTCGGGAACCGCCGTGCAACTCCTTATTGTTTAATATCGGGCCCCATGGGTTACAGTGGCCAATGGTGATCTATGCTGGCGGTGACAGAATGCACCGCCACAGACGTAACCACCATTTTCTATCTGATTCCTCACTTGTTACCTGACCTTCCATAGGAGAGGACCGACACTGCATGTGCTGCTGTGACCTGTCTGGAACCTACCATGGCCTGCGTGACCGGGGAAAGGGCCCCAGCCTTCACTTCAGAGGAGATGGAGTGACTGGTGGATGGGGTCCTACCCCAGTATGGACTGCTGTATGGTCCTCCAGACCAACAGGTGAGTACACTGTGGGCAAAATGCATGTGGCATGGATGCATGGAAATGTGTGTGAAGGCATTGTGTAAGGGGGTATTATCTGTTTTCGGTGTACTTGTTGTGAGCTGAGCGATGTATGTGCCAATGGTGATGGAAAGGGGTATGGTGGGCCATGTGTGTGACAGGCTGGACTGTTTATCTAATGGTGTTCTCCTGTCTGTATTGCCTCTGCAGGTCAGCGCCAATCAAAAGAAGGGTATCTGGTGTGCTATTGCCAAGGAGGTGTGGACCCTCGGGTCTATGGCAGGCGGAGCACCCACGGTCGCAAACGGTGGGAGGACCTGAGATGCTGGGCACGGAAGACTGCGGAGGCCTAGCTGGGGATGGCCTCCCAACTAGGAAGGGGTGCACATTGAACCCTGACCCCGCTGATGGCCCGCATACTGGTGGTGGCCTATCCAGAGGTGGATGGGCGCTTGAGGACAACACAGCAGCTACAAGGGGGTGAGTACAGTAGCTATCATTTCAACTTACACCTGGTGGGGTGATATCCGGGTGGTGGTTGTGTGTCCTTGGGTGCCCCTAGGCCAGGCCAGACATAGCAGAGTAGGTCCTCTGGTAGCTAGGAGTCTGAAGGGAAAATAATGGCTACCTAGCTTGTCAGCATCCACTACTGGCAATGGCTGCGTGGGTCCCAGGTGTGCTGCAGTTGGCGGTGGGTGCCCCTCCTCATGCCTTAGTGGCTAGCAATATCACTGGTAGTGCAATGCATAGTGCGTAGGCCTGTTCCCTGTGTGTGAGGGTGCTGTGTACGCCAACAGTGGTGTTGGTGCAGTCACTGACCCACTGTATCCTATGTCTCTCTCCCCCCCTTTCCTGTTTTGTCACCCTGTCCTTATGTGCATTAGCATCATCTTGCGGAGGAGCTGAGGCACCGGTGATGGAGAAAGCAGCATCCCAAAGGACCCTGGAGGCAGAGTCCTCTGACGCTGAAGGCACCAGTGGGACGGAGGCTGAGGGGAGCACCACGGCACAGACTGGAGGGGACAATACAGACTCTGATTCCTCCTCTGATGAGAGCTCCCTGGTGGTGGCAGACAACTCTGTGACAACCCCAGCTAAGGTACACCTGCCACCCGCCGTACCATCACCACCCTCTCAGCAGCCCCTCAGCAAGTTGCCCTAGCCCGCTCACCCGGGAGGGTGGGAATCTCCTTCGCCCCAGGCACCTCAGGCCCTGCCCCAGTGAGCCCTGCTGCCCTCAGTGAGGAGGCTATTGACCTCCTAAGATCCATCTCTGTAGGACAGTCAACCATTGTAAATGCCATCCAGGGGCTGGCAGCCCAGATGCAACACTCTAATGCATTCCTGGAGGGCATTCACACTGGATTGGCAGCCCAACAGAGATCGATTCAGGCTCTGGCCTCCTCTCTGAGGCAGCCATTGTCCCTGTTTCAACCGCCCCCCTCCAACTTCCACTTCCCAAGTCCATTCTCCTCAACCTCAAACCATCCCAAGCACACAGCCTGACGATCATGCACACAGGACAACACCCAAGAGTGTCACGCGCAAACACAACCACCACAATTCATCTCACAGGCACTCACAAAAACACCATCCTGTTGCAGACACAACAACATCCACTATTTCCACTGTCTCCCCCTCTTCCTCCTCCTCCACCTCCCACCCAGTTACATCCACACTCCCACCTGCATGCACTACATCATCATACACTACCTGCATCATCACCACACCAAGCAGAACACACACCTTACTGGCAGACACTGCAACAACAGCCATGCATACATCCCCTGTGTCCTCTCCCACTGTGTCTGTCCCCCTCCTAAAATACACAAACGTGAGCACTCACGCGACACCCAACAGCCATACACCTCACAATAGCATACAGCCCATGCACCTGCACCCAAATCCAGCAGACAAAAACCTCCAACAACCACTCCCTCATCCTCCACTCCCATTACTTTTCCCTCTTCCTGCCACAATGTCCCTAAAAAGCTTTTCCTTTCCACCATTCACCTCTTCCCTACCCCTGCCCCCCGTCCTGCACGTATGGCCAGGATATCAAGAACCCAGCCAAGCACTTCAGCCACACAGTCCACGGGCCCAGTTCCATTCGCACCTTCCCGTGGTGGAAAGGATTCCAGGCCACAAATACTGAAGGGGAAGGAGCCTGCACCAGCCAGCAGAAAGGGGAAGGAGCCTGCACTAGCCAGCAGAAAAGGGAAGGAGCCTGCACCAGTCAGCAGAAAAGGAAAGGAGACTGCACCAGCCAGCAGAAAGGGGAAGGAGCCTGCACCAGCTAGCAGAAAGGGAAAGGAGCCTGCACCAGCAAGCAAGAAGGAGAAGGAGCCTGCACCAGCAGCTGTCACAGAGCCCCCACCACCAACTGTGGTTGTGCAGCCATCAGTGAGTACAGGGGCTGAGCAGAAGCCTCCCACTACCTCCATCACCACCACAGTGCAGCCATCGCAGGGTGCAGGGGCTGATCATGAGCCTCCCACTACCACCACCATAGTGCAGCCATCGCAGGGTGCAGGGGCTGAGCAGGAACCTCCCACTACCACCACCACAGTGCAGCCTTCACCGCCGGCAGACGCAATGTGATCCAGCCTCCATGGGCTGCTGTGCGGCCTGTCCCCTACAGAAGCAGTGGGGAAGACACTTACCTGAGATACTGTGGCCTTGCACTCCCCAGGACCAAGCACAGGGCATGTTGCCTCCTCCAGAACCAGTGGTCTTGTTTCAGCATCAACTGAGGTGCCCCCCTCCCCCTGAGGTGCCTGCCTATTTGACAACTGATGCCCCAGCAGTGTTCTCTCCGTATTGATGCAGGTAAAGAGTGGGGCCTTTGACATTGCCCTGTGGCCATGTGTCCCCCGTGAACTGAGGACTGGGCAGTGTCCCTTTTTTGTACATTTGTACATATCTGTTGCATTGGCAAAATTATTATTAATATTGTGTTGATCTTATTACAATCACTTTAGTAAATTCCTGTTGTCCTTGCATTATTCAGCCGATTTACGGGAATTAACTTGTTTTTTTGGGCAGCTGGCTGTGTGTATGGTGTGTGTGTCTAGGGTGTCCATGATACGTGTGTGTGTCACTGTTGTTTTTCTCCCTCCTCACTTGTGTGCTAGGTGGCCGTACTCACCATCGTCGTCTTCGCCGGCTTTGGTGTTCACGGTGGAGCATGACGAAGAATATCACCGGAAATACTTGCAGTTCTGGTTCCATGGTGGCGTGGATTTTCACAGTGTCTCGAATGGTGAGTCCTTTCACTTCGGTAAAGTGTTTCCGCCAGGCCTTTGATGGTATTGGTACCACCCCGGAAAAGGTCGCAGATTATCATGTCATAATATTGTGGGCAGAACTCTGACTTCCACCTGGCTGTAGGCGGCTGCCGCTGTGGTGACTGTTGTTTCCACAGTGGCAGTCAGTGTGGTACATTGGCTGTCTTTCGGAGATCTTTACGCCATGGTCATAATTTGGTGGTAGTTAACGCCGGACTGTTGGTGGTGTTACCATCACTTTATCACTGACCGCCAGGGTCGTAATGAAGGCCTAGGTCCTAACTATACCCACTATAACTACTTACTGGCGACTGACAGTAGGTTTTATATGTATATATATATGTATATATATATATATACACAAACAGCTTCTTTATCCTCATGCAGTATTAACAACCCACAAAGAAACAGAAACTAACACGAGCCTTCATAGACCTTTTTTATAAGTGGCCTGCAAATTCAGGTGCCCCGGAAGCAGTAGTTCCCAGACCCATTTTTTTAAAGCTTTTATTTTTCACATCAAATGTATAAAAATCAGAATAATTGAAAAAAGCTGATTTCCACATGCTATTCCTCTTAAATTTGTAATCTCAGTTATTTTCCTATCCACAGAAATGCTGGCTTCCCTGGTAGCCATAATTCTGGGACTGGAAAATAATAGGGATTTTACAGGCTGTTGATAATGAGGGCCAAGTGACAAACCTAATCTATTGTGCAGTAGCTTTTCAAATCCCTTAACTCTTTCTGATAGATTCTTTTGGATTTATGACATGGAAAAGAATTGCTCTCTTGTATAAGAAATTGGCTATATTACATATAAAGTAAATACATGAATTTGTGTGGGAACCAAAGCACAGTGGCCCTCATTCTGACCTTGGCGGGCGGCGGAGGCCGCCCGCCAAAGTCCCGCCGTCAGGTTACCGTTCCGCGGTCGAAAGACCGCGGCGGTAATTCTGACTTTCCCGCTGGGCTGGCGGGCGGTCGCCTTCAGACCGCCAGCCAGCCCAGCGGGAAAGAGGCTTCCACGATGAAGCCGGCTCGGAATCGAGCCGGCGGAGTGGAAGCTGTGCGACGGGTGCAGTTGCACCCGTCGCGTATTTCACTGTCTGCGCAGCAGACAGTGAAATACATGTAGGGGCCCTCTTACGGGGGCCCCTGCAATGCCCATGCCAGTGGCATGGGCACTGCAGGGGCCCCCAGGGGCCCCGCGACCCCCCCTACCGCCATCCGGATCTCGGCGGTCCGACCGCCGGGATCTGGATGGCGGTAGGGGGGGTCGGAATCCCCGCGGCGGTGCAGCAAGCTGCGCCGCCGCGGAGGATTCAATGGGGCCGCGGTACACTGGCGGGACCCCGCCAGTGGTGCCGGTCCGACCGCGGCTTTACCGCCGCGGTCGGAATCCCCATTGGAGCACCGCCGGCCTGTCGGCGGTGCTCCCGCGGTCCTCCGCCCTGGCGGTCAAAGACCGCCAGGGTCAGAATGACCACCAGTGTCTGCACAGTGTCTGCTTATCTCCTAGATCTCCAGAATCTAATGACATGCTGAAGTGAAATATATATTAGCTGGTGGTAAGTTTTACTTAAGTTTGGTTCCAGCTGTATGGCACAGTCAAGTTCCTACATCACTTGTGAATTGTTCCTAAGCTAGAAATGTGGTATAGTAAGGACTATATTTACTAAGCTCTTGTGTCACTTTTGCATTACGCAAAATGATGTAGGTCAACGCAAAGGCTGATTTAGAATTTGCAAATTCACAAAAGGCCTGATTTGTGAACTTCTAAAGAAATGTAACATAATGCAACTGCTTGGTCTGCCTTACATTACATTTCAACTTGAGAGGCATTCCACGGGTGGATCATTGGCACTCCTATGCATTCATCCAGGGATTTTGGCGCATTCCCAGATTTACTGAAGCAAGTAAAAATGCTATGCCTTACCCACTGAGGAGTAACAAGGAAGAATATTTTCATTTCTCCTCACTATTTCCTCTTTCTCTGTGTGCTGCAGCCCCTATGGAAAGTGGACAATACCTCTAATGATTGCTTTTATGTACCGAGGTCTTCCTTCCTTCACAAAAACTTTCTGTAATGCAGGATCCCTTGCAGTATGGGGCAAAGGTGCCTGTGTTGTAGCTATGCAGCACACAGGGCAGCAAGCACAAGTAGATAGAAGAATGCTCTATATCTCTGCTCTCTCACTTCCTTGCACAGCAACTTTTCTTGCTGCCCTGCGTTGTGTGGTATATTAGTAATACAAAACCTTTGCTACCATTTTACATTGTAGCTAAATATACTGCATTAAATAATTAAAGGCAATTATATCTTTATACATTGCTAAAGGTAAATTTGAATAGTAAGTAAGGGCTGCATAACAATGTTATTAAACATATATGTATTACCACACTATTTTATGGCAGACTATGGTAGAGAAAAGTAAACTGAGATAGAGTAACAATTTTCCAAGAGCAGAAAAGGAATCATAAACTGTTCAGTGGTGCCGCATTATCCACCCTGAATTGAATCATTTAAACATTGTCATCAGAAAGTGTGATTAGTACCCATCCATAATTCAGATTTCAGCAAGAAGATGGCAGACTCTGTCCAACAGCTATGGCCTGCAGTGTCCCTCCTATAAGTACTAGTTTTAGTTAATCCTGTGAAAGGTGTTCGTAATATATTTTGCTGCCAGTGCAACATATTTAACGGGAAAAAATAATCTTTTTCTTACATGTTCTGATTATGTTGGATTGCTCCCGCAGTGAAAATGTCTTCTGTGCCATGCGTTCATTAATTCAGAATATATATATATATATATATATATATATATAGAGAGAGAGAGAGAGATATACATTTATATTTATATATATATATATATATATATATACACACACACACATATATATATGTATAAATATATATATATATATATATATATATATATACAGTATATATATATATATATATATATATATATATATATATATACACATATATATATAGTACATTGATATTATCAATATCGTTACCAAAGATGTCATGAGTGCTGTAATTTGTGGGGTAATTAGCAGTGCAGTGAGTGGGTGTGTGAGTGGGAGAAAGAAATTGAGAAAGAGAGAGAGAGAAAGAGAGTGAGAGGGAAAGAAATAGAGATAGAGTTTTTTAGACTTTGATGTATGATATACTTAGAATTAGATATTTCTGCACAAAAGAAAAATGTATTTGTCATTTAAAAACAGTAAGATCACCTTTCAGTATGAGCTTTGAACATTTGCAAAAAGTCAAAAGGTTGAGTGTTTGCAGAGTGTGACTTGGTGGCATCTGTCAGAGATGCAGCCAAACCACAGCAAACAGCTATGTCCCGGGGATGGGCACCCTGGGACATAGCAGGAGGGCCGCTGTCCCCAGGCCCATCTGTGGCTCCTTAAGGTGGGCCACTCTGCCCTCCTCTAACATGGCGTAGCCCAGGGGAGGTGGTGGACCCTGGTGCATGGGGGTCATAAACAGACCCCCTTTCTTTTTTGTACTACTTGCCCCAGAGAGGTGGTGGTCCACGGGGCTGCGAATATTTGAACACAACCCCGTGGAGGTGGTGCTCCCTAAGGCAGAGTGGGCGGCACGTGCAGCCATCCCGCACCATATATAATAAATGCTCCGGGGAGGTGGTGGTCCCTGGGGCAGTGTGGGGGCACATTTCCCCCTCGACATCCATATACAGTATAGTCAAAGCCCCGGAGAGATGGTGGTCCCCGGGGCAGTGGGAGGGCATGTGGCCCCCCTGCAGCATATATGATAAAATCCCCGGAAAGGTGGTTGTCTCTGGGGTGGCAGGAGGGGGGCAGGCGCCCCCCCCCTCATTCTGATCTGAATGCCCCTGGGACTTGGCCCAACCAGGGGCTTAAAAAAGACAAACCGCTTCACTTAAAAAAAAAAAAGGTTGCAGGGATATTATAGTTAGGGTCTGAATTTACTCACACAAAACCAGACAAATTCAGCAGGTATAGCGATAGTTATTTCAAGTAACTATAAGTCATGGCCTAAGGTAACTATAACTCTCACCCTCACCATACACAGTTTTCTCATCAATAATTTTATTGAAATGTTACAGTGATATTATCAATGATGTCACAGAAGATGTCATGAGTGATGGAATATCTGGAGTAATTAGCAGTGCATGGCAAGGGCATGTGTTATAGTTACCTCAGGGAGGTGGCGGTCCCCAGGGCTGGCCTCCCCCATTACAATTTAGAAATGATTGTTTTGCCCCGGGGAGGTCGCGGTCCCTAGGGTGGGGGGGGCGCCACGTAGCTCCCCTGCATAGCTCAATACCATTGCCTCAGGAAGGAGGTGGTCCCCAGGGCTAATATAAGCCCTAGGAGGGGGGCACCAAGAACTCTCCTCCTTTTTAAGCCCCCCAATGCGCCCGGGACTTGGCCGACCCGGGGGCAAAATGATAGAAAAGGGCGGGAGACTACCCTTGTTTAAAAAATCTCAGAAACATCTGAGGATCTGCGGATTTTTCTGATAGTTTGTTTTTAAAAAAAAGTTTTTTTTTAGCCCTGGTGGGGGCCTTGAGGCACCCCTAGACCACGCCTAGAGGCTCAGGGTGACCCCTGGCCCCTTTCCTGTTTTAAAAACTGTTTTTGTGGTACTTGGCTGAAGCTGAGTCCCAAAATCGTTGCTTCCTTCTTGAAGTGTTGGCAACCAATGAGATATCAGCACAGGGACAGTTGGATTCTGTATAATTTTGTAAAATGTTATTGAAATTTTGGACAATTACGTGAAAACAATGTAAGCAAATTTTGCACGCTTCTAGTCACTAACCCTTGGAATTACCTTCCTGACAAGTGACATCCTTTGCACCCACAAAGCTCAAGGTCTTGTTCCAGGCCTCCAAAAATCCTGATGGTGACAATGTTGCACATCTTTACTCTATGTCACACACGCATTTGGGCAATGAGCCCAGCAAAAAAAAAAACAGTGTCATCAACAGACAGGCATAATCGTAGCCTCCATACATATTGAGGAGAAATATTTATTGATTAAATATGTCCATCTTTAATCATATAATGAACAAACTCAACAAGATTTATGCCTCATGCAAATAAACTTAATGGTTACCCCCAGAGATGGCTGCTTCCTTACATTTATGATGCTAAATGCTGGTTGGGACAATACTTAGAATCATCACCTGTATATGTCTACCTGGAACTCCACATTGAACCTTCTCAACCTTTTATAATTTTACCTTGGCTCAGAGTGATACAAATTTGGAGCTCCCCAACTTGTACTATGTTCTTGACTTTGTGAACATCACTTGCTGCAGCAATACTTGTCCCAATTAGGATGCCAAGGGCAAATTCGCTATGCACAAATGGGGATTTGCTTAGCAATCAGACATTGCAACTCCTCAATTTTCTCTTTCGAGATTTTGATAGATCAAGCCCAGCAAATTGTATTTCGGGAGTTTTGTTGGCTTTATCATGTGAATCTCTATTTCGTCCACATATTTAGAGCATGAGTTCCCACATCTAATAAGTGCCTCACCTGTGCTGATTTTATTTACCAGGTTAATTAAAGACATGACTCTATGGCACTACAATTACACTAAAGGCCGTTTGGTCTTCAAATAACTGTGGCTACTTACTGGGAGATCCTGTAATATTTTACTTCACTCTCTTGGTCTCTTGGCTACTTGTGTTGTTTGACATCCTGCCGACAAATGCACCATCCGATGTTTAAGGATCTTAAAGTTTATGGGACTGGACTTTATCCTCCACCAGGATTTTTATGCATACCACCTCCTCTGCTACACTCTCCAGCTCTTGGTATTTGGTGCCACCTGGTTTTCTTTTTCTTTAGTATCCCAGCCCAGCTTATAATATCTGCCATCACTTAGCCCTTCTTCTCTTACTTTCTCTGATCCTCGGGTAGTCTTGGGACCAGTGGTAACTGTGCCCAATCATTAATTTCTACCTGCCAGCAGCAACTTAATACTACAATAAAAACGACTCTAGTAACACAAAACCTTTTTCTGATTTACTCGCGTCTGTTAATTTTAGAATTAATACATTAGGTTATTTCTCATTCAGTTTAGGATTCTGTTTCTATCAGCTACCAAACCTTTGGAAACTATGAAAAATGTTTCTGTGAAGTATACGTTTTCCAATCAACTGCTTTCTTTTGTCAAACTAGGCTTGGAAGTTCACTTTCATTGTAAAAGTGCCCATAACGATCGAAATTCTTGTTCAAAACACTCGTGAAATTTAAATTATGTTTGTGAAAATAGAACTTTTGTGTTATGCAAAATTCCCTCATTTCCCCATTACAATGTTGAAAGTCTTTTTTTCTTGTGGTGACTCCGTCAAAGAGAAAATGTTTCACTTAAAAACAACGGTAACTTGTGTAACTTTTTTGAATGTGATATGCCTCTGAAGATATCTACCAATACTGGAAAACTCCATCTTACACTATTCAGCTAACTTCCCCAAAGTTTGGAAAATATTACACAATTCAACACATCCCTGGTTTGACATTACTGTGTTTCTCAGTTAGTTTCTAATCACTGTGAAACATTCTCTGTCATACTGCTTCCCATTTCAGTAACTAAGGACGGGCCTTATTCACAAAGGTAAACTTACACATTTGGTGTAAGTTTACTGTGTTTTTACTATTCATAAACTACGAGTGTAGTTTGGCGAGTAGGATCATTACGACTCTACAAATAAAAAGATAGGATAGTCTCTGCAGTCATAAAGATACTACACTTACAGCTGCACTCTGAATTTGTGAATAGCAAAAAATGGTAAATTGGTAAACTTTCACCAAAAGAGTAAAGTTTACCTTTGTGAATACTGCCCAATAAGTTCACATCAACATCCCAAAATATGTGAAGTAAATGTGCTCTCAGTGAAGAATAGTGTATGTAGTTTTCATCATGTAGGATAAAAACAAGTAAAGATTTTAGTTTTCCTAAAGTTCTGTGTGTTTGCTTCCCTTTTTCTACTGCAGCAAGTAAAATTAGTATTCACTTTCCCAACTCTTCTTGCCTGCAATTTCATGAAGCCAAAAATCAATACAGCCCTCTGACAATGACATGAGAGTGTTGCAGAGTCTAAAATGTTTTCTGACAGACCACTGACTTATCTTATGTAAATACCATCTCCCCTACAGCAAACCCTATCCTTTAATTCTTGGTCTAATGCCAGAGTGGAGCTGACCTGGGCAACACCTCACTCCAGATCATTAGGGACACTGTCTCCCAAACCTGAACTTTTCACCAGCAAATCATTGATTTGAGGGGGTTAGCCTAATTTGTTTAATACAAACAAAAAAAGAAAACAACACCAAGAATACAACAGGCTTTCCTATGCTGGAATTTTGAGCAGTGGCGGCTTCTCTGCTATGGCTGAGGAGGGTTGCCCCCCCTCCCGAGAGCAGCAGCTGCTGCAATCCTTTACCAACACAACAATAATAAACTGGGTTTGTTATTGTTTCGTTGTTAACGGGGCAGGGTCTTGAGGGTAACGGGGAAGAGGGGGAGTGCACTGTATACTCCCTTCAGTGCTCATGTGTGTTTGGCTGGCCGTCTCAGGACGGCCAAACACACATGCGCACTGTGCTCTTTCTAACCCAGCACTGTGTTGCTCGGCTGGAGAAAGCAGGCACAGGCACCCAGTCTGCCTGGGAGCACCCTGGATGGGCGCTCCAGCCAAAGCTAATACTGATTCATGCAGCATTTGAATTGGCCACATGGCAGGCTGAGAGCCTTTGTCTGCCTGCAGTGACCAGGAAAGGGGAGCTGCGAGGTGGCGGAGTAGGTACGTTTTTTTTTTTTGGTGTAAAATTAAATGTTCCGCTCCTTTACTGCGCAGCGAGCTGTGACTGATCTTGAGTTCCCTCAAGCAATGCTGAAAGATCTAACCTTTCCACTACAGAGAGGCATTTAGGAAACTCCACTTCTACTCTAACTACCACAGTGGGTCAGGGATGACTGCAGATTCCACAATACTATTAAAATTATCAATGTTCTTTTTTCATTTCCGTGCAACATCTGTGTAATATCTATCTGAGCCACTAAAAACATGACATAAAGGGCTACTAAAAAACCACAACAAAAACAACAAAAAGATACATTTTGGAAACTCCTGTGTTCTTTGAATTATTCCGCCCAGGGTTGAGTCAAGAAGAAGAACTGCACCATATTTTCGATTCTGTCAGAGGGGACAAAGTGGCACTCTTAGCAGAATATTTTTTTCTTTTGAATTTCAAAGTCGGTTCACCCATTTCTGGGACCTTCAACATATTATATTTATGAGATGTACACTGTATTAAAAACTGTAACCAGCCTTATCAAATATTTAAGTTTCTAATGTTTCCAAACCTTTAAAACATTGAAAAGCACTTTTTCAAAGTAACCACCACTAACATAGGAGGCCTTGCCTTTTTACCTTAAATTGATCGGTGTGCGCTGTGTGTCTGGCCGATCCCAGAGTGCATACGCACGCACAAATACATAAATATTTAATCCGGAAATATTGCAAAAATATAACATCCATTTTGTACTCTTAAAGCCATGTTCATTATTCTACAAATTATTCTTAAATAAATATTTTAGAAATGCGCTGAAAACAGCGTCAACTGCATGACTTAAATATACGGAACACTCGCCGTTTTAGATGACGCGTTTTATTGCTCATGTGTGAGGATTCCTTGTCGTCGGCTTATAGCTCGACCGATCAAGTTCCATTATACGTCTGGAATTCATCTCATGGTCAGCAGAAAAACAAAAGGGAACTATTTTATATAGTCAGCGAGCAGGCAACGAGTGAATATAAATCTACCAATTATGTGCACTGGCGAAAGGAGGCCCTTTTGTTCCCGGAGTCACACATAAAACATAACGAGCACAAATACAGTGAACATTATCATAAATAAAACATGTTGTTTTGTTGCTGAAAATCAACTATTTGGGTTTTATGTATAAACATACATAGGCCCCTGTGGCGCAGAGCATAAGAACGCAGCTCTAAGAGGTCAGGTCATTGTGCAAGAAAGGAAAAGTACTCACTAAAACAGCGATGCGCCGTTTACAGCTAAGCCCTAGCGTTCACATTTCATAGAGAGTATAAATCACATTTTATTAAAAACACAGAGCGAATAGGAAGCAACACTCCAGCTACAAACAAACGCAGTTGACACATAACAAATAAAATGGAATAAAGAACTCGTACAAGAACCAATCATGTATGAAGCACTAGATCGGACCTGAACCGCTGCATCTTTAGTTGTGGTTTGCTCTTCCCACAAGATTCTCATCACACACTTTTTTTTAGTGCAAAGATCATTCACAGTCGAAAATCTAAATTAAAATACGTAAATTAATCAATAATCAAAAAGTCCAATGTCTGCCTCAAGTCACTATTCTTCTGCTGCATGTGATTCCACAATATTCTAGCAACGTTTCACAACCCACACACTTCAAACTTTTTCAATCATGAAGAGGCCAACTTCATCTTTATGCTTAAAGACATCAACCACCTTATTATGGTCTTTGTGGCACCCCTACATGTCCATATATTTATTTTAAATAGATGAAGAAGGTCTCCACACTATTGACCATGACTAGAGGTTGCCACAGTTGCTATAGATGTAGAACAAAGTCTTCTGTGCAAGAGGCAATTACTACATGCTCTCACATGGATGGATAAATACTGCAAAATCATTACACGATCTAAAAAGTATGAAGTCCAATAGCAAAGCCATAAGTACTACCATGATGACCACATATGTTCAAGATGTCGTGTCATATTGACAGGACTTCCATTGTCCCTTTGTGGCAGCGGTTTTAATACTCCGTCCAACCTGACGGATTTCCAACTGCCGTATTTAGATGTATGTGGGCTGAACCTCTGTCACGTTGACAGAGTGTATGCCATCGCGTGGGGGTTTCCCAATTCCGAACAGCTGACTCCTATGCTTGCTAACATTATTTCATCGCTGTCAGGATGGTGGGATTGCGCTGAGCATATTTAGATTTCACGTTGTGTTGGGGTTGTTTTAATGGTGGATTTCTGACGGCAGGAGTCTGTTGCAGGACACAGTCAACATTGTAGAATGTCTGTGCCTATTGGATGGATGCTAGCAGAACACACCTAGGGCCATATTTCTACTTTTTGACGCAAAACTGCGCCGGCGCAGTTTTGCGGAAAAAAATTACTGCCTGGTAACGCCATTTCGGTGCGCCGTGCGGGCGTCAAATTTATACTTTGACGCCCGGCGGCATAAACCACAGGTGTAAGTCATTTATTTTATGCACACCGCAGCGTCAAGTCGTAAAGCAAAACGACGTTAACGCGGCGGAAATGATTGTGGGTCGATTTACGACACCGCAAACCGGATATGCGGCGTTTTTTGATGCAATAGCATCAAAATTCCCTGCAAGCACAGCCATTTCAGCAGAGGAGAGCCAAAATGGATCCCAGATGCCAGTACAGACCCCAGGAAGATGACAACAGACCAGGAACCAGCCAGGAGGACCCACACAAGAACCAGGACAGTTTGAAGAAGAAAAGAAAGTGTCGCTTCAGTGCAGAGGAACAGGAAATTTTGGTTTAAGAGGTGACGGAACACCAGCACCAACTGTTTGTCACCTCAAATTTGCCAATCAGTAGGAGAGAGGCAAAAAGGCAACAAATTGTTGACAAGATTAACAGTGTGGCAGAAGTACACAGAACAGTCATCGAGTGCAAGAAACACTGGCATGACTGCAAGCACAGGAACATGGAAAAGATGGCCAGGAACCGGAAGGCAGCACTGCAGACTATAGGTGGGAGTCCAGCACACCAGGAGATCCTGGACCACATGGAGGAGATGGTCGCAGCCATCATCCCTGAGGAGATCGTCACAGGGATTCAAGGACAGGACAACGCAGACTACCAGGAGACAACATACATGCAGGGTAAGTCGCATGGGAAACTAAAATGCACAAATGTTAACTGTAAGCAGGGGGTGATACTGACCACAAAATGCATGGAAGCCATGATATTCATGGAGTGGCATGGTTAAAGGGGTATAGCATGGGGGCATGGCCTGTACAGAGAGAAGCTGGGGCACACCATAACACAACACCACCAACAGTTCCATGGGGGTATGCTGCCATGCCAACGATGTAGCAAAGGTAAAACCACACCAGGAGGGAAGGGCACAACATCAAACTGACATACCGTCACACGTCAGCCACTATACCCCCTACATTAAATAGGGCCCAATTAACAACCTCTAGCCATACCGACAACTGGAATGTAACAGTGACAACAGTTGCCACAACCACCTTCCCTCTGTGTGCAGCTCAAGTAGCCAATGCAGCAACGTCCCCATGGATCATACACACCTAAATTAGTGGGTTGAGGATGACAACTGTAACAATCCCCTGAAACAAGACAAATGTTCCAGTCCTGTCAAATGTGAATGCCCATAGTTGCCGCAAACATCAGCCAATGTCATTCACATTAGGAGGTACACAGTACTAAGGTCACACCCATGCTGCATATGCCAGGGTCCATCCCGTGGCTGGGTCACAATGCAACATCCCACATGTCATACTGCTCAGACAACAGCATTGAGGGGGAGGACACATGTAACTGGTCACTGACATACACCTGCACAGTCAGAGGAGGAAACAGGACACTGCTACGACTATCAGGGAAAGCCACTCTCCACACATTCCCCAACATCAGCTGTACACCTTACCAATGCTAACATCCACATTGTGCCATAACAATGCAATACATAGTATACGCTACATTGCAACTACATATAAATGGATGTGAAAGATCAGAGACTGGGGCAGGTCCAGATTGTTAAGTGTGCTGCTAGTGCCATCAGAGCTCCCACAGCCAGTGAAAGGCCTCATCATGAGAATGGATGTAGACGGAGGGTTGAGTAGGACAAGAAGGTGGCAAATCCCTATTTGGCCTGAACCAACACTAGAGGAGATGATGCTGACAACTCTAACTTACCACAATACATGTGACATGCAGGTTGGGCATAGGCCTGGGAGAATGCCCATCTGACAGACTGGAGCAATAAACAGGAAACAATATCACAATGTGAAATCATCACAAGGCAGGCATGTCACATCACCAATGCCACAACACAGACACACTAATTGTACCATATTTCATTGCAGGGGACGATGGATCTCCTGAGGATACGCCTGTCCAGGACTACCCTGATGACATGGATGACGAGCTGACAGACATCAGCCACCAGACCCTCCAAGATGTCCATGGAACCCTCCAGACCCCACCTTCTATCACAAGGAGGAGCTCAGAACAAGCAGCCATCACAGAGGACCAATCCACCACCCTAATTGTAAGACCTGCCAGCTCCAATACAGCTGAGAACTCAGATGGCACAGGCACCAGCTTTGAGAGAACTGTAGTCGGAGTACAGCGGGAGCTGGCCAAGGAGGTGCGGGTGGGAATGCAAACTATGGCAGCCAGCCTAGAGGAGGTGCGTTCGTGCATGATGTCAACTGAAGAACAGACAGCAGCTCTGCAAGGGCGAACAACTATCTTGCACAAACTTGAAAAAAGGCTGAAGGAAATCAGCACATCTGTAATACAGTTGACCCAACACCTACAACAGCAATTCTGTCAACGCGTGCACAAATGCAACATTGAACCCCTCAGGGCCGACCTGATTGCCTGCCATCGTGATGTGGCTGCTATTCTCAAGAACCAGCAGATCCTCCTTGCAGCAGTACTGGCCTTAAGATCTTCACAGGTAGCAGCAGCCAGGATGTCTGACTCCACGTCTACTAACACTGAGGTGTGTGTTGCCCCTTCACAACCACCACCACCAAGGACAGGGGAGGCAACACACCCGGAAGCACTAGTCCATGCCACATGGCCAACTATCACCAAGGTCCAGCGCTTTGTAACATGCCAGTCTTACAACTGTACTCAATGACTGTTCTGCAAACCACTGTATCTCTTGTCAGCCTGCCCAGTGCTTGTCTCTCACTTACTCATTGGCAAATCCTGTCCCTCTGCACTGTCTGACACATCACCCCAGCATGTCAAATGCATTTTCCTTTAGCACTTGTGTAGGATCACAATGGAAGATGTCACTATAATGGACTCACAGTCATGGACAATGTACATTTAGCACTACAGCACTTTTCAATAAATAGCACTTACACAACATGTGTAATGTGACACATCAACCGTGCAGTAGATCACAGAAATGTGCCCCCTGTCAAATTACATAGCTTGTCAATACAACTGTCCTGAAATTATGTAGTCTGCTAACTATGCACAGTGGCCTGGATTGCACCATACTCTGGCCTTCCTGAGGGTAATATCTGATGAAAAGAGAAACCATACACCATAATGCTGTGTTGGACAGAATAATGCTTCCTTAAGGGATATCTAGGCCATTAAATAGTGGCAGCAAAATGTTGGCACCATGCAATACTAACACATATAACATTGCACACAAATCTAAGCAAACAGTCAAAAAACTCCATGAATGAAGGTGTCTGAGTTTACATCCAAATAAGTAATCATGCTGAACAGTTTCACAAATGATCTATGTGAGTCATGAACACGATACTACAAGATTGCTTACTACCACTCAGCTAAAAAGTGTTTCCTTGAACATCACACTGCAGTCAGACATAACACAGTGTCCCCAATCATAAATCTGGAAGCACTGTATGTGACATTGAAAACATACTTAATGAAAAAAACACGTTGGATCCATAGTAACTGTGATTGGTGGTAGCAATGAATGGTTGAATCTTTGCAAAGTAGCTCTGGGGTAGCTGCGAATCTTACAGCTCAGTTGGGATTTGTTTGTAGCATAGGACACAAATGTAATACAACATAATTCATGTACACTTATGACAAGGCCCTGATCTACAAGCATTTCACACATACTGTAAAGGGTTCACTACATATTTATTAAACGGTAATAACAGAAGAGAAAACTTGGGGAGAAGTCTTACCTACCCTAATCTACCCTAATTACTCATTACCCACAGCTGTCCCTAACTAACCTAAGCTAAACTTACTTATCACATGTAACTAAACGTTCTAACCATCAACCCCCACCTCCCTTATGAGACGGGACACATGGAGGACAACAGAAACTAACCTAAACACACACTATCCTATCCTAAACAAATATATATATATATATATATATATTTTTTTTAATATAATTTTTTTCCAAAACACACAAGAACCCCAACATAGCCCCCCACCCACACACTCAATAAGAAAAATTTAAATAATCAGAACCCCAACCCCCCACCCACTAACACTGACTAAATTAACAGGCTATACTAACCTAACACTAAGACCCCTAAACCCACAAAGTATAAGAATGAGGAAAGAGGGGAGGGAATCATGTCCATCAAAAAAGTCTAGAGGTTGGCCCTCCAGAGGATCCGCTTAATGGACCGCATATGCCTGTTAATATGGCGAACATCCCGCTGCAGGTGACTCATTTTCCTGAGGACACGGTCCATTTTGCACTGCATGTCCACTAAAGCAGCAGGGTCAATTGTTGCAGCAGGGGTGGTCTGTGTACCAGCTGAGGACGTGTGTGGCCATGTATGGTCAATGCCTGTGGGCTGCCCTGAAGGTGGTCCACTGCTAGGGCCTGGAGCACTTGCAGATATTGTTGACACAACGGTCCCAGCTGTGGGTGGTGCCACCTGGGTGGTAGTGGTGCCTGTGGTGGGCAAAGAAGGGCCACCCTGTGGGGAAGCCCTCCAGGCTCCGGAGGCCCGTTCGGTCCTGTATCTTCGGGCCATCCTTCTGTACCCCGACTCTGCCAGCAGGATATGCTGGTACCGCATTGCCCGCCTCTGGAATTCACGCACCTGGATGAGTGTCATATTAGCAGCTGTGAAGACAAAAGAAAAAAAATTAATTATGAGCTGCATTGTGTGAAATGGCACAAGAAGTAAATCAGACAGTACATCTACTGTACTTGTAACAGCTCCTATCATCATACAGATCATTGAATGTCCCTGAGGAAGTACATGGCTGGCCAGCCTACAAAGGTCGCATCACACATAGCTCATCCAAAGCCTACAAGATGGGTAACAACTGGCATGATTTTGGCATCAGAGTTCTGCCAGTTGTCAGCTAACAATCATGCTGCACATCCTCCGCCAATGGCAGGGCTACAAATGTCAGTGTACGGGATGGATATCTAGGTCCACATGATCTGCAAGTTGTAAATGGACTTGCTAGTATAGTACTCATGTGCCAAACCTGAGTGTGTATACTAGGTTCAGACCAAAGATTCACTGATTTACATGTCTGTGTAACATACTTGTATCATCAGTCCTAGGTACACTATTCACAAACCCATGCCTGTGTTTGAGGGTGGGAGGGTGGAGAAACAACAAACAATTTCCAACAACATGGACACCCAGGAAGCTTATGAAAGCTGGACATGTGTTTGGCTCAACACACACACACCACAGGTAAGGTGTATCTCCAAATAGGAGACAGCAAACCCTTGACCAATCCCAGCACCACCCATGTCTTGCAATGCAGACCTTTGTCCACATCATATACTTCCAGTAAGCCATTATTTACAACTAACACAGAGTTGCAAGGACCCCCCATTGGCATGATTTGCATGTACACCTAGGCCATTGCACTCAAGTGCCACATACTCGTAGCACTACATGTGGAGCTACATGCTGCTAGGAAGTTCAATCTACAGTTTCATAACTACATTAGTGAATAGGGAAGCAGAAGTCTGTGGGTAAGCATTTTGCAGCCCCATTCTGGGAGAATGTGGGTCTGACAGGCTGACTAAATCTGAGATTAGGTCCAGTGCGACTCTTGCTGATACAAGTGTTATCCACATGACTCATCCCATTTCACATTGCGGGTCCTGGAGGAATGAACTAGAATCCCTAAATAAGACAATAGGATAAGCTATAGCCAACTCCAAAATGCTGAGAAAATGAATTCCCACTCATGGAACAAGACAAATGATAGGCCAAAGCATCACACCTTGGTATTTGTTCAACACACAGGAGTCCATCACACATCACCAGCAAGCACAACACATAACAGACATATCAACACTTACTGGAGTTGTCGGGGTCCTTGAATGAAGCCACCTCACCCACAGTGTGGTCCACCTGTAAGGCATGGAAGGAAGAAATTTGCTCAAATTCTGTGCACTGACCAACAATTCCAAAGACAAAAACTATGTGTAAGATGACATAAGTAAGTAAATCCACTCAGACATGATGATACTGCATCCAATATAGCACGGCTAACTTTTACATACCGTGGGTCTCCTGTGAAATTTACACACATATCTGCACACATTCAGTGGCCCTAATTATCATGTGGTGGCAAACATGCGCCTTCATTAGTGAGCAGACGTAATAATGGAGTGTATTTATCTCATCATGTGCATCCAAGAGAGACATCCAAAGCCAGTCTCCTTGAGGAGTGCATTACCAGTCAAACAGCCATTGTGGCCATTACAAATGTATGACACATAGGCACAATGTACAGAGGGGCAGGGACATTTGTAAGCCCTCATGTTGTTACAGTTTCTTCATTTGATGTGGCCCAGCTATGATGAGTTGCACCAACCATAGATATATGAACCCATGTGCATACCTTTGGCCTGCCATCCCTAAACGAAAGGTGGAACACCAAACACCAAATACCAGTGTAAGATGTTAGCTGAGGGCACCTTGCACTTTTTCCCTATGTCTCCAAATCCAGATCTGACATGTATCCAAAATGATGAAGGACCCAATAATCCGTAACGTTCATAGAACTTCCGTGAACACTTACCTTACACACTCACCAGACACACATGTGACATATGTCTGGGCCACAATGCTATCAACAATTGACGTGAAGCCTGCACTCATTTTCTGCATCATGTAGTGTTTCTAAAGTCAGTCTAGCTGTTGCGTCAACAAAGGTCGGTAATGTTTTGGAAAATCTATACCTCACTGGCGAATGAGACCTATATAAACATAATTGGCTCCTAATTTGTGTTGCTGCCTTACACAAAGATGGCAACAACTTACATTAAGCAAAAGTATTCAGTAAGTTTGCAGAGCACTTGCTCCCTGACAGCTAGCAATTGTGGTCCTTAACATAGTCCATCAATGACCCTCTATGTTTCCAAAGCATTCCACACACTCAACAACGTAGCCGGCAGACATTGTACAAATCATCTGATGTCACTACAGAGCTTTTAATCATGCACATTTACATGATTTGTACTCACCAACAGGGCCACAAATCACAATTCCCAGGTGCTCCAGCAGATCTTGCTCCCTGGAGATAAGGTCAGCCCAGGGGTGCTTCAGCTGGTGGTCATTCCTCTGGCTCCGATACACACGTTGCAAGTGATGCAGGACCTTTCCCCACCGGATTCTACGTGCCTCAGTGTGATACCCCTGTATCACCCGCCCCCCCTGCCTCAATCATAAGTGGGAGGAAATGGCACACCACCCATATGAACCCCCTAAGCTCCTCCTCACCCATCTTGCCAAGACGTGGCCTACCCAACATCTTAGCACAGAAAAAGGGGAATAGGGGATAAAGAAGAACAAAGGAGAGAAGGGGGAAAGTAGAATAAGAAAAAAGTAAACTTAACAACTAAAAGAGCCCAACTATTCCCAAACTATCACTACCCACAACAGACTCCCACAAACAACAAAGACAATACCATACTGGACAATAGTACACAATAAACACTCAGACAGTATACAACAATTTTAATTCACAAATTAACAAGTAATGGACCACAAAGGATACAAAAGCACAATTTCACTGGACAAAACGCAGAACACAGCCACACAGTCTAGAAGAATCACAGACTGCAAAGTGAAAGTGAAAGTACCCCCACTGTACATAATCTGTAAACAGGATATCCTATTACATCACTTCCTGCATAAAATGGCCACCATTTTTATCGCTATGCGTCATAATTTTTTGACGCATACAGTGTGTGTATCATTTTTTCGACGCACAGGAGTAAAAATTTGCCCGCATCCATATATTTGGAAATAGTCTTACACTTAACCAATTTTAAGCGCATAATGTGTCATTTTTCAGGCATAAGCGTAATGCATCAAAATTTCAGGGCAATAACTGGGTTTGGGTCATTTTGCCATTTTAATGTAATGTTACATTTGTGACACAACTGAGATAGGCTGATTGCACTCAATTTGGTGTTGACGGTGTATGGTCACATGTGAGACATCATACTGCTGCGGACCATGATCCGCTACTTCCTTAACAGGATTTTCACTTTTGGCTGACGCACTAGATGGCCATATGTGTGGCCTACATATATGTATTGCACAAATTGGGCATGTTTGGCGTCAGGAGATGATAGCAAGGTGACGCACATAAGTACAATACCTCAATGCCTATGGCTCAATGTGTGTGCATTGGCTACTAATGTAGTTGTCGACCCAGTGTGTGTGCATCACAAGCTGCATTACTGAAAATATGCTTGTATGAATGTGAAGTCAATGTGTCCAAACCTTAGATGCAGTGTGGAAATGAGAGAGGACATGTGCTAGTCATACATGTAGCAACATCTGTTTTGTGCACTTCCAAGATTTTGGGAAACGTAGACACCACAAATGACAAAGCATGCACCAGATAGATGGCAGACGCTTGTTCATGTCAATGGTCCAAAAGTTGCCTATCCCATGTCTTAGAAATTTGGTAACTGCTTCCGATGCACTTGTTGGTGAACCCAACGTGAGTCTGGCACATGTACAGACTAATTGGGTACCATGTTATTGGCACAGCCAGCCAAAGGTGACCCACAACTGTTATATCATGCCACAGTTGTGGTCATATGACTGAGCCACAACTCTTCAGTGGCAGTGGTGGACCAGCAGACGAGGCAGCACGGGGTCACATATTTCCAGTGCTCAATTGCACAGAGGTGTCTGTTTCATGTGTGTGGTCCAATGTTGATCCTGTATATTTTTAGGGGTCTATGTTGTCACAGTTACGTCCAGGTCTCATCATGAGTCAGTGGCAGCTATTCCTGTATCTAGTGAGTATCCTTTGTAGATCAATGGAAGTAAAGTCGATGAGGACATGAGAACCTACATGGGGATGGTCCCACCCTGTCACTGCAGATGTGTTATGAGACTGTCAACGGGGCAACCTTGGTGTTCTAAGTGAGATCATATCTCAGGAGTCATGTTCCAGCAGGTGTCATTACAACATTTGTACACAGGTTGGCCTGTAAAGTTCCCACTGCATCTGGGAACATCATAACCTCTATGTTGATTAATCTTGCAGCTATTCAGCACGCACAGCCCATCAATATGTTGTGAGCAATGTGACTCAGCGTGTGAACTGTCAGGGTCCTAACATGTGTGGACTTTTCATGCACATTATCAGAGGTAGCTGGTTCTGCTGGAGGCACCATACCCAATCCCTGCATACGGCCATGGTCCACTGTCACATTTTGTTGTTCATGCATACATGAGACCCAGACAAGGGATAGGCCATGGTTTTGGTATTCAAAGACAATTTTACTAATATGGTACAATTAAAAAGCAGATGATTCTATACAATGTATTTGGGTATGGATTGAGGAAGCACATGACAAAATACCCCCTGAGGAATGTGAGGTTTGGTAAAGCAAGTGTGGTACATATGTAGCCACAAGGCACCTTTAGGGTAACACACAGACAGGTGCCCGTCAGGCTGACAGGATGCAGGGTCAATCAGCATCCAGCAATTTCACAAGGCACATACTCAGTGGTCTGACTTACACTGGTCGGAGGAAGAACAAGACAGTTGACATGGGAAACTGTGTTTGTCCTGTGTTTTTGAAGGTGACACATAAACCCAAGGGCTGTGTTACACAGCTTAATTACTAGCAATGCATAACAGTGTATTTGACAAAATGGCAACTTCTATGCTGTTCCAAGCATTCGCAGGGGCAGTGCATGTTCAAATGGGTGGTGTGCATGGAGGTGATCACAGGTGTGTGCTGCATCAGTTTATCACAAGTCCTGTAGGTGAGATTCCGGTTCAAATGGCAAACAGTACCTTTCACACGAGAAGCAATATACAGGTGATAACAGGGCTTAGAAACTACAAGCCTGTGTATTAATTGACCTGACGTCCATGCAGTCAGATGTACTATGACAATGGCACACCATAGGAAAGGGTGTAGCACACTGGATTACTATTGTTAGTCTGTGTGTGTAGAGGAGGGAATATCGGGGTACACATATTACCATTCCAGGGACCTCTTCAGACAGGTGGGTTGAGACCAGGAGCATGGGTGTGTCAGGAGTTAGGAAATGGGCTGACATGTACATGGAATGTCATGTGTACAATGCTTCTCATAGGTATGGCACTTGTGCTGTCTATGTTCTGCTTCTAGGGAACTCTAGTCACAGATTGTCCTTGCAAAGATAGGTGCTGTACGACTTACTGCTGTCAAGGGTCTGGACTTACATTCCTGTTACCAATGCAATATCACATCCACTGCCACCATGTATGAGGCATTTTTTTCCCTTATAGACTGATGGTGTCTTTGTTGTGTGCCAGATGCTGCAATGAACCATGTTGCCAACATGTATGTGTGAAATAGGTGTGGTCCTCTGCTATTGCCCTTCAAAGGTGAAATGTACAGGATATATGTCATTTACAGTGTGTGTGTGTATGTGACTGTTGTATAATTCCCATCACAATTGCTCAGGAAATTTCTGTGTCATGATCGGTATATCAGCAATGCTCCATGAGGCTACACTCTTATTCTGATAGTTAGAGATAAAGGTGAGCATAAATGATTAGTGTTAGAAATTGGGTCTTTGGTTGACAGTCAGTTTACCCCCTGTTCAAGCAAGGACCCTCACTCTAGTCAGGGTAAAAGAGAATCACCCTCAGCTAACCCCTGCTTACCCCCTTGGTAGCTTGGCAGAGCAGTAGGCTTAACTTCAGAGCGCTAGGTGTAAAGTATTTGTACCAATACACACAGTAACTCAATGAAAACACTACAAAATGACACAAAACAGTTTAGAAAAATAGGAAATATTTATCTAAACAAAACAAGACCAAAACGACAGAAATCCGACATACACAAGTCAAGTTATGAATTTTTAAAGATTAAACTAAAAAATAGCGTTTAGAAACAAAAAATGCTTCGATGAGGTGTTAACACGGCGTAGTGACAGAGTCGTTCCCAACAAGCCGACACCAGCGGCGCCAGACACGGAGTCGTGTAGACCCACAAGTACAGTACCTTTGGTGAAGAGTGAAAACAAGCCGAGACGCAAAGTCGGGGATCGCAGCGTCTGTGCGAAACGTTGAATCCACGCGATTCGAGTGGCGTCGGTCACGAAGGGGTGCAGCGACTTCCACGGAGCCGCGGACTTCAGCGGGGCTGCAGCGGCGGCGCGCCTGCGAAGAGCGTTGCGTTCCAGCGAAGGTCACGGCGTCAGATGCAGGCGGAGTTACCGGATTCAGCAGCGGCGTCGGTCCGGAGTCGTCTGAAGTCGATTTCCTTGGATTTCCACCAGCTTTCCTTTCAAGGGCCCGGGACTGGATAGGGCACCACTTGTCAGAGCAGGAGTCTCTCCAGAGACTCCAGGTGCTGGCAGAGAGAAGTCTTTGCTGTCCCTGAGAATTCAAACAACAGGAGGCAAGTTCTAAATCAAGCCCTTGGAGATTTCTTCACAAGATGGAAGGCACACAAAGTCCAGTCTTTGCCCTCTTACTCTGGCAGAAGCAGCACTGCAGGAAAGCTCCACAAAGCACAGTCACAGGCAGGGCAGCACTTCTTCCTCAGCTATCAGTCCTTCTCCAGGCAGAGGTTCCTCTTGGTTCCAGAAGTGTTTCTAAAGTCTGTAGATTTGGGTGCCCTTCTTATACCCATTTTAGACTTTGAAGTCACCTTTCTTCAATGGGGACTCACACCTACTTGTGAAATCCTGCCTTGCCCAGGCAAGGCCTCAGACACACACCAGGGGGTTGGAGTCTGCATTGTCAGAGGCAGGCACAGTCCTTTCAGATGAGAGTGACCACTCCACCCCTCCCTCCTAGCAGAGATGGCTAATCAGGAAATGCAGGTTACACCCCAGCTCACCTTTGTGTCACTGTCTAGAGTGAGGTGAAAAACAACCCAACTGTCAAGCTGACCCAGACAGGGAATCCACAAACAAGGCAGAGTCACAGAATGGTTTAAGCAAGAAAATGCTCACTTTCTAAAAGTGGCATTTTCAAACGCACAATCTAAAAATCAACTTTACTAGAAGATGTATTTTTAAATTGTGAGCTCAGGGACCCCAAACTCCAGATGTCCATCTACTCTCTAGGGGAATCTACACTTTAATCATATTTAAAGGTAGCCCCCATGTTATCCTATGAGAGAGACAGGCCTTGCAACAGTGAAAAACAAAGTTGGCAGTATTTCACTGTCAGGACATATAAACCACATTACTATATGCCCTACCTTATCCATACACTGCACCCTGCCCTTGGGGCTACCTAGGGCCTACCTTAGGGGTGCCTTACATGTAAGAAAAGGGAAGGTTTAGGCCTGGCAAGTGGGTACACTTGCCAAGTCGAATTTATAGTGTAAAAATACACACACAGACACTGCAGTGGCAGGTCTGAGACATGATTACAGGGTTACTTATGTGGGTGGCACAATCAGTGCTGCAGGCCCACTAGTAACATTTGATTTACAGGCCCGGGCACCTCTAGTGCACTTTACTAGGGACTTAACAGTAAAACAAATATGCCAATCATGGAGAACCAATTACGTACACATTTTAAACAGGAGCACTTGCACTTTAGCACTGGTTAGCAGTGGTAAAGTGCCCAGAGTAACAAAAACAGTAAAATCAGAGTCCAGCACACATCAACAACCTGGGGAACAGAGGCAAAAAGTTAAGGGAGACCACGCCAAGGATGAAAAGTATAACAATTAGCTATACCATGATATGGTGATTATTATCAGTGTTTATTTACATAAGTTAATACAGTGGTGATGGTGAGTTGTTTTAAAAACAAATGTTCACAATATGTTGGCGGCTACGCAATCCAGCAGCTGTGTTTTGTTGTTCCCCCTTATGTTGCAGGCCAGCATCCTCCTCTTCCTCCTCTTCAGGCATTTGTGGCTCTGGTTCTAAGAGGGGAATGTTCCTTCGTATGCAAATGTTGTGCAGGATGACACATGTTAGAATGATCTCACAGACCATTTCTGGTGAATATAGGAGGCTGCCACCAGTGATGTTGAGGTACCTGAATCTCGACTTGAGGATGCCGAAGGTCCTCTCGACTATGGTGCGTGTCCTCCTATGTGCCTTATTGTAGGCATGCTCTGCTGCAGTGCTTGGGTTGCCAAATGGTGTCATAATCCATGACTGGATCCCATACCCCTGATCAGCTGAAAAAGAAAATGAATGGGATCATGTTGATATAGCTTGCCCCATTAATATCACCTTGCATGGCAGTAGTTGTCTAGTGTTGTCTGTGACTCTTTTGTGTTATTGTGTTCTTTCCTAGGCTTGTAGGATGTACCATCTGCATTGTGTTGTTTCCTTGGCTGAACAAGTGTGTGCCTGCTGACCGGTTGTCAGCAGTATGTTTGGGTATTTGCAGTACACTGTGCACTCCCTAGCATTGTTACTTGTGATATAGGTGTCCCTGTGTCTTCACTGGGGATGAGATGATAGTTCCATACAGTGATTCAATTTGACAGTGGTAGTAACACGTTAGCAACTATGTACCCTGGACATCCCATACCTTTAGACGTATGCAATGGATTAATTTAAACATCAGTGAGACGCTTACATTTTGCAAGGTGACAATTAGCCAAACCTCTCCATACGTTGTGATCATTGAAATCTTAACATTTGACTGTACACTAATTTCAGATTTGTGACAAGTTCACTGCAGAACTATCAAACATGGCTAGCAATGTCACGACCTCTATGTGTTCCTGTCCACATGTTGCTGTCGTGGTGTATGTGTTGTGTGTCCTAGAGGGTTGCTGTGCAGTGTGTATATAAGTAGGTTTTTGTACTTACTAACAAGTAGTCCATTGCCATATCGTCCATCCTGGAAGTGTTAATTGATGGTAGAGTGACAGAAGATGAATAAATCATGGACACTCCCAGGATACTTTGCCACAATGTTGGTGATCAATCCTTGGTGATTGACAATGGCCTGCACATTGATGGAGTGTGTGTGCTTCCTGTTGCAGTAGAGGTGTTCAGTTGGAGCAGGTGGCACAAGGCGTACATGTGTGCAGTCAATGGCACCAAGGATGTGTGGGAATCCATTAATGAGGTAAAACCCCTGTTTTGTCTCCTGCTGCTTCTGCAGTGTGTTTGGGAAGCAAATGTGGCGGATGTGAGTCCAATGATGACATCCAGTACTTTGGGCAAAAAGGCACAGAATGATGGCTGTGATATTCCGGCAACCAGGGCGCCAGTGCTTTGAAAGAAGCCACTTGCCAACATGTGAAGTACAGCTAGCAGCTTGGTTTCTGTTGGGATGGTGCGTGGTGTCAGCAAGGTGGGTGCCAACTGTGGCTCTATGTTGCGTATCAGCTGCTGAATGGCCTGCCAGTTCAACCTGTACCTCTGGATGATGTCATGTTCCCTGAGACCATGAAGGGTTGTTCTGGTGCGGAATATCTTTTCCTGCCTTCTGTGCTGCCTTTGGGGTCCCAGCTGGTGTTGTGGTAGCTGCTGTTGTTGTTGCTGGGCTCTGCGCCTGCGTGCACGCTGGATGAGAAGCACCTCCATGTCTCCCTTTTGCTGCTCTGCTGTTGCTTCTGTGTGTTCTGATTAAACACAGGTGTGTTTGCCCCATTTGAACGCCTGCCCTGACCCAGGCGTTAATTTTTGATGCAAATCGGGATGTGCATCATTTTCCGCCTCCGCCTCCCGTCCGTCCTGCATTTTTGCCCGGAAGCATAAATACGACACATGGCAGTGTAAGTCATTTTTTGGACAGGAACGCCTACCTTGCATATGATTAACGCAAGGCAGTTTCCTGCATCCAGAAACTGACACACACGGCGGGATTTTGACGTCCGCCGGCTCGGGTGTCAAAGTTTAAATATGGGGCAAGTTTTGCGCAGATTGTGCGTCAAAATTCTTGACGCACATTCGGCGCAGACGGAGTATAAATATGCCCCTTATGTCTTTTGGCAAATTGATTAGACGTGCATACCACACTATAAAACACACCC
Organism: Pleurodeles waltl; assembly: GCF_031143425.1. Taxonomy (NCBI): domain Eukaryota; kingdom Metazoa; phylum Chordata; class Amphibia; order Caudata; family Salamandridae; genus Pleurodeles; species Pleurodeles waltl. Next base: position 360,821,801 of record NC_090449.1, on the reverse strand, counting down.
CACTTTAGACCATGATTCTTTGGCATTCCACTGCACACCATTTTGCTGCTGAAATTGCCACACAGAAGTCTTTTTTTTTATTTTTTATTCCCTCTGTTTATATTTCATTCATCTTATTTTATACCTTATATTGTGGGCCCTATGCCTAATTATTTACTCATAATGGCAGGGAGGGGAAATCTACATTTTACAGAAGTAGAATTGTCAGTCATGGAGGATAAAATAATTAAAGTAGTGCCACAATTGTTTGGAGCCCAAGTCCAAACTACAACCATTGCTCAGAAAAGTCAAATGTGGACCAGAATAGTTGACCGAGTGAATGTTACAGCAAACATCCTGCTCATACAGAAGAAAATTAGGAAGAGGCAGAATGCCCTGCAGTGGGAGTGTGTTCCCTGGCCTCCAAGCATCAACTGGAGGCCCAGAGGACTGGTGCTGGTTCTTCCAGCCCCCCCTTACAACTATATCCCTGGGAGGAAAAGTTCTTCCAGATGCTACATCCTGAAGGCTTGACAGGAATCCTTGGTGGAGGAGACTGATGCGTTAGACTTTTGAATGTCTCACTAAACATAAATGTAGTTTAAGTTAGCTGTTGATAATGTGTTTTCCACCTTTGTAAAGCATATAAACCTACATTTAACATTCACAAATCCAATGTTACCATCAAATTAGTAGCATTATGGTACTATCTCTCACTTTACTGCTAGGCAATATGTGTTGTCAATATGTGTGCTGTTCTTCTTGGATAATTTCTTGCATTTGCCTTGTTTGTTTGTTTGAATGTATTTTTTGTAGTTAAGATGACAGGTTCCAAACTCCATCGATTATACTATGAAGTTATGGTGCTTGTAAGTGTTTTCTTACCTATTAACATATTTCACATATGTTTTAACATTGTAAATGTGTGTTCATCTTCACTGCTTATATTTAACTAGTAATGTTCAACTTACAGTTTAGCAAGTGTTTTTAATGTTTAATCGAAATGGCTACAACTACCATGATGGCTTGTGTTTGTAACTGTAAAATTATTTTACAATGTGACGTTGGTCATTCTCTCTTTTCCTCCATATATACACATATGTTAAAGTATTATGCATTTGTCAATCTCCATTTTAAGCAGGATTTTAAAATGTAATTATTTTATTTTGTATGTTGTCACTTTCTTATTATGTTATAGAATTGATGTAATTGTTTTCACAAATCAAAGTATGTTCACTTAAACAATTTCTTTATTGTTATATTGCATGCTGAATATAAGTTGTATTGATAATAAATGTACTTTGCATGTTAATATCATGACTAATGATATTAATCTTACTGAGTTTTATAATAGTTGGAATTTTAGCCTGCTATGCCTTGGAATGATTTAGTTCTCATTTCTCCTTTCTACTGTTTTGAGTTGAATGTTTGGTATATTTTATGTACACTTGCTAAGTCATCTTTTTCTTTTCAGAACATTTATTCACCTGCTTTTTTGAAGTTTCCATGTGTGTTATTTAAACTGTGTAGTTACCTAAAAACATTGAAATGTTTAATCATACTATTAACTATATTTTTACTTTTAGTTTGCTTCATTCGTAGCTCAAAACGCATTTGACATGTAATCCATACTTTTACATTTTGTTTTTTTTATTCATATTAGGTTCAACACCTATAGTACATGGACTACCATCTGCCACTGAGGATACCTCCAGTCCACACCAGGATCAAGCCTTCAGTGAGTACTTCACTCCTACAAGTCTAGATTATGATGAACTTCCTTGGCCATCTGGTCTGTCTGGGCAGTGGGTGAGTGAGCCTCACACCGCCTGCACCTACACTTTCTACCCCAGCTTTTACCACACCTCAGTCTATGGATACCTCCACTTCCTTTGTCCCAAGGAATATCACCCCAAACTTGTTCACCCCAGTCCTGGCTACTGTTGAACCAATACCACCAGTCCCTTCAGTTCAGCCAGGAGCCAGTGGGATGGGGCACACTGGGTCAAGGGCACAGGGTAGTGAGTGTAGGCTTTGTGGGAGGGAATCTGTGGGCCAGCAAACCGAGGTCAGTAGGTTCATTGTCAACCAGGCCACCATTGGGCGAGTCTTGGGATCCCTACATCAGTCCATGATGGGCCATGTCCCCACTGAGCTCCAAGACAAGAAGCAGTTGCAGAGGGAGAACAATGTAGAGAAGCAGAATGCAAACTTAAATTTGAGGTCCCTCACTGGGTGCTGTTTGACATTTATCACCATATGTGCAGAGCTTTCCCAGCAACATCTACCCCTTTCTGGTGTCCTATGACATTTCGGCCAAGTACACCTGCCTCAGACACAGAGATGGAGTCCCTGTCACAAGAGGAAACACCTGCTACCACCTCAGTCCCTGCTGCTGTGGATTCAGGAGGGGATGTTCATCCGGGTCACCAGGAGAGGATAGCAAGACCACCACCACCACCAGCAAGTGACACAATACCTAATTTCCTCCAGTGTGTCACTACCATTCACTCTGTTGACTATTTTCTTGATGCATTTACCTATTTGATGCCAGTTGTGCCTTGGAGCGTGAGCAACGTTGGCTCTACAATAATAGTTTCATTCACCATGATTAACTTTTTATTTTTTATTTCTTTGATATTTTTGTTTTCATCCTGTTTCTGTTTCAAGGATTGGTGTTGTACTTCTTGTACTATTTTGTTTATTTTTCGCCCTTCCATCATACATATTAAAATGCAAATAATTAAAAAGATTGTTTTACAAAATAATCTGTGTAGGTAATGTTTCTCCCATTTTTAAAAATGTAAAAATATAACAAAATATGATATAACATACAAATCCAAAAGTCATATTTGAATACAACTCTAACAAATTGTTTGTCTTAATTTCCAAAATAAATTTACAACCCATGCATAGCCCAAATACGCTGTGCCGTTTTTATATTTACAGTTCCGGACCCTGACACCGTGGGAGAATGGCGTGTAATCCAAAAAAACAGATTCAGTAGGCAAACTATTATTGATTTATGCCATTAGCTGGGGCCAGACCTTCTGGCTCACAATAGGAATCCTACATCAATAACACCACAAGTCAAAATCTTGTCAGTATTACATTTTGTGACCACAGGATCATTCCAATATACTGTGACATTATGTGGTATCATTTCACAACCAACTTTCGGTGGTGTGCTACAAATTGTTCTTTCTACAAAGATGATGCACATCAACAGCTTCATACACATAACACAAAATGAGGATTTTGCACATATGAAAGGAGGTTAGTATTCATTGGGTTGACTTACACATGTGGTTAGATCAATTTGAGGAGCACATATTGCCTTGGTGGCAACATTCAATAAAAACAAGTTTAATACAACCTCTAAAATGTCTGTTCAATCTCTGTGCAAGTTGTCTTTGTACAAGGTAATTACATCCAGAGTGTGTATGTGTTTCATGGGATCAACCTGTGTTCCCCTTGTACTATGCAACAGCAGAACAAATCTTCAAATGTCACTACTTTGAAATGTCCAAATGAAGATGACACGATGAAGGAACATAAAATAGGATAGCAACAAAAGATTATTCAAATTACATGACAAAATAGACACATTACAAATGATTAATTATGAGGACACATTTAATAAGAACAATCAAAGATAAATAATGAAACTGATCACAGTAGCCACTGTGTCAAAACTTTGATCTTCAAACATCTTTGCCCTGGAATTGTTTTAACTTACCATTCCTACAAATGTCCATCAAAGACTATTATACTCATTATATTAAAAGTCGACATGCATAACTATGTAAACATATACTTACACTCATGTGAAGAAGTTGTCAGTAACATCTTGACATACATCAATCCCTTCCTCTTCACCACTATCATCTTCATTTGGCATTTCAATATCCTCATCCCGTGGCTCATCATGGTCTCCATCCTCTGTAATGTATGGGATTTTCTGTTGCAGGGCTATGTTGTGTAACATGTAGGAAGCCATGGTGATTTTGTATAAATTATAAAGTGAGAAGAGGAGGGCTCATCCAGTCATATCCAGACATCTAAATCTGGCCTTTCGGAGCTCAATATCCCACTCCACTGGCCTCCATGTTCTTCCATGGGCCTCACTGAAGTAGACCTGCCCTAGCATTGTTGGATTCCTCAGAGATGCTATCAACCATGGCTAGTTATAATTAGTTGTGTCTTCTATATGAATTAAAAAATAAAATGTGCCAAAATATATAATCCCAATGTAGGCCCTTAAACTGGAAATTAAGCAATAATTATATTGACAGGTTGTACATACCAACGAGACAGGCCCGCTCGGGTCAAACTTGTGAAACTTGCAGGGGTATGCTGCTGTTCCATAGTACAAAGAAATCATGGCGTGATCATGGGAAACCCGCACACATGCTTGTGATATGATAATCAGGTAAACAGACAACCTGCACATTGATTAAGTGGAAGTTCTTTCAAATGCAATAAACCTGCAGTAGACTTGTTCTATGTTGTGTGGTGGCACTAAGGCAATATGTGTGCCATTGATTGATGCAACCACATATGATAGGCCACCCAAAGAATAAAAATCTCCCTTCACATTGGCAAAATTGTCATTTCTTGGAAATTCTATGAAGCTGTTTATCTTCCTCATCATAGATGAAAGAACGTCTTGCGACATGCCACCATATACTACCACAGTGTATTGGAATTATCCTGTGGCACAAAATGAAGTACTGCCATGATTTTGACTAATGGTGTTATTGATGTCGGATTCCTATTGTGAAACAGAAGCATTGGCTCCAACTGATGACATAAATCAAGAATAGTTTGCCTATTTGATCTGAATGTTTTGATAATATCCACTTTTTCCTTGGTGGCAATGTCTGGAAATGGTCAGAAAACCTGAGGTTGTCATCTTCTACCTCTCCCTGGGTTCATATGTCTGCATTTAATAAAAAGAAAAATATTTCTTTAAATGTGCAAATGTTTCTCTGATATTCAAGACAAATCTCATGTCTTTGTAAAATTCTATATGGTTTTGTAACATATCTGTACACAACTTTTTTTATGTTGTAATTCAAAATAATGTTTTACATGTCTTAATTGTTTTAAAAAATATGTAAATAATACCTTTTAAATGTATTGTTTACACATTATTTTTTTTAAATAACCCACACAACTATTGCTTTTAGTGACAGTAACCCACTACATAGTAATGTTTTGTTTTTAAAAAATGAGTAACGTTCACATTTTGTATATGTAAATAAACTAACCATCATTTTGAATGGTGGCAACACACACCATTCATAAATACACTGTTTCACATTCTAAAATGGCGGGCGCATCATCTTGCTGTCTGGACATTTGCAATCAGATGGCGGTCGGTGGAAGACGACCACTTTGTGACTGTAAACTATACGAAGGACACAGCCATAGGCTAACATGTGTGACAGCAATGTACTAAAGCCAATCAATCAATTATTGATAGAGTGTGGCATATCACCAGTGAGGGTCATGAGGTTCAAGCAGCTGTATGCTGCTTTGTGGAGGAATGATCATTCAAACAGTCAGATTTTTAGTTTTCTTCTGAATTGTTGGAGTGACGATGCAGTCTTAAAGTGCAGGCAGAGGTTGTTCCAGGCCTTGGCTGGCAGGTGAAAGAAGGAGCATCTTCTGCTGTTGGCTCAACATACCCATGGGGTGTCTGTGAGAGACAGGTATGCTGATTGTAGGTGTCTGGCTGGTTGGTGAAAGGTCAGGAATTTGTTGATGTATGCTGGTCCTTCATTGTGCAGGACCTTTTCGGTGTGGGTCAGCTTCTTAAACTGGTATCTCTTCTGAATCAGGAGCTGGTGTAGTTTTTTTAGATGGGGTGTGTAGTTGGTCCTTCTTGATAGGTTGAGTACAAGTCTTGCTGCTGAGTTCTGTATTGTCTGGAGTCTCTTCAGGAGGCATGCTGTGATTCCTACGTAGAGCGTGTTTCCAGAGTTCACTCTGCTGGTGATGAGGGCCTGCGTGGCGGTCCTTCTGGTGTCTGCTGGGAGGCTTGACGAGCATGTGAAGGGTGTGGAAGCAGGCAGATAAAACTGTGTCAACTTGTTTCTTCATGAAAAGCTTGCTATCCAGGATGGTGCAGAGGTTTCTGGCATGTTCTATTGGGGAAGAGGGATCTGCGGGCCACCAAGTGTCAGTCCATTCTCAAAGACGAGGACTTCCATTTTGTTGGTATTGAGTTTGAGACAGTTCTCCTTCATCCACTTCGCTACATTCATCATGCATCTGTGGAAGTTAGCTTTTGTGGTGGAGGGATCTTCCAACAGTGAGAGGATAAGCTGTGTGTCGTCAGCATAGGAGATGATGTTGAGTCTGTGTGATTTGACTGTGACAGCCAGGGGGGTCATGTGGGTGTTGAAGAGGGTCAGGCTGAGGGACAGTCCTTGGGGGGCTCCACAGATGATCGTCTTGGGCTCTGAGTTGAAAGGTGGGAGACTGATCCTTTGTGTTCTGCCAGTGAGGTATGAGGTGGTCCCTTTGAGGGTGTTTCCTTGTATCCACATTTGGTGGAGTCTTTTCACATTGTCAGCAATTGCATTTAGAGGAGTACAGTTCCTCAGTGAACCAGCTTGCTGTTTTGCTTTTCTCTTTGACCTTATCTGTCTTTGCAAGTTGACGGTGTTGGCGCATTTTGTGATCCACTGGGAGAAGCTCTTTGCTGCTTGTTCAAGGTCGTCTGTAGAGTCTGGGAGATGGGAGAGGAGAGTGTCATTTAACTGGTCTTCTGATACCTTTTTTCTGTTTCTTTGTGTAGATCTGGGGGGCACAGTGCTGGGGGTTTGCGGATCCGGAGATGGTGAAGTGTATGCTATGGTGGTCGGACTAGGTGAGAGATGTGATGTGGATGTACCTGACTCTGTCGCTGGAAGTGAAGATGGGGGCGAGCATGTGTCCTGCTATGTGGGTAGGGTCAGTGATGTGTTTCTTGAAGCCAATGCTGCTTAAGCTTTCCAGGAGATCGGTGGAGTTGGAGTTACTAGGGTCATTGAGTGGAAGTTGAGGTCCCCTGGGAACATATAGTTCTTGGAGTTGATTGTTTGTGGGATAATGAGTTCCAGGATGGCATTGCAGAAGCTGGGGCGGGGTCTTAGTGGTTTGTAGGCAAGATTGCCTCTGATGGTGCTTTTCCATCTGTGTGAGGTTGGAAGTTGACGCATTCCATTACAAGTGTCGGGTCATCAGAGGATGACGTGTAGCAGATGGTGTTCCTGTAGATGCATCAGTGTGTTATTTTGTAACCTTCCGGAATGGTGGTGGCAATGTCTGGAGTGTAGGCGGGGTTCAGCCAGATTACTGTGAGGAAGATGACATCTGGGGTGAAGGAGGCCCTCGTGTCCCAGACCTCGGTGGAAAGTTCAAATACGGAACTGTGTTGAGTAGGATGCACTGGATCGTGTTGTGGTGGTCTCTTTCAGTGTGTCAAGTGCATTAGTTAGTTTGGTGGTGAAGGCAAGGTGGGACATTTTGCCGTGAGAAAAGCCCTCTGGTGGTGCACAGGGATGAATGGTATCAGTCGTTCTTGGTGTATCTGGGGTCCACGGCTCAGAAATTAGTGGCAGTGTATCAGTGTGGGGTAGATGAGCCCGGGTTCCTAGCGCCTAGCATGGTCCAGACACAGAAGGGAGCAGATGGACTTGCCTTTGTCATGCCATCAGCTTGGCCGCACTGAGTAGGTCCTGGGCGGGGTGCTGGGAGGCAGTGGGTGGGGTTAGGTGGGAGGCAGGAAAACAGGGGGCAGGCAGGAATGGGGGAATAAGGAAGAAACTGAGGAAGAAATGAGACAAATAGCAAGAGAAAGTACTAAGAAAAATGGAGGGAAATGAGGGAGAAATTAGTGAAAAAGAGGCAGAAGAAAGCACTCAGAAAAATAGAGGGAAAGGGGGAGAAAGCAGTGAAAATGAGGCAGAAAGAGAAATAAAGCATTCAGTAACAGAGGGAAAGGAGGGAGAAAGCAGTGAAAACAAGACAGAAGGCAGGAGAAAGCACTCAGGAAAAAGGAGGGAAGGGGGAGAAAGCAGTGAAAACAAAGCAGAAAGCAGGAGAAGGCGCTCAGAAGCATTGAGGGAAAGAGGGAGAAAGCAGTGAAAATGAGGCAGAAAGCAAGAGAAAGAACTCAGAAACATGGAGGGAAAGAGGGAGAAATCAGTGAAAATGAGGCAGAAGGCAGGATAAAGCATTCAGAAACAGAGAGGTAAGGAGGGAGAAAGCGGTGAAAACAAAGCAGAAGGCTAGAGAAAGCACTGAAAATGGAGGGAAAGGAGGGAGAAAGCAATGAAAATGAGGCTTAAAGCAGGAAAAAGCAGTCCAAAAAACGAGGGAGGAGGAGCAGGTAGTGAGAATGAGGCAGAAAACAGAAAAGAGTTATGCAGCAGCAAAGGAGATGGGGTCGCACTGCACCATCCATTAAGTAGGTCCTGGGAGGAAGGGTGGGCGCTGGGAGATGGTGGGTGAGGCTAGGATAAAGGTGGGAAAACGGGTAGCAGGCAGAAGTGGAAATGGGGAAAAAAGAATGAACAGAGAAAGAAGGGAGGGAAAAGCAGGAGAAAGTACTCAGAAAAACAAAGAGACAGGAGGGAGAAAGCAATGAAAATGTGGCAGAAGGCAGGAGAAAGCACTCAAAAAACAGGAGGGAAAAGGGGAGACAGCTGTGAAAATAAGGGAGAAAGCAGGAAAAAGCACTCAGAAACATGAAGGGAAAGGAGATAGAAAGCAGTCAAAATGAAGCACAAGGTGGGGAAAAGCACTCAGAAAAACAGAGGGAAAGGGGGGAGCAAGCAGTCAAAATGAGTAAGAAGCCAGGATAAAGCACTCAGAAACACAGAGGGAAAAGAGGGAGAAGCAGTGAAAATGAGGCCAAAAGTATGAGAAAGCACTCAGAAAAATGGAGAGAAAGGAGAGGAAAAGCAGTGAAGACTAGGCAGAATGTGGGAAAAAGCACCCAGAGCAATGGGGAGAGGAGGAAAAGATAGTGAGAATGAGGCAACAAACAGGAGAGAGCGATACAGCAGAAGGGGAGAGCTGGCCTGGGACCTGCTCAACGGGTTTGTGCTGCAGCCTCCATTAAGTACATCCTAGGAGGAGAGAGTGGCACTGGGCGGTGCGAGGAAGCAGGTGGGAAAATGGGTAGCAGACAGGAGCCGGTATGGGGGAAAAAGTAATGAAGAGAGGAAGAAGGGAGGTAAAAGCAGGGGAGAGTACTCAGGAAAATGAAGAGAAAGGAGGGAGAAAGCAATACAAATGTGGCAGAAGCCAGGAGAAAGCTCTCAGAAAACTGGAGGGAAAGGTGGGACGAAGCAGTGAAAATAAGAGAGAAAGCCAGAAAAAGTACTCAGAAACACAAAAGAAAAGGAGTGAGAAAGCAGTGTAAATGAAGCAGAAGGCAGGAGAAAGCACTCTGAAAATCAGAGGGAAAAGGGAGAAAACAGTGAAAATGAGGCAGAAGGCAGGAGAAAGCTCTCAGAAACACAGAGGGAAAGGAGGGAGAAAGCAGCAAAAATGAGGCAGAAAGCTGGTCAAACAATTCAGAAACACAGAAGAGAAGGATGGAGACAGTCATGGAAATGAGGCAGAAAACACACAAAAACTGGAGGGAAAGGGGGTGAAAGCAGTGAAAATGAGGCAGAATGCAGGAGAAAGCACTCAGAAGTATGGAGTGAAAGGAGGGAGAAAGCAGTGAAATGAGGTAGCAGGCAGGAGAAAACACTCAGAAAAATGGAGGGAAAGGGGAGAAAGTAGTGAAAATGGGGCAGAAAGCAATAGAAAGCACTCAGAAACAGGGAGGGGAAATGAGGGAGAAAGCAGTGAAAATGAGGCAGAAAGCAGGAAAAAGCAGTCCAAAAAATGGGGGAGGAGGAGAAGGTAGTGAGAATGAGGCATCAAACAGAAAAGAACGATGCAGCATCAAGGGAGAGCTGTCCTGGGACCTGCTTAGTTAGGGTGCACTGCACCATCCATTAAGTAGGTCCTGGGAGGAGGGCTGGGCACAGGGAGACCTTGGGTGGGGCTAGGAAGGAGGTGGGAAAAATGGCAGCAGGCAGGAGCGGGAATGGGAAAAAAAGGAATGAACAGAGGAAGAAGCGAGGGAAAACCAGGAGAAAGTACTCAGAAAATGAAGAGAAAGGAGGGAGAAAGCAATGAAAATGTCGCAGAAGGAAGGAGAAAGCACTCAGAAAAAAGGAGGGAAAGGGGGAGACAGCAGTGAAAATGAGGGAGAAAGCAGGACAAAAAACTCAGAAACACAGAGGGAAAGGAGGGAGAAGCAGTAAAAAATGAGCCCAAAAGCACAAGAAAGTACTCTGAAAAATTGAGGAAAAGGAGGAGAAAATCAGTGAAGAAAAGGCAGAAAGTAGGAGAAAGCAGTCAGAACAATTGAGGGAGGAGGTGAAGATAGTGAGAATGAGGCAACAAACAGGAGCGAGTGATGCAGCAGCAGGGGAGAGCTGGCCTGGGACCTGCTCAACAGGGTCGTGCTACGGCCTCCATAAAGTAGGTCCTAGGGAAAGGGAGGGGCAGTGGGTGGTGCTAGGAAGGAGGTGGGAAAACGGGCAGCAGACAGGAGCCGGAATGGGAATAAAAAGGAATGAACAGAGAAAGAAGGGAGGGAAAAGCAGGAGAATGTACTTAGAAAAGCGAAGAGAAAGGAGGGAGAAAGCAATGAAAATATGGCAGAAGGCAGGAGAAGGCACTCAGAAACTGAAGGGACAGGTGGGAGAAAGCAGTGAAAACAAGGGTGAAAGCAGGAAAAAAACACTCAGAAACAAGAAAGGAAATGAGTGAGAAAGCAGTGAAAATGGGAAAAAAGCAGGGGACAGCACTTAGAAAAACAGAGGGAAAGGGAGAAAGCAATGACAATGAGGAAGAAGGCAGGTGAAAGCACTCAGAAACACGGAAGGAAAGGAGGAAGATAGCAGTGAAAATGAGATAGAATGCAGGAGGAGGCACTCAGAAACACAGAGTGTAAGGAGGGAGAAAGCAGAAAAATGAGGCAGAAAGCTGGACAAAGTAATCAGAAACACAGAAGGGAAAGAGGGAGACAGCAGTAAAAATGAGGCAGAAGGCAGGAGAAAGCACACAGAAAAATGGAAGGCAAGGGGTAGAAAGCAGCAAAAACGAGGTAGAACGCAGAAGAAAGCACTAAGAAAAATGGAGGGAAAGGAGGGAGAAAGCAGTGAAAACAATGCAGAAAGCAGGAGAAAGCACTTAGAGAAACAGGTGGAGGAGGAGAAGGTAGTGAGAACGAGGCAGCAAACAGGAGAGAGTGAAGCAGCAGCAGAAGTGATTGGGCCTGGGACCTGCTAAAAATGGATGTGTCTGTCTCTGTTGACCATCGCATACATAGTCTAGAAACTCACTAGCCTCCTAACACTGCAGCCAACAACACATCCTTTACTTTTGCTGCTGTTTCTGACCTATTGGAGCCACAATGCCTGGAAAATCAAGTAACAGGGCCCATAAATTTCAGCAGAGCAGCTTGATTTGCTGACTACAGAGGCCCTGTCTCTGTACAGCCAGCTGTATGACTCACCAGAGGAACAGGTACATGTTTAAAATGTTCCTTTTGGTTCCTGAGAGAAGTGTACAGATTGGAGTAAAGTGAAATCTCAATATTGGAGCTGTGAACAAAATCATGTTTCTCAATGCATCTAAATGTCTGAAAATTGAAATGAAAAGTTACCTTGATGAAAAAGGTACCTCATGATTCATTTGCATTTCAAAGTACCTTACTCCCAGTGGCTAGTAAACACTGTGCAATAAGTATAAGTGAAAAATACAGGCATTTGTTAAAATAAAAGAAATGTAAAGGGCAGAAAAAAAATTTATGTTATGAACTTGTCTGCAGAATTCTTTTCTGTACTTTATCTCACATTTTCAAATTAATGAGTGTATGTTTGTGTTATACATGTAATGGTGCATCGTATGGTGAAAGTTATGTCCTGTGCTGCAAGTATATATGATACAGGCTCTCAGTCACCCATACAAATATAGCCCATTCTTATGCACACATGTTCATACATCAAGACCGCTCTCTCACTGACACACATGGTGGCCCTTTCTTAGAGCCCTTAGTCATAGTATTTGGTTCAAAACATAGCATCTGGCTGTATGGACATTAAGCCCATGATGCTGGGTGTGAGGTGTATGGTAACAATATGTACGTTGTTTAGGCTTCAGTACTCACAATAATTTGCACCCATCAGAAACAGCTCTCAGTACAGAATATGTTTCAGACTCCTGGACTAGATCATGTTAGTGCCCTGGATTTGTGAAATGAGGATGTGAAAAGGGGCAAGGGTTCTGAGTGGTTTGCTACAAATCTTTAGGGCCAGATTTAAGAAAAGTAATGCTACAATACATGTAGAGCCACTTTTCTTGAGGCCCCTTGCGTCCCCCTTCTGCCACCATGTGTGCGCCGTATTTAAAATACGGCACACAATGGTGCAGAGTAGGGACAATAGTATCAGAATTTCTGACAATATTGATGTACTGTTTAGGGTTAGCGCCACAATTTTGGCACTAACCCTGAACAGTACATATGGGCCCATTGAAACCAATCGGAGCCTCTCTTTTAACGCCTGCTCTGAGCAGGCATTAAAAATGCTGAAAAAAATGTTGTAAAGCAGTTTTTTAAAATTCTTTCATTTTTTTCAATCCCTCTAGTGGGGGAATGCCCATCTTGAATACATTATGCCTGGGACGGACATAATGTGTCACAAGGGGTTACAAAGTGGCGCAGTGCATGCCCTGCACCACTTTGTAAATCTGGAGTGGCGATTTTGGCCTTGTTGTGCCACATTAGCATAAAAAAAACATGACGCTAATGTGGCACAAGTAGGCACTAGTGGCTCTTATATATTCCCCTTAGTTCCAAGTAAGAAATACATTTGATCAAATTTGCTGTACTAATCTTTTGGAAATGCTTGTGACAGGTTATTCAAAATTGTGCTACATCAATAAAAACTCACGAAGCATTTTTTTCTTTCATTTTTCATATCCATACAGGTCAATGCCCATCAGAAAAAAACATCTGAAAGGTGATCGTGAAGAAGGTGCGGACCCTGGGGGTCTAAAAGTGATGCAGCCCCCATTACAGGAAGAGGTGGGAGAACCTGTGAGGCTGGACCAAGAAGTCAGCAGAAGTCTAGCTTAGCCAGTCCTTCAAACATGGGAATTGCTTGCGCCGAACACCCCAGTAGCCGGCATACTTGTAGTGGCCTACACCCAGCTAAATAAACAGTTGAGAGCCCAACAGCAGCATAAAGGGGTAACTTCTTTTTTGAGTTCTTATTGTTTGATAACTATTTTTTATTACAGCAACAAATTATGGCATCAGTATAAAGGTTGAACCACGTCCAATACACAAGAAGAGTTCTGGAAGGTGTAAGCTTAACACAAGGTGTAAGATGAAGTGTATTGTATATTTTGTTTCAGAATATGATACCACTATTTTCTAATCACTACCAAAGCACTGTTTTGAGCACACACATGCCTGCCTAATACAAAAGAGGTAAATGAACTAGTCTGATGGAATAAGGGGCAGTTGCACCAAAGAGGTCATAATTTATCATTGTGTCAGGTGTGATGCTCCATCACAACCTTGAAGGAGGTTACGTGGGCCCAATTACAGACATAGCATAACATGGACTTATGATACAGTGAATGTTCCAAACATCAATTTGTTGAGTTGGTATCATAGACAAACAACAGTGAGCATGTGAGCCAAAATGACAAGAAACTTGAGAACAATGGCAAAATTTTTTAGTAGAAATATGTTACACATATGTTTTCACAAAATATAGTTTTCAAATTAGTCTATGTTTAAAGTCCCTGATTGGAATTATGACTTACTCCTTCACAAATGTGCATGTAAGCCAGGCTTTATTTTCAAACATGGGTTGGTAGGCATACATTTCTGTATATACAGACAGGAATGTGTAGACATTGGTGACTGGGTAACACATACCCAATAAAAACCTTTTATGTCCTTTGTTATGTCCAGACGATAAATCAATATTGAAAAAAAAAGATTAGTGAAAAGGACTATTGCAGATGAACAATGTACATTGCACAAAGGCTTTTTTGCTAGATGTTGATTTTTTTGGAAGAGTTAATTATTCCAAACAATCACTCTGCACCATTGTGCGGTGTTAAATAATTTCTGGAGAAAATTGAAAATGATTAAGAGAAACGATCAAAAATTCAATGGGAGTAATGAAGTGAAATTACACAACTATGAAAAATGGGGTCCTGAAAATGTTCCCTACATGCATGAGGTAATATAAAGTATATCTAATTTTGAAAGCCTAGAAGCAGGTGAAACATGAAAATTAGAAAATCTTTTGCTAAAAATCCTTGTGACCAGTTTTATTCACACATATACAATAAAATGTTTGTATATGTATGTTCAGCATCTTCAATAGCAGTTGAAGGGGACATTGGTCACAAAGGCAGGGAAGCAGCTGGCCACTGTGTGTTGCGTGGTGAGACATCAGACAATGATTGACATAGTGGCATGGAGGGTGAGGGGACTGGACCAGAGGTCACCAGTTTGTAATCTTCTTTCAAAGCCTCCACAAGTGACCAGTCCCCAGTGGTGGTGGATCCTGCAGGACCTTTTCCATCTGCATCATTGTCTGCCACCCAGATTCCCATCTCCTCCCCTGCCCTTGTTCCCTACCAGGTGGCCAAGCCTGCCCCCCTAAAAGGGCTAGGGCCTCTTCTGCAGCAGGCACCTCCCCCTAACCCTGTGCCTCAGGCTGCGCTCAGTAAACAGGCTATTGACCTCTTACGTAGCATCTCTGTAGGCCAGACTGCAATAGTGAATGGCATCCCAGGGACTTTGGGCCAGATGCAGGAAACTATTTGCGAGTCGCAAACGGCAAAAAATGCAGTTTGCGAGTCGCAAATTCCAGTTTCCAATGCAGAAATGCATATTGCGAGTCGGGACCGACTCGCAATATGCATTTCAGAATCGCAAATAGGAAGGGGTGTTCCCTTCCTATTTGCGATTCGGAGTGGTATGCAATACCATTTGCGACCGCATATGCGGTCGCAAAGGGTGTCGCAGTTACCATCCACTTCAAGTGGATGGTAACCCACTCGCAAATTGGAAGGGGTCCCCATGGGACCCCTTCCACTTTGTGAATGGACCCAAAACTATTTTTTCAGGGCAGGTAGTGGTCCAAGGGACCACTACCTGCCCTGAAAAAATACCGAAACTAAAGGTTTCGTTTTTTATTTTAAGTGCAGCTCGTTTTCCTTTAAGGAAAACGGGCTACACTTAAAAAAAAAAAAAAACTGCTTTATTTCCAAGCAGTCACGAACATGGAGGTCTGCTGACTACAGCAGGCCTCCATGTTTGCGAGTGGCTAGACTCGCTATGGGGCCGCAATTTGCGACCCCATAGCGACTCGCAGACGGTGCCTGAGACACCGTTCTGCATACCAATTTGCGAGTTGCAAATTGCGAGTCGCAGGGACTCGCAATTTGCAAGTCGCAAATTGGCTTTTTGCTACATCTTGCCATTAGTTGCCAAATGCAGCAAATGGTTGAATTTCTGGATGCCATTCATAGTTCAATGTCTAACATGCAGAGGTCACTTGCAAAAATAGCCTCTGCACTGACGACAGCCCCCAACCAGCCCAACCTTGTGCCCCAACCCTGGTCCCTTCCTTATCCCAAATCCCAACTTCCAACCAAATCCAAAGCACCCTCACTTCTTTGCAGGCACCCACTCAAACTGAAACAGGCAGAAGCAGCAGACCCACACACACACATAAACACAAACACACAAAGAAACACAAATACACATACAACATACACACACTACTGACACTGCAACCACAGGTACCACAACCACCACCAAAACCACTACAGCCACTACCACACACACAAATGCCAGAACCACACCGCAGCCACTACCACAGCCACACCCACCAGAACATCCTCAACATTCATCTTATCAGCACACTCATCCAAACAAACACACTCACACAAATACACACCTGCACTCCAAAATAAAACACGCTCACCTGAATATCAAACACATGTTAAACCCTGCACATCTAAACATACACCAGACACACATGCACCTGCAAAACATGCAGACACACACGTCACAACCACACAAACAACCTCAACAGAACACTCATCCAAACAACTACACTCACACAAAAGCATACACACAACTCCACCAACCAAACCCAAACACAGATACTCAGTTGAACATCTTCCAAGAAACACACACCCAAACATACACTGCATAAACCAGACCCACATACAACTGCAAAACAGAAAGACAACACCCCCTCCAGGTCCCTCTACCTCCCACACCCAATCCTCTCCTACCCCTCCTACCTGTACTCCTCCACCTGAATTAATGTTGTACCTGTTCCTCACCCCTGAGAAACCCAAACCCACCTCTCTCAAGAAGAATCCTAGAGTTGCTCTGTGCCCAGTAGATGCCACTTTCTGAGGAGGTTATCCATTGGCAGTGTGTTATACCCGACAGCCTTAGAGTGGTCATCCCCCAACATTTTGCCTTCCTCCCTCCACTTTTCTGACACTGATTTGGCTGGTTTTAGGACTCTGCAAACTTTACCATTGCTAACCAGTGCTAAAGTGCATATGCTCTCTCCCTTAACCATGGTAACATTGGTTCATCCCCAGTTGGAATATTTGATTTACTTACAAGTCCCTGGTAACCTGCACTACCTATGCACAGGGCCTTTTAATTAAATGCTACTAGTGGGAATACAGCACTAATTATGCCACGCACATAACTACCCGCTTAACCATGTCTCAGGCCTGCCATTGCAAGACCTGTGTGTCCCTTATCTATTGGGAGAATGATCTCCTTTACAGTGAGCCTAATGTACCGGAGGCTGGGGCAGCACGTGTGCAGGTGGTCCCCTGGTGCTACTGGGCCTTCCTACTGGGCAAGGCTCACAACATTACCATGGCAGGGCATTTAGGCCAAGACAAGACCTTTGCCAGGCTTGTCATCCTCTTATATTGGGCCAAATGCTAATGGCCTCAGGTGCATTCTGTAGGTCCCGTCCTACCTGCCAGGCCAGTGGAAAGAAAGGGAAAAGCTCAAGGTCCCCCTGATCCCGCCCCCCATCGTTGGTATTCCCTTTGAAAGGGTGGGCATGGATGTCATTGGTCCATTGAACCCCAAAACTGCCCAAGGCAACAGGTTTAGCCTGTTTTTGGTGGACCATGCTACCCGCTAACCAGAGACAATCCCTCTGAGGATGGTGACTGCACCAGTGGTGACCAGAACTCTGATGAGAATGTTTATCCATGTGGAATTCCCCAAGGAGATTGTGTCTGACAGAAACACAAACTTCATGTCTGCATACATGAAGTCCATGTGGAATGCGTGTGGGGTGACCTACAAGTTCACCACACCCTGTCATCCTCAATCCAATGCTCTTTTACAGAGATTCAACAAGACCTTGAAGGGCATGATCACAGGGCTCCCTGAGGCCATGATGTGTAAGTGGGACATACTCTTGCCATGCCTTCTCTTTGCTTATAGTAAGGTACCCCAGAAGGGGGTAGGGCTCAGTCCCTTTGAGCTTCTCTATGGGTACTCTGTCAGGGGACCCCTAAGCATTGTGAAAGTGGGGTGGCAGAAAGCTCCCAAGCCACCCCCTCAGGATGTGGTCAGGTACATGCAGGCCCTCGCCAACCAGATGCACAGCTTCTCGAAGAAGGCCAAGGGCAACCTTGAGGCAAGTCAAGAGGTTATAAAACATTGGTGTGACCAGATGACCACCCTGGTGGAGTTTCAGCCTGGAAACAAAGCTTGGGTGTTGGAGACAGTAGAGCCTAAGGTTCACCAGGACCGCTGGACTGGCCCATATGAGATAAAGGAGTGTAAATGTGAGGCCACTTACTAAGTCAACCTGCGGTGCTCTAGGAACCCCCTAAGGGTGCTCCATGTGAATAGACTGAAGCCTCATTTTGAGAGGACCGAAGTCAACATGCTTTTGGTGACAGATGAGGGTGTGGAGGAAGTGAGTGAACCTCTTCCTGACTTCCTCTCAGCCCAAGAAGGTGATGGGTCAGTGAAGGGTGTTAATCTTTCTGACTCCCTCACCTTGGACCAGTGAGGGGACTTCTACCAGCTACTCGAGCAGTACTCGTCCCTGTTTTCCCTCACCCCGGACTCACACACTTGTGGTCTATAGTATTAACATGGGAGACAGCCCCCCTGTAAAGAATAACATTTACAGGGTGTCAGACAGGGTGAAGGCCAGTAACAAGGAAGAAGTTGCAAAGATGCTGGATCTAGGGGTAATTGAGAAATCCAGCAGTCCCTGGTCCAGCCCTGTGGTGCTGGTACCAAAGGCTGCCCCACCAGGTGCCATGCCAAAACATAGGTTCTGCGTGTATTACTGGGGTGTCAATTCAGTCACTAAAACTGACACTCACCCCATCCCCAAGCTGATGAGCTCATAGAAAAGCTAGGAGCTGCCAAGTTCCTCAGTACATTAATATCACATCAGGGTACTGGCAGATCACCTTTACTGAAGAGGCCAAAGAGAGATCTGCTTTTTGAATTCCTGAGGGACATTACCAGTTCAGAATGATGCCCTTTGGTTTGAAAAATGTTCCCGCTACCTTCCAGCGGTTGGTTAACGCGTTCCTGGTTGGTAAGGATGCATTCTGCGCCGCCTATCTAGACAACATTGCCGTATATAGTTCCAGCTGGGAAGAACACCTGCTCCACCTCCAAGAGGTGCTCCAAGCCATGCAACAGGCAGGTCTGACAATCAAGGCCAGTAAGTGCCAGATTGGGCAGGGCTACGTGGTGTACTTGGAAAGCCTAGTAGGTGGTGGCAAGGTGCAGCCCATCCAGGCCAAGATTGAGACAATCATGGCCTGGCAACTACCTAGAACCCAAACAGAGGTGGGAGCCTTCCTAGGTCTCCTACCTCAGTACTACCGTAGGTTTGTTAAGGATTATGGCAACCATAACTGAACTAACTTTAAAAAAGCAACCTATGTTGTTGATTTGGACAGAGGCTTGTCAGAAAGCCTTTGACTCCCTTAAGGAAACCATGTGCACGCCATGCATGCTCAGGGCCCATGACCACTCCATGGAGTTCATCATGCAGACAGAAGCTTAAGAGCATGGCATATGGGTGGTTCTAGCACAGCTGAATGAGGAGGGGCTATACCAACCAGTAGCCTTCATTAGCAGAAGGCTATTACCACGGGAACAGAGGTGGAGTGCTATTGAGAGAGAGGCATTTGCTGTGGTCTGGGAACTGAAAAAGCTGAGACCGTAAGTGTTTGGGACTCATTTCCGGGTCCAGACAGACCACAGTCCCCTCAAATGGCTCATGCAGATGAGGGGTGAAAATCCTAAACTGTTGAGGTGGTCCATCTCCCTAGAGGGAATGGACTTTATGGTGAAGCATCATCTGGGGACTGACCACGCCAATGCTGATGGTCTCTCCAGATTCTTCCTCTTTAGTGATGAGAGCTCCTAGGGGGCTGGGTAGCTCTCCCCACTTTCAGCTGAGAGGGACACATGTTAGACCTGACAGCCTTAGGGTGGTCATCCCCCAACTTTTTGCCTGCCTCCCTCCACTTCTCTGACACTGTTTTTGCTGGTTTTAGGACTCTGCACACTTTACCACTGCTAACCAATGCTGAAGTGCATATGCTCTCTCCCTTAAACATGGTAAGATTGGTTCATCCCCAGTTGGCAAACGATTTACTTATAAGTCTCTAGAAAGTGCATTACCTGTGCAGAGGGCCTATAAATTAAATGTTACCAGTGGGCATGCAGCACTGATTATGCCACCCACATAAGTAACCCCTTAACCATGTCTCAGGCCTGCCATTGCAAGGCCTGTGTGTGCAGTTTCACTGCCACTTCGACTTGGCACTTAAACGTACTTGCCAAGCCCTACATTTCCCTTTTTATACATATAAGCCACCCCCAAGGTAGGCCCCTGGTAACCCATAGGACAGGGTGCTATGTAGGTAAAAGGCATGACATGTACATGTGTCTTTTATATGTCCTAGTAGTGAAAAACTTCTAAATTCGTTTTCCACTATTGTGAGGCCTGCTCCGTTTGTAGACTAGCATTAGGTCTGCCATCAAATAGTTTTGAAATGGTAGATTCTGATCTGAAAGGGGTAACCCTTTAATATTTAGTATGGACAGAATTGTAATATAAAATCCTTCTTATTGGTGAGGTTTGATTTAATATTACTATTTTAGAAATGGCACTTTTAGAAAGTGAGCATTTCTCTGCCTCACAGTCTCCAATCATAGTCTGGTCTGAGCTGGTTGACAGCTCCCTTGTGCATTCTACATAAACAAACACAAGCACAGGACACTCAGTCACATCTGCATTCATCTGCATATTGAATGGGTCTTCCTGGGCTGGAAGGGTGAATGGCCTGACACTTACATTTCAAAGGCCAGTGTCCTGCTCTCACACAATTGACTGATAAACTCCCAACTGGGACCCTGGCAGACAGGACTGGGAAACTTGTGCACTTCAAAACCACTCTTTAAAGTTTCTCCCACTTCAAAGGCACTTTTGATATATAAACTGGGTCTCTGACCCCACCAACTCGGACACTTCTGGACCTACACCTGCACTCTGTCAGAGGAGCTGCCTGGCTGCCCAAAGGACTCATCTGGACTGCTTTGCTGAGAGGGACTACTGCCATGCTGTTGCCCTGCTGACCTCTGACTTTGCTGGAAGACTCCGTCTTCCCCAGAATTGCTCTCCAAGGGTTTGGATTGAGCTTGGCCCCTGTTCCTGAAGTCTCAAAGCCAACAAAGAGTTTACCTCTTCAAAACATTCTTTGTGTGTCAAAAACCGACGCAAATCCTGCAGAAATCGACGGAAAGCCTGCATTGCGGCCGAGAAGTTGCTGAACAGCGTACCGGATCGAAGCAGTGCCTGTTCCTTCTTTCACTGCATCAAGGATTTTCAATGCATCATCCCTGGTCATCAAAATATACCCCTATCACAGTAAGAAACCAAGACTGCGCCCTGAAAACAACACAAATCCCTTGCATAGTGAAAGAAACAACGCATGGTCTGTGCAGCGTTGCAAAATCTGACGCAACACCCTATTTTTCCACACACCTCCTCCTCTGTGGTCTCTGTGCATCGTTATTTTTGACGCATACCAGGTACTGTGTATAACAAAGAGGCAAGTATTTATTTCTAAGGATTGAGGCTCTTTTAATCCTTTTTAAAGTGATATTTCAACTTGTGCTTATTGTATCTGTGTCATTTTGACCTTCTTCCATTCAGAAAAATATTATCTATTTTTCTAAACTTGTGTGGTGTATTTTTGTGTCGTTTTCATTGTGTTACTGTATGATTATTGTATGATTTATTGCCCAAATACTTTACACATTGCCTTCTAAGTCAAGCCTGACTGCTCAGTGCCAAGCTACCAGAGCGTGGCCACAGGATAATTCAGATTGCTTTGTGATTCACCATGACTAGGATTGTGGACCCTACTTAGACAAGGGTGTATACCTCTGCCAACTAGAGGCCCCAGTTCTAACACACTATAATTAGGAGGCAGCTTATGGGCAAAAGACCCACCACTTTATGCTATGCATCCTTTTTGGCTCATTATTATTTGTTCTTAATAAAGACTTTGAGAGAAGTATCTAATTTCTAAATAGAATATTTTCTTTTCTCAAGGTTTATCCTGACATTATTATGTCTTTACAATGTCAATTATAAAAATCTGAGTAACATAAAACATAAAATTAATTTCATTTAAATATCATGTTTGTACAATGTGGAGATTAGTGATAAACAACTGTAATAGACACTGTAACTTTGGTGCAAGCATCCACCATGCTAATGGACACTTAAGCCAAATAAAACATGTTTACTTTTTTTACATTGTTTATACAGGTGTGCTTATTTAAAAAAACAGATATACATTCAACATTAAATAAAATAGAGTTAAAGAAAATGTAATGATACAAAGAAAAGGCACTAGACGGGAAATGTGACATTAATTAAGTTTAGAAGTAACATTGATTTTAAATTTCTTATAAACTAACGTTTTACGTTGTTTAGTGCAATTTCCACATTTTATTAAATGTATGTTGTTCTAAGAATCTGTAATGCATATTTATCTGCTTTGATAATTTAGGGACAACGATTAAACACACCTGTATTAACACATTTTGAATAAGGGATTGGATGGGAATGCACATCGTGACCGGCCTGGCGGGAAAACTGGCTTTGCTCTGGCAGACAGCCACTTTTGCCTACGGCGTCGTTGACACAAGTGTAAAAGTCTGGCAGTGACAGTCGGTCGCCAACAGACTATCATCTATGGGCCCCCCAGCATCTAAATAGAACGGGGGGACCTCCTAGACAGCAGAAAGAATATTAGACTGAAAAGCCACAGCATTACCAATTGCGCCAAAAGCTAAATCAGGCCACAGTCTTATATATTGGCACGGGAATGTATCTCAAAATACTGGTAGGACATATCACAAAACTTTTCTATTATGTAGCAAGGGTGTGCAGTACTACTTTAAATAATGTTTTCTCATTGCAATGCATCCCTGTAATTATTAACAACTCTTATATTATAAAAATAATAATATTACTTTTACACATTTTTCTACACATATTAAATGACAACTAATATTAAATGCCATTTAAATGTCACAGTAATGTTGGTTTTCTATAGAAATTTGTGGCAAGGATTTTGGATCAGCCCTTAGGAAATCTGTTGAATGTATGTTTGAAATGTTTTACAGAGTGAATGCCACATTTTGCTCATTTACATTTGATTCTACATTTATTATAACCTCTGAGAGGTGAATGTGTTAAAGGAAATAAAAGCAAAATCTGCGACTATGTGCAATGGTGTGCTGCACACTGGCTCCTAATGAGATGGTTGTAGCTCAGACAGAAGAGACAGCAGCGTGGCCCCAGCAAAAGGATCGAGAGCTTACAGCAGTAATTATGTAGCTCTGTGCTGAAGAGGCATTTCCCGCACTCTCTGGTACAAACTGTCAGCCGTGCTCTAGTTTTTTCAGTGCCTTCGTAATCACAGTACTATAAGGTAACTTCCAGCATAAAACAACAATCGCAGTGGAACAGAGCTACCCTTC
Source organism: Pleurodeles waltl (assembly GCF_031143425.1). NCBI lineage: Eukaryota > Metazoa > Chordata > Amphibia > Caudata > Salamandridae > Pleurodeles > Pleurodeles waltl. Next base: position 360,798,631 of record NC_090449.1, on the reverse strand, counting down.
TAGCACTCCTTTTTTACTGCTTTTGAAGGGGAGCTCTGGGAATGGTTTTTGGTACTAATCAGTAAAAGATGAGCATTGCATTACGGGCTGCATGTCGCACAGTCATAGGTACAGAGTTGCCTCTGTCTGTGTAAATGAGTCCAATCCCAGAGAACCAGGAGAAGCCCTTCTGGGAGAGGAAGAGGCATGGTAGAAAGGGCAATGTGCTTAACTCCTGCAGTCACCTGTTCTGCAGTTCTCAACATTGAATTGGCATTTGGATTCCTGTTTACCTTTGGTAGCATGCTGCACTGTTTCCTGGTTTCTTGGCACAACCTTGCGGATGCCATGCCAGATCACAGATGCAGGAGCAGTTTTCTTGTGTGGCAACAGACTTCGCATCCACTAAGCCTGAATTGAATATATCCTTCTGGCATTGTGACACATAATGGGGTGTAAAAACAATTTGCAGAGTGTTCCTATTTATGTCCACAGAGACAATACTTAAATCTGAAGGGCTTGAGGACTGGTCCAATACATTGTTTGCTCTCTGCACTTTGAATGTTGACTTTTACCATGATCTTATCATTTAGAAAAGTGCTCTTTGCTTGCTGCTCCAGCAATCCCGTAACCATGGGACTGCCTTCAGGCAGAACCTGAGCAAACAAAAGGGGTCATTCCGACCCTGGCGGTCCATGACCGCCAGGGCCGGGGACCCTGGAAGCACCGCCAACAGGCTGGCGGTGCTTCCTGGCCAATTCTGACCGCGGCGGTAAAGCCGCGGTCAGAAAAGGGGAACCGGCGGTTTCCCGCCGGTTTTCCCCTGGCCAAAGGAATCCTCCATGGCGACGCTGCAAGCAGCGCCGCCATGGGGATTCCGACCTCAGGCTGGCGGGAACGGGTGTCGTGGGGCCCCTGGGGGCCCCTGCACTGCCCATGCCACTGGCATGGGCAGTGCAGGGGCCCCCTAACAGGGCCCCATAAAGATTTTCAGTGTCTGCTTGGCAGACACTGAAAATTGCAACTGGTGCCACTGCACCCGTGGCACCGCAGCAAATCCGCCGGCTCCATTCGGAGCCGGCTTCATCTTTGCTGGGGCTTTCCCGCTGGGCCGGCGGGCGATCTTTTGCAGATCGCCCGCCGGCCCAGCGGGAAAGTCGGAATGTCCCCTGTGGTCATCTGACTGCGGGGCGGTGTTTGTGCGGTTTCCGCACGGCGGGCGGTGCCCGCCGCCCGCCGGGGTCGGAATGACCCCCAAAATGTTACAATGTGATTGTGAATTACTTTCAGTGGGTTTGCTCCCATTAATTCTGCACTTGCTTGAAGGGAAGGCTTGTAACATGGACTTCCTCCGAATAGGTCCACGAGTCCTCTTTAAGGGCACAATCCTATCTCAGTCAATCATTCTTGTGGAGTTATAAAAATATTTATTAGCCTTGACCAATTGCAGATTCTGACCAGTTTGATCAATGCTAATTTACTATGGGGGTCATTCTGACCCTGGCGGTAATCACCGCCAGGGCGGAGGTTGGCGGTAGCACCGCCAACAGGCTGGCGGTGCTCCTCCGGGCATTCTGACCGCGGCGGTACAGCCGCGGCCAGAAGCGGAAGGCCGGCGGTGTACCGCCGACTTTCCGCTGCCCATGGGAATCCGCCATGGCGGCGCAGCTTGCTGCGCCGCCATGGGGATTCTGACACCCCATACCGCCATCCTGTTCCTGGCGGTTCGCCCGCCAGGAACAGGATGGCGGTATGGGGTGTCGAGGGGCCCCTGCAGTGCCCATGCCAATGGCATGGGCACTGCAGGGGCCCCCGTCAGAGGGCCCCACAAAGATTTTCACTGTCTGCTGTGCAGACAGTGAAAATCGCGACGGGTGCCACTGCACCCGTCGCACCCCTTCAACTCCGCCGGCTCAATTCTGAGCCGGCTTCCTTGTTGATGGGGCTTTCCCGCTGGGCCGGCCGGCGGTCTTCTGGCGGTCGCCCGCCGGCCCCGCGGGAAAGACAGAATGACCGCCACGGTCTTTTGACCGCGGAGCGGTCTTTCGGCGGGAACCGCTTGGCGGGCGGCGACCGCCGACCGCCGCGGTCAGAATCACCCCCTATGTCTTCTGACCTGACCTACAGAAGGTTGCTTGAAATGTTTTGTGTGTACCCAGGGTTACACCTTTGTCCCTGGTTCTTCAGTGGATCTTTGCTGGATCACTGGAGGAGCCACTTGAAAATCCTGATCAAGATGATCTGATCGACCTTTGCTGGCTGTGCCACATGCACAGTGCCATGCCTACCAAAGGATGCCTGTAATGTTTCAAGTGGGTCTGGAGAGATCAACTTAGTCCCTGGTTCATCCAGAAACCCTAATTCAGTGGCACTTGGCGCAGTCATTGGAGTGCTTATTTACAAGGAATCTTGGTGTTTCTGCTTGACAGCAAAGATAGAATATAAGTTGTTGCTGAGCTCGCCATTCGTCTCTGCACACCGAGCACTCTTTCTTGCCTTCCTAGCATGCTTTTTTTGTCTTTTACTTTGCACTTGGTTCTTTGGCTCGCTTGCTTCAATAGTCTTAAGCGAGGGCAGTTCAAGAGGTGACAGGGCCTGCTCAATTGTCTTTGAATTTGCAGGCCTAATACTAGAGATAGTGTGTGAATTAGCCACTTCTGTTTTTTTTTATTTGCTGATTATCCATTGTTTGTACTTGACAACAGGAATTCCCCTCTAGAGTAGGCATTGTGGAAGATGTTGCCTCATCGCAGGTTATCATTTCACTTAAGATGCCAGGTAAAATGGCAGGAAAATAACTTAATTCATCAATGATTAGGCTGCACTTGCATGCATCATGTTGGACTTGGTGAGTTATTGCCTGTGCAGTAGTGATCCAGTGTGTTAACATTTTGAGTTTAGTATTGATACCCGCAATATGCGATGCCATAATGTTCATGATGTCAATCTGAAGGTCCAGTTTGTTTGGCTGCATATTTAGCTATGAGATTGAAGTTTGCAAAAAGCTTAATAAAGAGGACTGTGTAAAAAAGAAACGTTCTCTGCCTTTGTTTGATTAAAGCACTCATTGGGTAGAAGGCACACACATGCTTCTCTGTTGGACCCAAAACTCCTGAAAATTAGATCACTTCTGGATTCAAGAGGAACCTCTGCCAAGAAGAAGAGCTGAAGAGCTGAGGAGAAGTGCTCTCCCTGCCTATGACTGTGCTTTGTTGGGCTATCCTGCAGTTGCTGCTTCTGCCTGTGAAAGGGGACAAAGACTGGACTTTGTGGTATATTCCTGCTTGAGAAAAATATCCAAGTGCTTGGATTGAGCTTGCCTCCTCTTCTGAAGTTTCAGGGCCATCAAAGACTTCCTCTGCCAGCACCTGGACTCTCTGCTGAGACTCCTGCCCTGCCAAGTGGTGCCTAATCATGTCCCTGGGCCCTTGACAGGAGAAGTTGGTGGACTCTCTGCTGAGACTCCGCTGCCAAATTCTGTGACGCCACCTGCAACGGAAGCTGTGGTCCTTGCTGGAGTGTGATGACCTCACAGGCCCGATGTCTCTGCAGCTTCGCTGAAGTCCGTGACTCGGTCGAAGTTTCCGCACCATGCTGTGACCGCCGGACATCGACTCCGCTGGAAGTGCGCACACCCAACGTTTTGCACCGGCGCCGCCTCAACTCCACTGCTCCAGAGCAAGGACCCGATGCCCCTTTGTGACGCCTCTGCTCCTTCGCCCCACAGCCCTTGAACGCACGCCACTTCAGATCCAGCGACGCTGCGATCCCCGACTCAGTGCACTGGCTTGTTTCCTCATTTTCACAAGGTACTGTACCTGGGGGTATGTGTGACTCCGTGACCGGTGTCATTGGTATCGGATTGTCGGGAATGACTCAGTCATGACATCTTGATATTACCTAATCAAAGCATTTGTGTTTCTAAGTGCTATTTTTGTGTTTAATCTTTAAAAATTCATAACTTGGCTTGTGTATGTTGGATTTTTGTCGGTTTTGGTCTTGTTTTGTTCAGAGAAATAATGGCTATTTTTCTAACCTTGTGTTGAGTCATTTTGTAGTATTTTCACTGGATTATTGTGTGGGTTGGTACAAATACTTTACGCATTGTCTCTGAGTTAAGCCTGAATGCTCGTGCAAAGCTACCGAATGGGGTGAGCGGGGGTTAACTGAGTGTGAGTCTCCTTTATCCTGACAAGAGTGAGGGCCCTTGCTTGGACAGGGGTCAACCTGACTGCCAACCAAAGACCCAATTTCTAACATATTGTATGAGTCAAGTGACTCAAAATTTCTATTATTGAAAGGGCTGGCTCATTTTTTGTTGTTATAGAAGCGTTAGTAGGGTCTACCTGCAGTGGTCGAACCAATTGACTCAAGCTCTCTGTTAATGAAGGTGCACTCTATTCATGATTATTGGTTAAGTTATTGGTCTGACCCCCGGAGATTGTGCAAGTTCCTCATTGTTCATTATGGAGGTTGAGTAATGCCAAAAGTCCTCCAAATCTTCATTTGGAATGCCTGCATTGTTACCAATGAGGTTTCCATGTATGGGGGAGCAGTTTGGGTCTGGACCTTGATCTATCCTTGGCATTGAATGGTGGTAGTTTGAGGCATGTAACAATGCCAGTGCCGAGGGGGCAATACATTGGACTGATCAGTTGATCCTAGGGTAGATCTTTGGTCTGTTCCTGTCACTGCATCTTGACACTTGGGGGCGTGGACCTGTGCCTGAATCGTATCAATTTTGCCCCATTGCGGATCACTTATTGCTGAAATTCTGATGCGTACCCTCTGTTTTACGCTGGAACTTTGGCACTAGTCAGAATGGATTGTTAATGAATCCAGTTTTGGTGGTGTGAGAGGGTTTGTCAGACCTTCAATGACTTCTGTTCTAGAATATATAACTGCAGCTGGATCCTTTAAAAATGTGAACTTGCAGAAACATACTGACTTCCCCAACTAAGCTTGGAAAGGTGATATTAATGGGGTAGTCTGGTCTACAACAACCTTTGACATATTGGCTATCGTGCCGTTGACTTCAATTTCTTTTGAGACTTTTTTTGATTCTGGGTCTTTGGCATAGTTATTTGTTGTTTGACACTGCCTGACCTCATATTTCTTTTGTCTGTTGATAATTTACTTGACAAAATTAACTGTATCCGATAACGTGTCTGTTAGAAATGGGGTTTTTGGTTGGCAGTCAGGTTACCCCCTGTCCAAGCAAAAGCCCTCACTCTAGTCAGGGTAAGTCACACACAATCCAAGATTATCCTGTGCCCACCCTCTGGTAGCTTGGCACGAGCAGTCAGGCTTAACTTAGAAGGCAATGTGTAAAGTATTTGTGCAATAAATCATACAATACCACCATATAGCACCACAAAAATACACCACACAGTGTTTAGAAAAATATAGAATATTTATCAGGATAATTGTAGGTCAAAAGAATAAAGTTGCAATGGGAAATTGTAGAGATATCACTGAAAAGTGATATAAAGTGTCTTAAGTCTTTAGAATATAAACAAAGTCTCTTTCAAGCACAAGTACCTGGTTTGGAGTGGAAAAATCTCCTCAGAGGGCCACAAAGGAAGAGGTGCGTGGAAAAAGGGTGTGTGCGTCGATTTCTCCCCAGCACACACGGACTTGCGTCCTTATTTTCCACGCGGGGAAGTCGTGCGTCGTTTTCCGGCGCGCGGACAGTCTCTTTCTGTGGGTCGCGGGGATTACCAGATGTCCCGGGTCTGTGCGTGGATTTTCCTGCTTGTTTTCTGGCTGCGCGTCGTTCTGCGGGGCTGCGCATCGAAATTACGATCTCACGGCAGGCGTCGCGTCGATTTCTCCTCTAGAGGTCGGACGGCTTTGTCCTTGCGAAGCCGTGCGTCGGGTTTCCAATCGTCCCAAGAGCGTTGCGTCGCTCAGCGTCGGTGTGCGGTGTTTTTCTCGCCGCGGAACAAGCTGTGCGTCGAAATTTTCGGCGCACGGAGCGTCCAAGTGAAAAAGAGAAGTCTTTTTGGTCCTGAGACTTCAGGGAACAGGAGGCAAGCTCTATCCAAGCCCTTCGAGAGCACTTTCACAGCCAGACAAGAGTTTAGTAAGGCAACAGGAAAACAGCAAGGCAGCAGTCCTTTGGAGAAAGCAGACAGGTGAGTCCTTTGAGCAGCCAGGCAGTTCTTCTTGGCAGGATGTAGTTTCTGCTTCAGGTTTCTTCTCCAGCAAGTGTCTGGTGAGGTAGGGCAGAGGCCCTGTTTTATACCCAAATGTGTCTTTGAAGTGGGGGAGACTTCAAAGAGTGGCTAAGAAGTGCACCAGGTCCCCTTTCAGTTCAATCCTGTCTGCCAGGGTCCCAGTAGGGGGTGTGGCAGTCCTTTGTGTGAGAGCAGGCCCTCCACCCTCCCAGCCCAGGAAGACCCATTCAAAATGCAGATGTATGCAAGTGAGGCTGAGTACCCTGTGTTTGGGGTGTGTCTGAGTGAATGCACAAGGAGCTGTCAACCAAGCCCAGCCAGACGTGGATTGTAAGGCACAGAAAGATTTAAGTGCAAAGAAATGCTCACTTTATAAAAGTGGCATTTCTAGAATAGTAATATTAAATCCAACTTCACCAGTCAGCAGGACTTTATATTACCATTCTGGCCATACTAAATATGACCTTCCTACTCCTTTCAGATCCGCAGCTACCACTTCAATACTGTATGAGGGCAGCCCCAATGTTAACCTATGAAGGGAGCAGGCCTCACAGTAGTGCAAAAACGAAATTAGGAGTTTTACACTACCAGGACATGTAAACTACACAGGTACAAGTCCTGCCTTTCACCCACACAGCACCCTGCTCTAGGGGTTACCTAGGGCACACATTAGAGGTGACTTATATGTGGAGAAAGGGGAGTTTTAGGCTTGTCAAGTACTTTTAAATGCCAAGTCAAGGTGACAGTGAAACTGCACACACAGGCCTTGAAATGGCAGGCCTGAGACAAGGAAAAAGGGGCTACTTAAGTGGGTGGCACAACTAGTGCTGCAGGCCCACTAGTAGCATTTAATCTACCGGCCCTATGCACATAGAGTGCACATTACTAGGGACTTATAAGTAAATTAATAGTCCAATCAGGTATGATTCAAGGTTACCATGTTTTAAGGGAGAGAGCATATGCACTTTAGCACTGGTTAGCAGTGGTAAAGTGTGCAGAGTCTAAAAGCCAGCAAAAACAGTGTCCAAAAAGTGGAGGGAGGCAGACAAAAGGTTAGGGGTGACTACCCTAAGGCTGTCAGGTCTAACATGTGTCCCCCCCAGCTGAAAGTGGGGAGAGCTACCCGACCTCCTGGGAGCTCTCATCGCTAAGGCGCAAGTATCTGGAGAGACCATCAGCATTGGCGTGGTCAACCTCTGGGTGATGTTCCACCGTAAAGTCCATCCCCTGTAGGGAAATGGACCACCTCAAGAGTTTTGGATTCTCACCTCTCATCTGCATGAGCCATCTGAGGGGCCTGTGGTCTGTCTGAACCCGGAAGTGAGTCCCAAACAGGTAGGGTCTTAGCTTCTTCAGTGCCCAGACCACAGCAAAAGCTTCTCTCTCAATAGCACTCCACCTCTGTTCCCGTGGTAATAGCCTTCTGCTAATAAAGACTACCGGTTGGTCTATGCCCTCCTCTTTTAGCTGTGATAGAACTGTCCCTATGCCATGCTCTGAAGCGTCTGTCTGCACAATAAATTCCTGGGAGTAGTCAGGGGCCTTGAGCACGGGGGCTGTGCACATGGCTTCCTTTAGGGCGTCAAAGGCTTTCTGACAAGCCTCTGTCCAATTCAGCAACCTAGGTTGTTTCTTGGAAGTGAGTTCTGTCAAGGGTGACACAATGGTACCATAGCCCTTGACAAATCTGCGGTAGTATCCTGTGAGGCCTGAAAAGGCTCTCACCTCAGTCTGCGTTCGAGGTGGTTGCCAGGCCTTGATAGTTTCAATCTTGGCCTGGAGTGGCTGCACCTTGCCACCACCCACTAGGTGTCCCAAGTACACCACGGAACCCTGCCCAATCTGGCACTTACTAGCCTTGATGGTCAGGCCTGCCTGTTGCAGGGCCTGAAGCACCTCCTTGAGGTGAAGCAGGTGTTCCTCCCAGCTGGAACTGTAGACAGCTATGTCATCCAGGTAGGCTGCACAGAAGGCATCCTTGCCAGCTAGGACTCCGTTAACCAACCGTTGGAAGGTAGCGGGGCATTTTTCAATCCAAACGGCATCACCTGGAACTGGTAATGGCCATCAGGGGTTGAAAATGCGGATTTTTCCTTAGCCCCCTCAGTCAGGGCGATCTGCCAGTACCCTGAAGTAAGATCAAACGCACTCAGGAACTTGGCAGCGCCCAGCCTGTCAACGAGCTCATCCGCTCGGGGGATGGGGTGAGCATCAGTCCGTGTGACTGAGTTGAGACTCCGGTAGTCCACACAGAACCGGAGTTCTGGCTTCGCACCTGGGGCATTAGCCTTAGGGACCAACTCCACTGGGCTGGCCCAGGGACTACTGGATTTCTCGATAACCCCTAGAGTCAACATCTTGGAGACCTCCTCCTTGATGCTGGCCTTCACCTTATCCGACAACCTGTAAATTTTGTTCTTCACAGGGAGACTGTCACCGGTGTCAATATCATGAACACAGAGGTGGGTCAGTCCAGGAGTAAGGGAGAACAGGGGAGAGAACTGCTCCAACAGCTCATAGCAGTCTCTTTAGAGTCAGGGAGTCAGAAAGAATGACCCCGCTTACTGACCCATCACCTTCTTGGGCAGAGAGGAGGTCGGGGAGAGGTTCACTCTCCTCTTCCATTCCTTCATCTGTGACCAGAAGCATGTTGATCTCCGACCTCTCAAAATGAGCCTTTAGTCGGTTCACATGGAGCACCCTTAGGAGATTCCTAGGGGTTTGGAGGTCCACTAGGTAAGTGGCCTCCCCTTTCCGCTCCTTTATTTCAAATGGGCCAGACCAGCGGTCCTGGAGAGCTCTGGGCTCTACTGGCTCCATTACCCACACTTTGTCTCCAGGTTGAAACTCTACCAGGGTGGCCTTCTGGTCATACCAGTATTTCATTACCTCTTGACTGGCCTCAAGGTTACTTTGGGCCTCTTTCCAGAAGCGGGTCATCTGGTTGCGTTGGGCCAACATGTAGAGACCACGTCCTGAGGGGGTGCCTTTGGAGATTTCTCCAATCCCTCCTTGACAATGCTTAAGGGTCCCCTGACAGGGTACCCATAGAGAAGCTCAAAGGGACTGAACCCTACCCCCCTCTGGGGGACCTCTCTGTAAGCAAAGAGAAGGCATGGTAAGAGGACGTCCCACTTACGCCTCATGGCCTCAGGGAGGCCACCAATCATGCCTTTCAGGGTCTTGTTGAATCTCTCCACAAGACCATTAGACTGGGGGTGATAGGGTGTGGTGAACTTGTAGGTTACACCACACGCATCCCACAGAGACTTCATGCATGCAGACATGAAGTTAGTGCCTCTGTCAGACACTATCTCCTTGGGGAATCCCACACGGGTAAATATCCCCATCAGAGTTCTGGTCACCACCGGTGCAGTTACGGTCCTCAGAGGGATTGCCTCTGGGTAACGGGTGGCATGGTCCACCAAAACCAGGATGAACCTGTTGCCTAAGGCAGTTTTGGGATCCAAGGGACCAACAATGTCGATGCCCACCCTTTCAAAGGGGGTGCCAACGACAGGAAGTGGAATCAGGGGGGTTTTAACCCTTTTTCCTGCTTTACCACTGGCCTGGCAGGTAGGACAAGATCTGCAGAACTTATCTGAGTGTGTCCTCATTTTGGGCCAATAAAAGTGGGTGACAAGCCTGTTAAAGGTCTTGCCTTGCCCCAAATGTCCTGCCAGGGGAATGTCGTGAGCCAGACCCAGTAGGAAGGTTCGTAACATTGGGGGACCACCAGCGTACGTGCTGCCCCAAAGGCCGGAACCTTAGGCTCACTGTAGAGGAGATCATTCTCCCAATATAGGTGGTGATCGCCAGAGGCGTCACCCGCTGCCTGGTTTGAGGCTTGTTTCCTCAGACCTTCCAGAGTGGGACATTCTTTCTGCGCCATGCAGAATTCCTCCCTGGTGGGTCCACCCTCAACTTGCCAGCCAACAAGCTCAGGTAAGTCACCTAGGGTGGCATTGTCCTCCCCAGTTGGCTCGGGAGCCTCCTCCTCAGGAGCCCCGTCTGCCACTGCGGGAACTTCTGGGGCCGGTTTCCCGCGCCCCTTGTCCCTCCTCTTGGCAGCTCTCTGGGCCATCGTTCCAGGCTCCAGACGCCCTTGACTTCCCTCTCGGTCAGCCATGGACCGTGTGGTCATGCAGACCCACTCAGGTAACCCTAACATCTCCAGGTGAGACTTGAGCTCCACTTCTTTCCAAGCAGTATGCTCAAGATCATTGCCTAACAGACAATCTACAGGCATGGCAGGACTCACAGCTACTTTCAGTGTCCAGAGACCCCCCTCCACTCAAAGGGAACCAGAGCCACCGGTAGGTGACTCTCACGATTGTCAGCGACAATGACCTGGTGGAATGTATTAGGGACTATCTGCTCTGTTGACACCAGCTGACTCTTGATAGTAGTCATACTGGCTCCTGTGTCACGCAGAGCCTCCACCTTCTGCCCATCAATGGTGACCCACTGCCGGTACTTGGAAGTATTTTTGGGCATGTGGGCCTTGGGCACCATTTCTCCTTCTCCCAGGGACACTAGGGAAATCACTACCTGTTCCCCAAAGCTATCTGGGTCCATCTCCCCCCCGAGCGCTACACTAGTCAACCCAGGTGCCTGTCTGGTAGTGGGCGGTGCCCTCTTGGGGCACTGGGGATCGCCTTTATAGTAACCATACTGGTAACACTCCATGCACTTGGGGTTAGATTTCCCTGACTTGTAATATGTCCCTGGCTTTTTCCCAAATCTGGAAAAGGAAGGGTTTCCACCCCCTCCCTGGGAATCCTTTTGGGGGCCTTTGGAGAGTTCCTTATCTGCAAGTTTATCTCCCCCCTCTTTCTTCTGTTGGGAACCCTGACCACCTTTGTGGGAGTCCCCCCCAGGTACCTTCTTGGACACTCTGGTGCTAACCCAGAGGGCCGCCTCCTCAGCAAGCTTCCTGGGATCAGTCAGCTTACTATCCACTAAGTGCTGGCGCAACTCTGTATAAGTAGTATTAAGCATATGCTCTCTCAGAATCAAGTCATATAAACCTTTATAATCAGCTACTTTGTTGCCCCACACCCATCCATTCAGTGCCTTACTGGAGAAGTCAAAGAAATCTACTATGTTTGTGTGGTTTGTTTGATGCTGTCCCTGAACCTCTGACGGTATCCCTCAGGGGTCAGCCCAAACTTGGCAAGTAAAGTGGCTTTCTGAAGTGGGTATGTGTTTTGATCAGGTTGATCCAATGTGAGGAGTGTATCCCTCCCCAATGGCGGTACATAACCCCACATAGCTACCCCCCATTGCCCTTCAGGAACCTCATGAGCCCTTAGTGCAACTTCATAAGCAGCTAACCACTTATCTATGTCATCTCCCACCACAAAACTGGGCACCACATTTTTGGGTATACAAACCTTCTTTTCTCCAGCAGGTCCTGTCAGTATGCTGCCACCATTATTGCTGGATTCAGACTGTCTCGCCTTTATCTCCAGCTCCTTGAGACTCAGTTCATGAGCCAACAATAGTTTCTTTTCAGCCAAAGCTCTCTCAGCCTCCACCTGTTTGGTTGCTCTTTCAGCTTCAGCTTGTTTGGCTTCTCTTTCTGCCCTTCTCTCCTCCTGTTGAGCCTCAATTTTCAGTTTTGCCATTTGCAATTGGAACTCCTTTTCTTCTCTCCTTTCCTCTGCAGTCAGGCTTTGCACAGAGACACTGCTCCCTGGTCTGGAAGGGGGCACAATTGCAGTGGTAACACCATCCACCGATAGTGAAAATTCCTCTGAGGGGCCATTTTCTGGCTCCTCTTCCTCATCATCCTCTAAATGGGCTTCGGCCCAGGCCCTCTGAAAGTCCTCCTTTCTGGAGAGCCCTTGGGTGGGTACCCTCATTGCACTGCAGAATCCTCTTGGTTGTTTGACCGTATATGTATCCAACTGGACTAGGTCAAAGTCCCCTGTCTGAGACCCAGTCAGAGACATGTTGAGTGAGGATTTAGTTTTTGAAAATTGTCAGGAAAAAAAACGGATTTGCAAAAAGAGATAAAAACCAAGTTGACCTTCAACTGTGGGTAGGTAGTGAAATACTTAGCTACTGTATGTCACTGCACAAATACAAGTCCTATCCTCACCGCTGATCACCAATGTTAGAAATGGTTTTTTTGGTTGGCAGTCAGGTTACCCCCTGTCCAAGCAAAAGCCCTCACTCTAGTCAGGGTAAGTCACACACAATCCAAGATTATCCTGTGCCCACCCTCTGGTAGCTTGGCACGAGCAGTCAGGCTTAATTTAGAAGGCAATGTGTAAAGTATTTGTGCAATAAATCATACAATACCACCATATAGCACCACAAAAATACACCACACAGTGTTTAGAAAAATATGGAATATTTATCAGGATAATTGTAGGTCAAAAGAATAAAGTTGCAATGGGAAATTGTAGAGATATCACTGAAAAGTGATAAAAAGTGTCTTAAGTCTTTAGAATATAAACAAAGGGGGTCATTCTGACCCTGGCGGTAATTACCGCCAGGGTGGAGGTTGGCGGTAGCACCGCCAACAGGCTGGCGGTGCTCCGCCGGGCATTCTGACGCCGCGGCCAGAAGCGGAAAGCCGGCGGTGTACCGCCGACTTTCCGCTGCCCATGGGAATCCGCCATGGCGGCGCAGCTTGCTGCGCCGCCATGGGGATTCTGACACCCCATACCGCCATCCTGTTCCTGGCGGTTCGCCCGCCAGGAACAGAATGGCGGTATGGGGTGTCGAGGGGCCCCTGGGGGCCCCTGCAGTGCCCATGCCAATGGCATGGGCACTGCAGGGGCCCCCGTAAGAGGGCCCCACAAAGATTTGCACCCGTCGCACCCCTTCAACTCCGCCGGCTCAATTCTGAGCCGGCTTCCTTGTTGATGGGGCTTTCCCGCTGGGCCGGCCGGCGGTCTTCTGGCGGTCGCCCGCCGGCCCCGCGGGAAAGCCAGAATGACCGCTGCGGTCTTTCGGCGGGAACCGCTTGGCGGCCGGCGACCGCCGACCGCCGCGGTCAGAATCACCCCCAAAGTCTCTTTCAAGCACAAGTACCTGGTTTGGAGTGGAAAAATCTCCTCAGAGGGCCACAAAGGAAGAGGTGCGTGGAAAAAGGGTGTGTGCGTCGATTTCTCCCCAGCACACACGGACTTGCGTCATTATTTTCCACGCGGGGAAGTCGTACGTCGTTTTCCGGCGCGCGGACAGTCTCTTTCTGTGGGTCGCGGGGATTACCAGATGTCCCGGGTCTGTGCGTGGATTTTCCTGCTTGTTTTCCGGCTGCGCGTCGTTCTGCGGGGCTGCGCGCCGAAATTACGATCTCACGGCAGGCGTCGCATCGATTTCTTCTCTAGAGGTCGGGCGGCGTTGTCCTTGCGAAGCCGTGCGTCGGGTTTCTGATCGGCCCAAGAGCGTCGCGTCGCTCAGCGTCGGTGTGCGCCATTTTTCTCGCTGCGGAACAAGCTGTGCACGGAGCGTCCAAGTGAAAAAGAGAAGTCTTTTTGGTCCTGAGACTTCAGGGAACAGGAAGCAAGCTCTATCCAAGCCCGTGGAGAGCACTTTCACAGCCAGACAAGAGTTTAGCAAGGCAGCAGGCCAACAGCAAGGCAGCAGTCCTTTGTAGAAAGCAGACAGGTGAGTCCTTTGAGCAGCCAGGCAGTTCTTCTTGGCAGGATGTAGTTTCTGGTTCAGGTTTCTTCTCCAGCAAGTGTCTGATGAGGTAGGGCAGAGGCTCTGTTTTATACCCAAATGTGCCTTTGAAGTGGGGGAGACTTCAAAGAGTGGCTAAGAAGTGCACCAGGTCCCCTTTCAGTTCAATCCTGTCTGCCAGGGTCCCAGTAGGGGGTGTGGCAGTCCTTTGTGTGAGAGCAGGCCCTCCACCCTCCCAGCCCAGGAAGACCCATTCAAAATGCAGATGTATGCAAGTGAGGCTGAGTACCCTGTGTTTGGGGTGTGTCTGAGTGAATGCACAAGGAGCTGTCAACCAAGCCCAGCCAGACGTGGATTGTAAGGCACAGAAAGATTTAAGTGCAAAGAAATGCTCACTTTCTAAAAGTGGCATTTCTAGAATAGTAATATTAAATCCAACTTCACCAGTCAGCAGGACTTTATATTACCATTCTGGCCATACTAAATATGACCTTCCTACTCCTTTCAGATCAGCAGCTACCACTTCAATACTGTATGAGGGCTGCCCCAATGTTAACCTATGAAGGGAGCAGGCCTCAAAGTAGTGCAAAAACGAATTTAGGAGTTTTACACTACCAGGACATGTAAACTACACAGGTACATGTCCTGCCTTTCACCTACACAGCACCCTGCTCTAGGGGTTACCTAGGGCACACATTAGAGGTGACTTATATGTGGAGAAAGGGGAGTTTTAGGCTTGTCAAGTACTTTTAAATGCCAAGTCGAGGTGACAGTGAAACTGCACACACAGGCCTTGCAATGGCAGGCCTGAGACAAGGAAAAAGGGGCTACTTAAGTGGGTGGCACAACTAGTGCTGCAGGCCCACTAGTAGCATTTAATCTACCGGCCCTATGCACATAGAGTGCACATTACTAGGGACTTATAAGTAAATTAATAGTCCAATCAGGTATGATTCAAGGTTACCATGTTTTAAGGGAGAGAGCATATGCACTTTAGCACTGGTTAGCAGTGGTAAAGTGCGCAGAGTCTAAAAGCCAGCAAAAACAGTGTCCAAAAAGTGGAGGGAGGCAGGCAAAAAGTTAGGGGTGAATACCCTAAGGCTGTCAGGTCTAACAGTGTCCAATCTAATGATCCAGCATTTTGGTACTTTGGTGCTTTACGCTTTGTAATCTCAGGAATGCAAGTGCTGCCTACAGCCACCAGGCCACACCCCAACTACGTGGGGGCCAGTTGCAGCCACTGTAGCGTATCCTGGTCCTCTGCTGCACGTTCCCTTACAGTAAGGGGTTGTGATGCCCGTCCTTTAAATGGCAGACATTTTTTGCTGGTTAATTGATTAAGCGACCACACCCTCTAGTAAATTGCCAGAATCCTTGTTGAGTATCTAGGGGGGCTCGAGCATGCTGGCGGTATTTCACTGACCAATTATCAATTGAAAAGAAGAGAATGTTTCTACACCACCACAACATTCCTATATGGAGGGGACATAGCACACGTTTATAGTGTTTACATACAAGCACTGAGCTTCTGGGATCCGGGTGTTTGTGAAGGCTGAAGGTAGATAGGTGAGGAAAATCAGGAGCAATGTACTTGTAGTTTATTAATGAATTAGATCCCTCCGGAGAGGCAGTGGCTGAAACTCAAGGCGTACCACATATGTCAACTACTTCAAAATGGACAACACCTAATGCGTGGAATGCAGAGAGCAGCCCCGCCAAGAGAGCAAGCTGTACTGGCCTAATGCAAGCTTCTTTTGCCCCAACTGCAGGGAAACTACAGCACTAGCCTTACCCGCTATCCACACTGCCTCTAACCTATACCCAGCCATGCCACTAAACAGAAGGGAGGAGCCCTTCTAATAGAGACCACGGCTGATGGTGGATGGCTAGCTGCTGCTGAAGCAGGGAAGGCCACACCTGGGGCTTACCAGGTTAACAGGATTAACAAGTTGGGGTTGCGGTGTGGTCGCACATTAGGGCTGAAGTCACCCACTCACATCTCATCATCTCCCTCCTCCTCGTCTCCCCTGATAAACTGCTCACTGGGCTGGGACCAGAGTCACTGTTTCTAACATTGCTTCTGTCGCTCTCCCTCAGAGGCTCGCCACACCCTTGCATTCACCATCTGATGTCTGACGTCTCATCCACCAAAGGACTCTCAAAGTGAGAGGGTTTATGTGACAAACTTGCTCGATACTAGGAGGGTAGGAAAGAGGGTTTTGTTTCTCGCACACAACATTTAAATGAAATATGCAAGTATTTTAGAATTTATCAGAATTGTGTAAGAACAAACAGAGCACATTTTTTGTTATTTCTGCAGTGTGTTGGAAACAAATACTTTAATGTGATCAAAACAAATCATTAAACTAAGTGATCCAATTTCCACACACTTTTGTCTGGGAACTGTATAGTTTCATTAGTAGAACTGTATGTCTGTTCAAATATATTGGTTATTTCAATTGAAAAAATATGTTATCTGTAATGGCAGTGTGCTACCACACCATGAACATACCACTATGCATCACTCCACTGTACTCTGCACCAATCCACACCACTGCACTCTAATCTGCACTACTACACTTTACAGCACTCCACACCACTGCACTCTGCACCACTCCACTCTTCTCCACGGTACTCTATGCCACTTCATGCTATGCCTCTCTACTCTACCCTGTGCCACGCTAACATTGCCAAAGCACTCTTTGCCACTCTACTGTAAAAACGGCACTCTTCACCACTGCACTCTACAACAATATAGTCTAGGCCACACCCATCTACTCTGCACAACTCTATCCTATGCCACTGTAGTGTACGCCACTCTGCAACACTGGACTCTGTGCCACTGTAATCCATGCCACTACACTCTATGCCAAAGCCCTTTACTCTGTTACACTCATCTCTATGCCCCTGCACTCTTTGCCAGTCCACTGTACTCCTCTCTAATCTACTCTGCACCACTGCACTCTATACCACTGCACTCAACACAACTTCGTCTGTGCCATTATACTTTATGAACCACTTTACGCGAATGCACTCTACCCTGCACCACTCCACTTCACTCTACATCACTTCGCTCTACTCTGAAATAATCTACTGTAAGCCACTGCGCTCTATGCCACTCTTATCCACTCTGCGCTACCCCACTCTATGCCACTGCACGCTACACCACTCTTTTCTTAACCACTGCACTCTACGCCACTGCACTCTACTCTTCATCGCTGTACTTTATGCCACTGCTCTCCCAGCCTTCCTACTCCACTGTACACCACTGCATTCTGACACTCTGCAACACAGCATTCTCTAACACTGAACTGTTTGCCACTCTACTCTATGCCACTCCACTCTATGCCACTGCACTCTAGGGTACTATACTCTATACCACACCACTTTATGCTACTCTACTCTGCACTACTGTACGCCAGTGCACTCTATGCCACTCAACTCTACTCTGCACTGTACGACATTGCACTTTATGCCACTCGACTGTCCTCTGCACCACTGCCCTCTGCATCACCCAACTCTGTGCCACTCCACTCACCACCACTCTAGGCCACTCTAGTCTACACCACTGCACACTACACCACTCTACTCTACTCTGCACTGCTCTAATCTGTGCCACTCCATTCTGCCCCACTACACTCTGCATCCCTCCACTCTACTATACACCACTCAAATCTATGCCACTGCATTTTACAACACTGGATTGTACACCTGTGAATTCAATGGCACTTCACTCAATGCCACTGAACTCTAAGCCACTATACTATGCAACACTCGATGCCAATACACTCAACACCAATCCACTCTAATTTATGTGAATGCTACCCTACTCAACTCCACACTATGCCACTCTAATACACAACACTCTCTGCCACTAGACTCTAAAATCCTCTGCTCCACTGTTCGCCATTCCACTCTACAACACCCACACTACACTCTTCCGTGCCACTAACCTTTAGCTATGCTGAACATCAGCCATGCTGGTAAAGAACAAGGCTAAAATACATTGGCCAAGCCAGTAGCTCTTGCATAGGCCAGACCTATTGCTTTTGTCAATGCTATTCTATTTAATTTGATGGGAAAAGGGGACAGAAGTTGTGTTGGGTCTCAAAGAGAACTTAATGGATATTAGCTGTATGTTTAAGAGATTGTTCCAAATATTACATAGTCCATTTTTAAATATGCAATAATAACCCTGCTCTCTTTACACCGACAGCTCCAACACCAGAAAATATGCTGACATAGACAGATTATTAATGAACATAGGGAGAAATATTACATCAATGTGAAATGTGGGTTTGCGGTTGTATAAAGGTCGATCAACATCAGCTTCACCAATTGGCAAAGGCAGACCACGTCTGTGCATGCTTCCTCTTATTTTAGTAACAATGAGTAAAGGGCAAATTATGCCAGTAATAATCTAAATTATCATTTTATATAACGTGGTAACAACTAATAGAGTGGCTACTGGTTCTACTGGATCAGAATGAAGTGGAAATAAGCAAGGGAACATGGTCTAGTGACCAAGAGGGAAACATGTTAAAAACTTGACTATGTTGTGTGCTCCCCAGCTAGTCTTGTATTTTCAATATTTGCATCTTCTTTTATATGGGAAAATATGAGTTCGAATAAATCTACTAAAGGCTACATAAAAACTGACCATTTACCTGACAGCATCCTATTTTGAAATCCTTTGAGCTTTTCAGAGGGCTTTAAATGACCATGGGCCTGATTTAGAACTCCGCGGACGTGTTACTCCATCACATCAGTGAGGGATATCCCGTCTGCCAGAATTTAAATCTCGTAGAATATAATGGGATTTAGATTTCTGTGGTTGAGCTATCCCTCAAGGTTGTAATAGAGTAACCCATCCACCGATTTCTAAATAAGGCCCTATGTCTTTTTTAGGGGAACCTTGGGATAATGGTGCCACTGAGGGAGGGCTTCCAAGCAATAAGAGGGGCTGATGAAGGGCTGTTTGGTAAAAAGGGGCAGCACATTATATGTTCCTTAAAAATAGACATGATTCTAATCCCCTTTCGTTACAGAGACAGGTAGATGTACCGCACAATGACATTTTGTTCATTCATTGTTTTGTACTCTGTGACCCCTTCCTTTAAAGTAACTATGGCCACACACTGATGTCGGACTGCCATGTCTCTATGGGATAATGTTGACTTTGTAATGTCAATATTAATACATAAACTCTGACGTGCTCGCGGCTTGTGGAAAGCTATTGCCAATACAGTTTCAGAACTTGAGTTACAGTGTAAATCACCTCAGTCCCAGAAATCTCATGGGAGTGTTAAAGCTACAAAAAATAAGCATTAAACAATTAACAAACTAGTCTTTATATTTACATACAAGTAACGTTCTTATGTGTGTGGCATTTGTATAGCGGGAACCTTGCCATAAGGGAGTGACGGAGACCGAAATTATCACAGCTCAGAATGTACGGAATAGAAATGGGCACATAGATCTCACCTTCTCAAGTTATCCCTGGATCTATGCCTTTGTAAGTGTACATATTGCACCTCTACTGGCTGCTAACACCATTGTGTGTTTTCACAGGGTGTAACATATTGCTTAAAAGCATATTTTTTTGGGAGGAGGCTCCTATGCAAATCCCTTACTAGGAACATTGATACATGCAATCCCCAGGGTTACTGCCGATAGTTGCTTGGAGCATTTATCCATGCTCTATGTGGGGGTACGTGAAGCCCCGTGTGTGGACACTCATATCTATTACTAGGCCCATTAGTGCATGCTTCATGTGAGGACACTGTTGCCCCTTACAAGGCTGATTCATGCATGTATTCTATAAGGCTACATTTATATGTTACTAGTTCCTCTGATGCATGCCCTGATTGCAGCCACTCACTGATGTCTGCTTTGTGTCTCACCACTGACAGCTGTTATGAGGTCCATTGATGTTTGCACTCTGTGGGAGCCCTGATTGTGTTATTAGACTCTGTGATGCACGTACTGAATGGGGACACTGATGCCCATTATAAGGCCCATTGATTCATGAACCCTGGTATTATGCTGGCTACTTGCAGCTACTGTCAAAATCTGTCAATGCAAGATTTACAACAAACAGCACACACCTAAAAATTCAGACATATTGGATTCTCTGTTGCTTTTTATTATGTTATTGTTAAAATATGTAGTTTCATGATGAATGGCTACTTCATGTTTTTCAGTATCATGAAATAGAGCACTCATTGTGTCTAGCTTAGGAGCAGAGAAGCAAGATCAGCTGTGTTACACTTGGTAACTATGACTTCTGGTTAAGAAATGTATTACTAGTATACGTTAACATCTTAAACATAGACCACCTAGCATTCAGATGTTCTGTAGTGATCTAGTTTGTGACTTTAGAAAAAATAGACCAGAACCGTAACTTGGCTTTGGCTTAATTACGCACTTCAGGTGATGGGACTATCACCTCACCTGGGTCGATGCAGCACGTTTTGCAATATCTCCTTTGGTCTAAATAGCACTAAGGTCTATTTCTACGGTGCCACTATTGCAAAGATAGACTGCACACCACCCACCATTTCAAGTTTGTTTGTGTTAGTTTTACTTCCACCGCTCATTTTGGAGCTCTGGTGTGTAGATGATAACGTTCTTTTTTTATTGTCTAATAATCAATATGGTATGTTGGTGTTTTCTATCTTTTTTGATTGGATGGGTGATATTTAATATATATCTAATTACGGTTTGTGTCATGACTGTATTGAATTATGTTAACTTTCAGCCTTGATGAAGTCAGAGCGGGTATTGTGCGCATGACGAAACATGTGTTGGCTGGACAGGCTGGACTGATGGACACTGAAGAACACATCTAATAAAACAACTGGACCTACTGAATATAGAGATACAGACAATGGTCATATTTATTTAACTTGAGTGCCCTGGAATGTTTATCGTTTTTAATCTGTTTGGAAATTTGTGGAGGAGTAGGGTGGGTCCTCCTTCCAGGAGCACTGTGTAGATACTTTCATAATTCACAATATGGGGGTGGAAGAGTTGTGAGCGCCATTCTTATCAACACACCCTGTCAGATTTTTATTCTGCTGTAATGTGGTTTGCAATTTGAACACTTGTAATTGGCAATAGAAGCGCATAGCTTGCCTTACAGAAAACCCCTATATTTGAGTGTGCAGAAACATCTCCATACCCATTCATGTATATATTGATTGTAGCTCTAAATGACACTGCTCTAATTCTTGTCAAGGAGCACCATGTTTGACAAAGTGTATATAGGTTAAAAAAGAAAATAACATCTTAATTTTGCTAGAGGCATCAGAGCCTCAAAATATCTCCTGAAAAAGAAGAAGCACCCCCTTGAAATTAATCATCTCCACAACTTAGCTAGAAGGGTCTTTCATGGCACAGTAAGACCATGTAGCTTAGAGCAAAAACAAAGGGGTTGGTAAGGCGTTCCATGCCTTCACACTTCGAACCTGATAAAACTGCCTAAAGTTTATCACTCATGTGTGCTTGTTATTCTGCAACCCAGTTTTCAGAGGAACCTTTAGAGTGTTGTTTGTTCATGTGTAAAGTGGAGAATGAAAAATCAGCAAACCAGTTTAATGTAATACATATTGTCTAACTCGTTTATTTGACCAATACTTGTGCTAAACTTCGGCCTTGTTCATGTGTTATTGGCTGTTAACTAACGAAACAAAGGGACTGCAAAAGTTGCAATTTTCATTTTAATTTACTGGTTGCCTGACAGGGATACATTTTTTTAAATTGTAATTTATAAACGGTGTGAATAGC
Source organism: Pleurodeles waltl (assembly GCF_031143425.1). Taxonomy (NCBI): domain Eukaryota; kingdom Metazoa; phylum Chordata; class Amphibia; order Caudata; family Salamandridae; genus Pleurodeles; species Pleurodeles waltl. The sequence goes on along the minus strand of NC_090449.1, from coordinate 360,777,044 downwards.
ATGTTATATTTTGAAATGGAGTTATTTTTTTACAGACTCAACACTTAAGTAGCCCTTTAAACATGACTCAGGCCTGCCATTGCAGAGCCTGTGTGCAGTCTTAAGCTGCCATGTGGACCTGGTGAAATAACCCTTTTGCCAGGCCTCAACCTTCCTTTTTAATGCATGTAAGTCACCTCTAAAGTAGGCCCTAAGCAGCCCCAAGGGAAGGGTGCAGTATATTTCAAAAGTGGACATGTATTTTTTAGCTTAACATGTCCTTGTATGAAAAACTCTTAATATCATTTTTCACTACTGCAAAGCCTATCCCTCCCATAGGTTAACATTAGAATTATCCAGTTGCATATTATAAGTATAATTCACAATATGGAAGAGATAGGTTTTTCAAGTTTCATGTCTCTGAAATCCCAATATTAAATCACAACTTTGGTAAAGTCAGATTTTAAATTGTAATTCTAAAAACTTTTTGAAAGTTGGTATTTTATTCCCTTAGCCACTTGGTGCCTACTGTCTGACTATGATCACATTTCTGGGGTGGGGGCAGCTGGGCTTTGTGTATTCCCTCAAGACATCCACACAGAAAGGGAGATTAGGTATGACTTGATGGGCAGTCTGTGTCCTAACGGGCCATCCTGGGCAGGATGGGATGGAGGAGCTGGACACAGCCTCACTTACACTGAAATAGGCTGTGTCCTGTCGAAACGCAAAGGGCTGCATACCCCTCAGTAGTGAGTCTGGAACCAGGACAGGAAGGAGAGAGACTATGTATACTTCAAAGGCATCTCTTTGAAGTCTCCCTACTTGAAAGGCACAAATGGGTATAAGTACTAGACATCTGACACAAGCAACTCAGTACACTCCTGGATCAGGGGATACTCTGCCAGGAAATTGGACTGCTGTCCTACTACAAGGACTCAAGGACTGTCACTCTACTGGACTGCTACTTTACTGGATTCTTGCTGCCTGCAGCTCTCTTCCCTGAGAGTGAAAAGGATTGGACCTGATCTCTCCAAAGCAGAACCCAGAATGACTCCAAGGGCCAGGTGACTGGTCTCCTAATTGAAGTCTCAGACACATAAAGGAAACAACGTCTACATCTGGAATCCACCTCTGTGACCCTGTCCTGCCAAGTGGTGCAACCACAGTCCTGGACTCTTAGCAGTGGGCCTAACGTGTGAGCAGCAGCTGAAATGATGCTTCTCTACCACTGCATGGATCAGAACTGGCACATCGTCCCTGTTGCATGGTTTAGAACTGGCGCATGTCCACATTGTGTGGATCGGAGTTGATGCATCACCTCTCCAGCACAGATCAACCTCAGCACATTGCCTTCAGAACCGCTGCATCTTGGACCTGATGCATCACCGCTGTTGCTTGGAGAAAATCACTGCACATCTTCACTACTGTGTGGGAAAGATCGACACATCGTCCCCACTGAGAGGATGGACAGCCAGCTCCCTGCATCTTCGATATCGACGCAACCAGGATTAAGGTACTTTGGGTCCGCAGGCCCAATGGGGTTCCTGTAGCTGGCCTGTGCTCCATCTCAGTCAGCTTCAACTTTTAACTTTGTTGTGGTCCGGTGTGACCAGAGATCCCTGATGTGCGCTTCTTGTTTATCTGCACTATTTTACAGTTTATTTTTTTTTAATCCATATCTCAAGTTTTACTTATGGATTTTTTTATTTTTGGTCTTGTTTTATTAATTAAATAAAGTTTTATTTTTTTCTAACCAAGAGTGGTATTTTTTATAGTGGTGTTTTCACTGTGTTACTGTTTTAAGGATTGCACCAGTACTTTACACATTGCCAATTAAGTTAAGCCTGACTGCTCTGTGCCAAGCTACCAGAGGATGAGCACATGTTAATTTAGTTTGTATTTGTGACATACCCTGTCTAGGATTGCGGTTGCTACATGAGCAGGGCTTATACCCCAGTAAACCAGTAACCCAGTTTCTAACAAATCCTAATAACATCTTCCCAAATAGTGAGTCCCAACAATATTTGCTGATGCATTCGTAGCTTCTTGGCAGAAGTTTGTAATTCTTGACCCTTTTCACATGTGTGTCCATGGCTCAGTTTGATCATGTGATTTTTAAAGAGAAACCTGGATGCTTTGTTTTCATTCAGCATATGCATTGTGTTAGACCTGACATATTTATTGTGGTCACCCCCCAAATATTTTCACTTCAATCCTCCTGTTTTCTGAATTTGTTTGTGTTCGCATTAGGACTTTATGCATTTTACAACTGCTAACAAATTCTAAGGTGTTTGTGCTCACTTCCTTAAACATGGTAAGAATGGGCAAGACCTAATTTGCACATTTATTTTACTTTTATGTCCCCAGTAAAGTGGTACTGCATCTACCCGAGGGTCTGTGAATTTAATGCTACTAGTGAGCCTGCAGCACTCATGCCACTCAATATTTTAGCACTTTGTCTCAGGCCTGCCAAAGTAGTCAGTAGTGCAGTAGAGCATCCCGCCCCGATTGTGGACGTAAAGATACTACTTGTAAATGCCCTTTGTGAATTCCCAAGGTAGTAAACTTAGATGTTTGGTCTAAGTTTAGGCCAAACATCTAAGGTTTTCTTTGTTAAGCGGGCCCGCCATGTTTAAACTCAAATGAACTGTAAGTTAAAATTAATTGTAATTAAGTTTTTAAGACACTAGTCTGAAAATTTGTCTTTTAGAAATTTGGCAGTTTCCGGATCTAACCATTTTTGTGCCTCTGATGCTGGGTCACATAATTGTGAATGGCTCTGCGGTTGTGGTTTGTGTATTTATGACAGACAGTGAGAGAAAGGGTACTGGACTTGGGCAGGATAATAACCTATATGCAGATCTTAACAGTACATTTCACATGTCACCGATCTCATAAAATCATTTTTTTTTTTACTTTTTTCAGTTGGCCTTTATTACATGGATGCCTCCCAAATAGATGGATTTGCCTGGTTTTCTCATTTCCTCTTATACAGCCTTTGATATATCAGGTGCTCTTCAACCTCATCCACTTTGTCCCCTTCCATGGTGCACTGAGTGCCAATTTCTCTCGGTTATCAGAGCTTACATAAACTCACAAATATCTCTGTAAGAGGGCTTTAATTACCCTGGAAATTAATTTTCTGCCTTTTCGGGCCCAGAGTGGGTCCTTAACTTTTGGTCACTTAGGACGCAGAAGAAAAAGATCACGTGTTCCATTTTGACATTGCTTGAAATATCAACAACCATACTTAGTGATTGGCCTGCTTTAAAATCCCACTTTTGTAATACCTGAAGGGACTTAACAATGATTCATGCCAAGCAAGCTGACTCTATTTATCTCTCACCATTCTCAAGACCCTGGACTTCAGTTGTGTTCCCCAAATTACCTGACAAAGTTCCCTGGATGTTGTGGGAAATTACACGTCTTTTTACAGTTTAGTTTTGGGATTTTATGCAGTCTACAGTTTTATTAACATGCCATCTTTAATAACAGTTCTCTGTAAGGTCACAAACTCTTACTTTTGTGTTTTGTTTCTGAAGATACAGCCTAGTAAACATTGGAGACCATTTAGTTGCCTGGCTTATCAGTCTCACTGTACACTGCTGAACAGCTGTTTCGAGGTCACTGGTGTGAAGTTTAATGTACTGCTAGGGATGATACCATGCAACATCTTGGACATGCTCTACTTTTCTCTATATTTGTTGAAAATGATAAATTAAGGTTTAAAAACATGATTCACTTTACCAGTCTCCTCGGAAAGGTGGTAAAATCAGTTGGAATTTCAAAAGGCCCTACAAGAAAAGGGTTGGTAGAGAAAGGAAGTACTGAGGTAATTCCTGCATATCTCAAGTGAAGAAGCAAGCAACTGTCGAAGTACTGACCTTAATCAAAGACGAACAGCCAACAGAAACATGAGTACACCAACCTAAAAGTTTGCAACCGTTCAAATGCATTCCATCGTGAATTTGCCCGTTTAAAGATATTTTGTGCAAGCTAATCCTGGTTACTTTCGATTCCTTTCAAATTCACAGTGACAGTGACACCATCCCACAATTCATGTCTTCATAACCACTGGTTCTACTCATACGTAGTCAAATACCTAATCTGTCAAAGACTTCGCGCATCGGTCCATTAAATCCAGAAGGGAACATATCTGTGCCACCCTATTGTCACTAGAGACAGAGATTCTTTGACCAGATACACTTCAGTGCTCTTTATATGTGTAGAGAACATCAATGTCACACTGTCACGCCACTAGCAGCTTGCTAGTTTGTCGTTCAGTAGTGGCCGGCTGAGCAACGGCACCCAGCCCAGATGGTAACACCTTGTTCTTTTACCGCATCCTAACTGTGTTATTAATATTATTGTAATCGTTGTTACTAGCCAAATGTTGCCATTATTTTCTGTCTATTCAATCTAACATTTTTACAATCCTCAGTTATAGGAACCCTGAACAGTAAGAAATACGTTCCATTATTTTGCTTGCGAGAGCGGTGGGATGTTTTTTTAATTCATTCTCGATTAGGTTTTAAACAAAATATTGATGGGCTCCATTTGCAGTCTGTTTTTGTTCATACAAAGGGTGAAAATAAAATTTACCAATGTTTACACTGGCTTTATCATTAAAAATAACCAGTTATTTGATCTTTTACTACATAATATTTAAATTAGTTTTACCTAGGCACCATTTTTATTTCAGATATTTAATTCAATTTAGTTTCAAAAACGCTCATGTAATTCAGGAGTTGATAACTTAAATCATAATGCCATGCCGTCTTTGACAAAGCCAATTAAATTTCCAGTATTACGAGTTTACTGTGAAAGACATTTTTTGTGAAGAAACCCCTAGTGGGTCTCGAAGAAAGAATGTTTTTATTACTACCCTCCACATCATGTAACCTATCAAAAACCGAACTTACCTCCCACTACAACATAATTATGTCTTCCATCCTGGACCAATTAGCTCCTCTGAAACTGATAAGGAGGAGAAGCACACCCATGAGATCCTGGTTCAGTGAAGACCTCAACATTGAAAGAAGACACCTTAGAGCGGCAGAAAAACTTTGATGACCAATTCCTCAGCCTGCTTGGACCAGCTTATGGGGGAATGCAGGAAATATAAAAAACACATCATGAAAGAAAAAGCCACTTTCTGCCACAATACTCTAAACGAAGCCAAAAACCACCCCAAGGAGCTGTTCAACATCCTCAATTAACAAACCTCTAAGCCAGACCTAAAAAAAAAACATGAATTCCAAAGAACGGTGTGACAAATTCGCCAATTTCTTCAATAATAAAATCCCGAAGATCAAGCTCACCGTTGAAAATCACAACCAGCCATCCCAGAAAGGAGGCTGTAACTCCACGGTCACCCTAGCAATGATCACTCCACAGGACATCAATGGGTACAATCAAATTGAAGGGTCCTACAAACCTCCTAGAATCTGGAAGGCTTTCAATCCATTCTCAGAGGGGGATATTTCTGATCTGTTGGCTATGTCCAAACTCTTGTCCCATCTTGCAGATTCCCTCCCAGCCTCCCTGGAAAAAAAAAACACAACCATTCCCTAACCCCACCCCCTTTGGACTAAGAAAATAAACAGCTCCCTGATCACTGGAGTTATGCTAGACTGCCTCAAACTTCGTCAAATTACTCCACTGCTTCAAACACCGGTCCCAGACCTGAATGACCGCAGTAACTTTAGACCTGTTTCCAATCTCCCCTTCCTAGCCAAAACCCTAGAGAGATGTGTTTTATCACACCTAAACCAACACATTGATAACAACTATCTCCTAGACCCTCAACAATCAGGCTTCAGAAAAGGTTGCAGCAGGGAAACAGCTATTCTAACTATATTACATGATCTACACAAATCCCTGGATACAGACCGATGCTACTTGCTCATAATCCTAGATTTTTTGGAGGCCTTCAACACGCTTGACCACAAGTTTATTTTTGGATTCCTTACATAAAAAGACTGGTGCAGATGGGGAGGTTCTACGTTGGTTCACATCATTTCTACAAAACTGCTCTGAATAAGCATAAATAAGCATTTGACTTCAGACACAATGGCAATAACCTAAGGTGTCGCCCAGAGCTGGATCCTCTCGTCTACACTGTTCAATATCTATATTGAACTCCTCACCATCATTCTCATTCAAGCAAACATCCCCTTCCATCTATATGCAGACAATGCCGTCCAATGGTGAAATACCACCCCAAAAAAAAGTCCAGCATTAACTATCCCTCAACCATCCAAAACTCTAAGATAAGACAGAATTTCTTCTCATATCAAAGGCAGAGCACTCTCCCAGTTGCAAGAACGGCTAAACTCAATAGATGCTCTTAGCTGCAATCTAACACTTCCTGACTCTGATAAATCTCTAGGAATAACACTGGTTCTCAATCTGAGCATGAAAGATCATATTAAGAATAGTGTGAAGAGTGCCTTCTACAAGCTGAAACTTCTGAATAGAATCAAACCCTGTCTACTGCCAAATTATCTTAAATTTGTCATGGAAGCATTGGTCCTGTCTAGATTGGACATACGAAACTCCACCCTCACTGCCACTGCGAAGTCCACCTTACACCCCTCACAATGGCTCTTAGTGCAGCAGCCAGAATTGTCACAGTAATCAAAAAATATGACCACATCACACCTGCTCTGAGAGAACTGAATCAGCTTCTCATTGAAGCTTGTTGCAGCTTCAGAACTGCCTGTCTTACTCACAAACCAGCTTGCCTAGCCTCAAAATTGAAACAGGCTGGTTTTTTTTTCAAGGCTCCTTAGAAATGGAAGGAATGGATACATTGAAAGGCTCCAAAGCAGGACTGTCGATTGTTTCACCTGCATCAGATGCAACACCGCACCCAGGTGAAACAATCGACAGTCCTGCTGCAGGCTTACCACGGTCTTTGGACTTTTCCACCATTCATGCCAAAATAATTGCGCTTGCAAACTTCTTTGAACATTGGAGCCTTTCAATTTATCCATTCCTTCCATTTCTAAGGAGCCTTGAAAAAGTCAATGATGACGAAACACGTGTCGGCTGTTTTCCTACTACTACGAAATCTGTATTGATCTACAAACAACTTTCTGAGTGTGACGTATTGGATCAGGATTTTTGTTTCCTGAAACATCACAAAATAATAAATGGATTTCACTACGATCCTGTGATGTGCCGTGGTTTTCTCTTTTACACATGGACTGACAGCTTTCACGCCCTGTGGCTGGGTGTACAACCGCTTGAGCACTCCCTTTCTTCAAGAAGAGACTTTCTCATCATGAACTTTGTATTATAAGTAGCAAATAGTTTTTGGAAGTGCGCACCATTCACACACAGCCACGATTATCGATGTCATTATTGTATGTATTCTTCTGTGAGGTTGTCAGTCTAGTCGTGCGCTCAAGAGGATGTGACCAGTGACCACTACTCTTCAACTTTGGATGAATGCACGCTTGATGCACTCCACACTTTATTTCCGACTGATCTAAAAACTAGGGACAAAAAACACATACAAATGACTTCTATTTTTATCATTGCTGCCTCGATGAATTTGTTTGAATGAATTTGAATCTGACACTGTTTTAGTCACCTTTAATTTGCTGGGGGCTTGATTGTAATTTTTTTTGTTGACAACAATATTTTTTGGGGGGCTTTATTCTCCTCTCTTGCAACCTTTGGAAGCTAACTTTTTCTGCAAGGTTGTTAGTCTAGTTGTACGCTTGGGAAGTGCTCGGGAGCCGGGGCTTGTAACTATTCCGGTTCTGTGCAGTGAAAGCATTCCAAATATGCGCTGAGTCCATCTGCACACATCTGCATCCGTTCCGAGGCTAGCACCAGCCCCCTATCTCATTTTGTATCAGGTAATTCGCTATTCACTAAATACTTTAAAAAGTTTTCAGAATAAAGTTCCCCACTGTAATCAACATTAGATCAAACCGATCCACAGGGCCCATTTTCTTGTACATCTTGCAAAGGCAGGTTTGGTGTAAATTATGATATGCCTACTGCTGCCACTTCTGCATCCACTTTGGTTATTACACTTCTTACAAGTGGACTAATTAATGCACATTCCCTTATCAAACATGTGCAAGAAGTTCACGACTTGATCACTGACTTACACCTCGACTTTTTATTAATCACGAATCCTGGCTTAAACAATAATGCAACCCAAAGATCACCATTGCTCTCCCTTGAGGTTATTTGATCATCAGACATGATAAGGCTAATGGTGGTGGAGGAAGCTTAGCTATTATCTTCTGGACTCTTTTCAATTTAGCTCTTTAATGACGAACTCCCTAAAGGGAGCCGAAAGCCTAGGGTTCTGCTTTAAGATTAGCCCTTCTCAGTCCTTGGCTGCGCTCCGGTTCCAACTTCCTGGCCACCCTTGGAGAGGCCTTAACACCATTACTGCTCCAATATGTGAATTTCACAACACTTGGGTTTTTACCTTTCGCTTTGATGCTACAGATAAACTCTGAAGCAACGAGCCTCAAACAGACTTTAAATATTCTAGGCCTACCTCAGTTAGTAGCAGCACCCACACATTTAGCTGGGCATATCCTTGATGGGATCTGTACCATCCATCCTCCATCTGTCCTAAAGGGTCCAATAAATCAATCTCGGTCAAACCATTGACAAGTTCCATTCAAACTATTGATTAATGTCAATAACCCTCTCAACCTCCAGCTGATCATATTCCCTGTAACCTTCGTAAATGGGGAAAGATGATATATGAATACTAATCTCACCACACACCTGTCCATGACCTCCCCTTCCCTTACAGGAAGGCTATCGGACAACCTCAACTTGTGCAGCCATTGGATCAAGACATACAGCTGATTAATTATCACCCTTAGTTCACCCTGGCAAATGTCATCCACATTTTTATGCACCTTGGTACTTCCAAACCCTTGCAGCTGTAAGAAGCTCAAGCGCAAATGGCACCAGACCTACAAACCTGAGGCCCTGACCTTCGTCAGGCTTGCCACGAAATCCTATTTCATCTCGATTAGGGAGGCAAGAAAGTACATTTCACCAGTCAAATTGAGCAGGCTAAGTTTGATCCTAAGAAGATATTCCAAATATACAAATCTTTCCTATCTCCCAGAGCCCTATCCACGGAAATCCCCCCTTAACTGCCCTCTGCAATCAGATTTCAGCCTTTTTTGAAGATAAGACATTATCCCTACAACAAGGCTTCACCACACTTGCCCCCACAGTTAGCCATGTTCAGGAAAAGACAGCCAATACTCCTTTCAGGTGGTTTTGTTGCCTCAATCTCACCAAGCCATTCTTTCCTTAGAGTGTAGTTCTGCATGTCCCCTGGCCATTTTGCATATGCCCATTGATACAGTAAGCACATTTATCAATTAGATACTCAATCCTCCCTCTCCATGGCTGACATCTCTCCAACTTGGAAATTGGTGGTGATGAAACCCCTACTTAAATAGCCTCTAGCAGATTCCTTTATCATGGCCAACCTCAGGCCCATTTTTATGCTCCATGCAATGGCCATAAAGCTGGACAAATTGTAAATGGTCAACTTATTTCCTTCCTAGAGAACTCCAGTGCATTGCATGTCCTTCAATCAGGGTTTAGACTCAAGCACTCCTAAGAGTCTGCCTTATTGGAGGTTTCCAAAACCATCAAAATGAACTTGGACCTGGCATCAATGCTGGTTAGATCATATTGGACCTTCCACAGCATTTGATACATTTTCTCTGACTATTCTTCTACAGTGGATCCAAGAAATCGGTATCTCCCACAAAGCTATGGCCTGGAGCAAATCCTTCCTGACTGATAGTAAACAACTGGTAGCTTTGGGACAATTCTCATCAGCCAAGAGATCAGTCACTTTCGGTGTCCCTCATAGCTCATCACTTAGCCATGCGTTATTTAATATCTATATGTCCCCTTTGATGTCCTTGATAGACTCATATGCTGACAACACACAATTGATCCTAAAATTACACAAAATCTCTTTTCAATCTGAGCTTAATTTCAAAAACTGCTTCACCAACATCAGCTGGTGGATTGAAAACAACCACTATACATGCAATACAGATAAAAGTGAAATCCTTTTGTTTGGCAAATCTATTCTTTTCTCCCCATGCAATGGTGCCCTAATTCCATCCCTCTACCACCTGCAAGAGTTGAAGTGGTGAAACATTTGGGTGTCAAATTTGACACTGCCCTTTCCTTCTGCTCACAGACTCTGGCAGCAAAAAGTGTGCTTTTCAAATTGATTAAATCTCTACAAAATGTTATTGAATTCCTCCCCGTAGCAAAACAGTTGCCTTTGATTTAATAGCCCCCATGCTTGACTACTACACCAGGCTTTATGCAGGGTGCACTAAGTAGCTGCTCCACAAACTTCAGATGGTACATGAATCTGCTAGATTGGTGCTCAAACTCCCCAAACATTGTTCAGCAACTGAAGTGCTGAAAGTACTTTACTGGCTACCAGCTCATAAGAGGGTCTTGTTTAAGATACTCATTTTGGTTTGCCCTTCAATTGCACCGGCCCTCAATAGCTCACTGCCCGTTTCTGCAGCCAAAGGACACAGAGGATACTGAGATCCTCCTATGCCAAACCTTTAAATCCCCAACCTTTAGACTCAAATCCCAGGGCAGGAAGTCTTTTATGGTTCTTGGAGCCAAAGCATGGAAATAACTTCCAGGCACAATTCAATTTATTGATGATGAAGCCATCTTTAGAAACAATTTACGACCTGGCTATTTCTTGATCCTGCTTTTCTCAGCCACCTTATACTCTAGTCAGGTTTCTTGTTTCCCCCTGGGTATCATCAAGTGTAAGTTAAGTTGGTTTCCAGTATAACACCAGGATGCTCTCTTGTGGGAGGGTCGGGACACATAAAGAAATGTGTCAAAGTTACCTGTGATGATTTAGATTCAAGCATCTTTGGTGCTTCAGAGAATTTAAATAAGGCTGAAATGTGCTCTTGTTTAACGGAACCCTCTATCCTCTATGAAGGCATGAAAGCATACCAAACCATAACTTGTAGGTGTAAGGAAGAGTGACAAAGACCCCAGAGGAACAAGTCTAGTATCCTAGTCTAATGTGTTCCCCATCATGCCTCTTTTTGAGCCAATACCACCACATTTTGCCTTGTGTTGAATTCACATATGTGATCCTTTCCCTGCGCTCACAGTCACAAACCAGCCAAATCCTTACACCCAACCTGCTAAATGTGCTGCCTAAGTGAAAGCATCTAGAAATTAGCTGAAGTGTCAAATATTTTAGAAGATTTTTTACGTGAGGATTCATCTACTGTTGGCTTCGCTTTTCAGTTTCATTCCTTATAATGGCCCCATAATACACGTCAGTTTGAAGTCCTCTGCTAATGCCATGTGTTCCATTTATTGTGCTTCCAATTCAAATGCCAGTCCCATAACTCAGAGGAAAGTTTTTTCTCTGGCCCTCATAAAACCAGTAACGGCCGCCGCAAATGTGAAGGGGAGTGGCGAGGGTGACAGAGATGGAGGAAAAAAAAAAAACCTTACCTTACTGCCGTCTCCCGATGTCTCCTCCACCTTCCTCCTGTTCCCTCGATGTGGTGGCCCTGCTTTCACAGGGACACCAGCACAGGCTCCCCAGCAATCCTGGTGCTGCTTTCATGCTAAACCTAGCATGAAAGCAGCACCAAAATTGGTCTGGCCATCTCAGACTACCGCTCAGGCACAGCCACAGGTCTGTGTTCAACTGCCGGGCTGGAGAAAACTAAACCCTCATTACAACCCTGGCGGTCGGTCCGTCAAGCGGTTGCTTTGTGCACTTCCCAACAGTTAATTCAACACATAACCACCGGAACTCTCATACACACAGAGGATAGGTGCACATACTTGTGCTCCAAATATCTGTCTACTTTACAGAGACACTGCAATATTTAGACACATAATGCTGCCCGTATCAAAATTCTCTCACTAAACACTAAAGCCCATATTTAAGTAAAACTAGCATCACCGTAGTGTCAATTATTTTGACGTTAAAGCAGCGCTAACTTAACTCCATATTTAAATTTTGACGCTAGACCCATCTACTTCAAAATATTGGAGTTAGCACCATTTATGGAACCACCAACCTACCTTGCATCAATGAGATGCAAGGTAGGCATTCCCTTCCTAAAAATGACGGTAGCCTCCCGCACCATAATTAACTCCTGAAGCTGAAATTACACACAACTAGGAGGCAGACCTAAATAATGGTGTTAAACATGATTAGCATCATTATTTAACGCCTGGTCAGACCAGGCGTTAAAGTGCTGGTATACCCATTTCCATGGGGAAACACTATGGAATGGGCACATAGATGCCCACCCGAATCCCCAGCACCACTACCACCCACACCACAAGGACACTAGTGGAGGGGGGAGACCATCACAAGTAAGTATATGTGTATGTGTGTGATGTGCCACTGGGGCCCCTGCCTGGCATTGGGTATATTGGGCTTGCCCTAGGGACACTAGTCCCCTATGATGGGCATTGGGGTTGTGGTAATGACTCCTGTCTATACTTAGACAGAAGTCAATTTTTGACTGCTTGTGTGTAAAGAAATGACACTAGGCTGACTAGCAGCAGATATTTTGCTGCTAATCAACCTACTGTCATTTCCGACCCACTAGCGCAATTGCCCCAACACCATCTGTCACCTGCTAGCGTCTTTTTTTAGACACTAGCCATTCTTTAGTGCCATTGTGCATCATTTCTTAAATATGTTGCACGATGGCGTTAGGGAAGAAAAATGCTGCACAACTGTGCTATCGCAGCTGTTTGCCATTTTTCATAAATATGGACCTAAAGGTCTGAGCCACCTTGTGAAAGTGATTGTGGACAACTGTAATAAGCTAAAAGGAGATATCATCTTATTGCAGGAAACACACCTTGACTCCAATAGGGATGCTGAACTCTACTACTCGTGGGTGGTGGAGGTTGAGTTTTCACCAGCAAGACAGAACAAAAATGGGGTCCTTACCATAATCTCAAAAAATTCTGAAATCCTAGAGCTATCTCACTCACATGATTACCGGGCTAGCTGGCTTATTAACAGAGATAAGAAAAAAGATAGAGAATTATTTACTGTAAATATTCATGCCCCACACAACAGTTTGACAGAGTTATGGAGCGAGCTAGACAAATTAAATTAATAAAGCTTCCCGATAACTTAGAAGTGACACTGGTGGGGGGGATTTTAGATGTGTCCCTATATACAATATTGACATACAAATCCCTATGAATTAGAACCTGCAGCAAAAAAAAGCAACCTGGTTGATGTATGTATGGATGTATGGAGCATATCCAATCCAGCCAGCAGTGACTACAACTTCTACTCTGCACCATATCACTCCTTCTCCAGGATCCTTTATAAAATGCTTAGCAAGTGAATGCTTGCTATGTCCTGAGATCCTAAAAAAGTATCTTAATTATCCCCCATTAACCCCAGGCAGTGAGTATCAATAATTTTCTCCTTGATGATGATGTGAATAAAGAGGGTATATCTGTAGCGATAGGCCAGTTTCTGAAAGAAAGATAATGTTAAGTGCTTTCAATAAATAGAATGCACTGAAGGTTAGCATTAGAGGTGTTCTGATAAACCTAATGACAATCAAAAATAAGACTCCTTCCAAGCAATTAATAACCTTGGGAGCAAAAATGAAACTGCTAGAAAATAAACTTAGACATATTAAGGGGTTAGTAGCTTTTACAAAACTACGTAACTTGCAGTATGAATACAGCAAAATATTGAGCAAAAGAGCACAAAAATGGGCTTAGGTATCTGTAGTCGGGAAGATGTGCAATACGAACAGAGTGGGTAAAACACTGGCTAACTATCAACAATATACTTAGAACAGATCCCTTATTTCTGCAATAAGGAATGCATCAGGGGATATACCTGGGGTATCCTGAAAGCATTTAGAACATTGTACTCCGACCTATGTAACTCCACTAAAACAGACCTCTTAAACATATGTAATGATTAACTAGACACCTGTGTCCTACCACATGAAACTATGCAGACCAACCTTCTTTCAATGCACCCATCGATGAACGGGAAATGCTGAAAGCCATTCAGAGCCTTAAATCTGGGAAAGCTCTGGGCCCAGAGGGGTACTCAGGCAAATTTTATAAAACAGTTGCACACCTGGAGGTGGACCTCCCCTGAGGGATGCCTTCTGCCAATACACTGATTCTGGGTTTACCTCATGCACAGCAACTTAGGTCACAACAGTGGTCATTCCAAAGGAAGGGAAGGATCATCTGGATGTCAAAAATCATAGACCCATATTGTAAATCAATATTGATTGCAAAATTTACACTCAAATTATTATGTGTAGGCTGGAGACTGCCTTAGTAAAAGTAATTCTTCCCTCACAGACTGATCTCCTAAAGGAGGGACTTGCTGCTGACAACATTGGGTTATTCTACAATGCACTCAATAAAGCAAAGCTCTTTGAATCCCTTTGACAAAGTCTCATGGTCCTCTTTTGGGAGAGAAACTTATTCAAATGACTATGGCTTTATACACAAATCCAATGGTGAAAGTTAGGCTTAATGGTCACCTTTCCTAACCCATCACATCCCATTAACTCAGGGTACACAGCAGGGTTGCCCTTCTTCCCTGCAGCTCTTCCTGCTGGTCATTAAATCACTGTTCTCGGCTTTCAGACAAAATTATAATTTTAAGGGTATCCCCATCAGCTTCGGTAGACAGCTGGTTGATGCATATTCTGATGATGTTCTACTATTAACTGAGGAAGCAGATCTGGCTATTCCACATATTATACATGAGATAAAGGGATACTCTTCGGTCTCAGGCTACTCTCTCAACCGAGACAAGAACAAGGTCTTTCCAGTAAATGTCCACTGCATCACTTCAGTGATTGGTGACTTGGGCCTGAAGTGGCAATCAGGCTTCCTTAAATAGTTGAGTATCTCGTTTTACCAAAGATTTGAAAGGCTCACTTTCTAATAATGATAATGAAATCCTGTCCAATATAAAAGACCTATTGAATGCATTGTCTCCTAAACATGTTACTTGGTGGAGCAGATCAGCAACTGTCCAAAGGATGATAGTCCCATTTGTAAACTTTTTCTTCAGTATGTTACCCATCACCTACTCCTCCCATTTTTTAAAACTGAAGAGAAATATGTAATCTCAATTCTTATAGAAAGGCAATAGATCCAGAATCTCCTTGAAAACCTTGAAACTGAATAAGATCAATGGAGGCTTTAAACTCCCTGACTTACCTAGATACCAAAAGGCCTTCTTGGCATCAGAAGTCACTTGGTGGTGCAGGATGTAAGATAATGATTCCACCCTCATGGCTGCAAATTGAAGCTCAACTAGTCCACCCCCTGATGCTTGGATCAACACTATCTATAAGTCATGTAGCAAAGTTATCTCTGTAACACTTGCAGTCCCTAGTGTTGGACACTTTGGGGGTCATTACAACCCTGGCAGTCGGTGTTAAAGCTGTGGTAATACCGCAAACAGGCCGGCGGACAAAAAAAGGGAATTATGACCGTGGCGGAAACCGCCAACATAGTCAGCCACTTTAACACTCCGCCCGCCACGGCGGTACAGACAAGCAGTGCGGCGGTCACCGCCAACAGACAGGCGGCAGACATTGTACCGCCTACAGTATCACAACCCGCCAATCCGCCACCTTTTCCGGGGCGGATTCACCGTGGATAAACACACGGCAGAAACAGCTTTTGCAATGGGAAAATGCTCACCTTAACACATCCCACGAGGAAGGAGGACACCATGGAGCCAGAATTACAAATCCTACCTGCCCTTGTCTTCCTACTCATCTACGAACACCAGCGCCAGCGGCGGAGAAGACAACAGTGAGTACTGCACCTACGACATAGGGGAGGGGGGAGGCAAAAGTCAGGGGGACACACACGCAACACCCCCACCCCCACCCTCGCACATTACAACACACACACCAATGCATTTCCAAGCAACACTGTAACAACCCACAACCCCCCCGGAAGAATGCAAAGGCAAAACAAAATCAGTTCAAACATTGTAATGTATCAATATACATGTTTCAAATATATACAGATATATATAAACTCATTCAAAAGTATATACATTATGAGAAGTAGTGCAGATATGCACATCTCAATGTTCGTGCACCACTGGGCCAAAAATGCATGGGCGTGGCCCACACAAGATACCTGTCCACAAACGGAGAGAACACTGCCGGGGCATCAGAGAGAAATACAACAGGCACCTCAGGGGGAAGGGAAGGGGGGTCACCTCAGCCGTATTACAGCACTACGCCAGATCACCGACGGGGCTCCATGCCCATTGATGTATCCTGTGGAGTGCAAAGCCACAGTCTCTCAAGTCTCTACAGTGGGTGGGTTGCCCACTGCCATATCCTGGGGAGTGCAAAGCCACAGTCTCTCAAGTCTCTACAGTGGGTGGGTTGCCCCTTGTTCCATTCTGGGGAGTGCAAAGCCACAGTCTCTGAAGTCTCTACAGTGGGTGGGTTGTCCACTGCTTTATCCTGGGGAGTGCAAAGCCACAGTCTCTCAAGTGGATAACAGCCTCCACTGGTTCTGGAGGGGGACTGGTGCCCAGAGTGCTTCATCCTGTGAAGGACAGAGGTAGTGGATGGATCTCTCCACTGGTTCTGGAGGGGGAATGGTGCCTAGACTGGATTAGGCTCCCCGTGACAGTTCCTGTCCCTTCACTGTCCCAGCTGTACATGGGATAACGATGCCTGATGTGGCGGTCTTTTCCTTCTGCAGCGGTGCGCTGACCCTGTCGACTATTCTGCGCCATAGCTCCATCTTCCTGGCTATGGATGTGTGCTGCACCTGTGAGCCAAATAGCTGTGGCTCTACATGTAGGATTTCCTCCACCATGACCTGGAGCTCCTCCTCGGAAAACCGGGGGTGTCTTTGGTGTGACATGGGGTGGTTTGGGTGATGTGTGGGGTGGTGTCAGTGTTGATGTGTGTGGTAATGTGTAGTGGTGTGTGGTGTATTGTGCGTGTAATGTTGTATGGGTGATGGTGTTGTGTGCCTCTGTGTGGTAGGGTTCTCTGTTGCTGTGCTCTCTGTCTCTCTGGCCTTCGGTCGTGACTTGTGGTCGTTGGGGTTTGTGGGTGTGTGTTTTATATTGTGTTGGGTGTGTGGGAGTGGTGTGTGTATGTGTATCAGGTGTGTGTATTTGGAATTGTCCAATGTGGCGGTGTTTTGGAGATGTGTGTGTATTTTGAGCGCGGCGGTGTGTACCGCCAATGGAATACCGCGGTTGAAAGACCGCCGCGTGGATTCGTGGGTCGTGATAGCATGGGTGTGTTTCTGTTGGCGTGACGGTGGAGGATTTGTTTTCGCCAGTTTATCACTGACCTTTGGTGTGGCGGACTTGTGTGGGTGTCTGAATTTCGGCGGATTCCGAGATGTGTGTCATAATAGCTGTGGCAGAATTCCGTGGCCGCGGCGGTGTATTGGCGGTCTTCTGCACGACGGTAAGCGGCTTTTACCACCAATGTTGTAATGACCCCCTATGGGTCTGATTGCAACCTTGGGAGAGGAGATTACTCTGTCCCAATGTGACTCATATCCCGCCCACAGTATTACAAGTTCCATTACATCCTATAGAACTTGTAACACAGTGGACGGGATATCCATCACATTTGGGACAGAGTTATCCATCCACCAAGGTCGTAATCAGGCCCTGTATCTGCCTTATTTTGGATAGATGAGCTGCGAAATAAGAGAATATACACTCGATACAGGTCTCTCTGTGGCATAATCACAAGATCAAAATGGAGGGTAAAATGATATATTGGAAACTATGGGCAAGTAAGCACATGACCACGATAGGGGTCCTAGGAACGCAACTTCAGCCTGTCACTTTCTCTAGCCTGTGTGAGAAATTCAGCTGTCCTGACATTGGATTCTACTATTTCTTGAAACTGAAGAGTATAATTGGAAAAATAGCCCAACCCCACTCTCCTAACCTCCCTGGGTTATTTGGTGTGATGCTATTAATTGTGTTTGACCAATGACTTTGTGTTTCACCACTGCGCATATTAGTTGCTCAATGTTCACCAGTAGCACATTACATGTTGTGTTCAGTTTAGCTGCCTATTGGCTTTGACATGGCATTAGCCATTACATTCTGTATTCAGTTTAGTTGCCTATTGGCTTTGACATGGCATTAGACATTCAGTTTAGCTGCCTATTGGCTTTGACATGGCATTAACCATTACATTCTGTATTCAGTTTAGTTGCCTATTGGCTTTGACATGACATTAGACATTACATTTGATATTTAGGTTAGCTGCCTATTGGCTTTAACGTGTAGTTAGACATTGCAGTTGAGACATTGCAGATGAGCTGTGTTTTTCCAAGCTGTGTTTTTCCACAAGATGGACCAAGCTGTTTTCTTCACATCAGACCTTAGCTGATAAGAGCACATAGGTTATGTGTTTACCTCGCAATCCAGTCTGAGAGCGGGGGAGCTCGGGAGAATTGGCCACTCTCAAGGGTTCTTCGGTTCTCACACTGAGTTTGCTTTTAAGGATGACTCTGGGCTACAGCAGGGGTAGATTGAATCTGCTTGACTTCAGACAGGAACGTAGACGTCAGTTGCCTGTCTCCCGTTTGGGTAGAAAATCTCTTTCTCGCAGTTGACCGGAGTCATCAACTTGCAGACCCCAGAAAGATGAAGCTGAATATAGGCCCTACAGCCTTGCCCATACGGTGATGAATTTGTACTTTTATGCTTTGCTTTGAAGTTATGCAATAATATAATCACATCTATTTGCCGTGTACATTGCAACTGAGAAGTACTTTGATATATTTTGCTTTCATTGCTGCAACTACTTTTGAACGTGTGCTTCCAATCTACTAATTTCGTCTCTCAGAAACCTCGTGGTGGAGAATTAATAACAATAAATGTCTTCTTTAAACTCAGAAGTGCATTCCAGAGAGGTTCTGTAAGCTCTGTTATGAGATAAGGGCAGGAAAGCAGAACATTTTGTTGTTAGTCATCAGTCTGGGAGTCAAATTGGAGTTTCTAAGTGCACTATTTAAAAGTGTAATTGTTTTTTGTTGTTTAGAGAATTACAGAAGCACGGCAGACCATGTTTGAAAATGCATGTGAAGTTAAACTGCCTTATGGTGCTGTGAGAAACATGTTTTCTTGTTTATCAGGACTGGATGAGTGCTGTGATAAAGAATATTTAGAAAATGTGCCTTTTATAAGAAATGATGTTCCTTTTGTTCTTGACAGAAGGGTTTGGATACTTTTATCTGCTTACAGAAAAATGCAGGAGAGGTTTAGGCAGTTAGAACATGAAAATAAGAATTTACGTGAGCAAATTCGCCAGAACACATTAATGCAAGATAATGCTGAAATCTAAAAAAAAAAATGTTTTAGAAGAATCTGGCTTTTCCCATTCCAGTAATGAAGGGGTTAAGACAGCTGTGAGCCAGTCTGAGCCTCCGTGTGAGCAGAGCATAGAGCAAAACACCCCGCATTCCTTAACTGATAACACTGAGAGCAGAGCTCAGAATGTTATTTACAGACCGCTTCTGCAAAGTAAAATTAATTACATGGCAGAAGTACCGTCGCAAAATGTGCAGTTACTGGCACAAGTAAAACAAAAGATTTTAGAGTTTCTTACTATTTGCACTAAGCAAAAGACAAGAGTTTCATGGGCTTGTTTGATTTTTGGAAACAGTATAGCCCTCATCTAAGTGAAATCCTAACACTTTGGTATGCAGTAACTAGAAAAAAGCATGGGCAGCTGCGCACTTCTGATTTGGTAAATGAAATAATTCAGACTTTAGGTTTCTGTGCAGTGCAAGTTGGACACACTGATTTACATGTAAATCAGGAACAGGGGAAGACAAGAGTGCCCCTGGAACTTTGGAGTATGAAACCTGAAATATCAAGCATGCAGTGGGTGATGAATTCACCTAACTCTCACAGTATAGGACAGGCACAGGAAGCTAGTATCATACACTGGATCTGGTACATGCAAGACAGGGCTAGAGTCACTGCAGCCCTAAATGAACAGGTGTCACAAGCCCCTTTTCAGGATGTGGAGAGGGCGCAGGGAGTACCACAGGTAAAAGAGTCACCAGTGAAATTGAGTGCACCATTTGAATTCGTGTCCCCTGGGGATAAAAAGCATGTTTGTTTGACTAATGATTCATTGACTGAAAAGTTGTTGTCTAGCACAGGAGAAGGAACAGTGCTGTACAATGTGTGTCAGACTTTAAAGCAAGAGCTGCTTGAGATGTGTCATTTTTACACTGATTCTTGGTTCACTGCCAATGGTTTAGCCGTTCGGCTTTCCACATGGCTTGTACATAACTGGTTCAATTCCCTTGCAGATGATAAAGAGAACAATTCAGAGTCTGAAGTGTCCACCCAGATTTCTGACTTAGTGGGGATGGCTAAGTGGGTGCACCAAAAATGTGGACAGCTGGGAGAAAAAGCCACTTATAGGTGGGCAGAGATGAGAGAGATGCACATTCCCCTAGATTTGATAAAAACTCTGCAGCACGCACAACAGCAATCTGTCCCACAAACAGTCAAAGATCAATTGGAGAGAGGAACGTTACCCGGACAGATATGGCAAATGGGTCAGGTGTTAGGGGGAGTGATTGCTGCAGATTACCAAGGAGAAATCATAATTATTCTGATAACTAGAAAAGAATCTGATTCATTCATAGAAATTGGAGACAGAATTACCCAACTTGTCAAAAGTGCAGTGAATGGAGGTTTGGTAAAGAAGGAGTCTGCCCCAGCCCTTCTGACAGTGCAAGGAAAGGGAAGCTGTGGTACAGCAGTTGAAAACCGCAGTGCTGAGGTGTGGCTTGAAGCCCCAAATGACCCTCCAGAACCTGCAGAAATCATAACAAAGGGCCCCAAAAATGTCCTGTTGATTATAAAACGAGGAGAGGAAGAGGAAGGGCACATTTCAGATGACAAATGTTATTTGCAAGAAAAGTCATACTTTTTTCTTTTGCAGATCCTACCACGTTTCACCACTGACCATGAGTGTGCTGTGTGGTCGCCCTTTGGGTGTGTGCGTGTGGGGTCGGGGAAGGGACCGAACCCCCAACCTGAACCTGATTGATTAAAGTACAATCCACATGGCGAATGGCGCCTTCAGTTCAAGTTCAACTTGTTTGATTACATTCTTCCACTGGAACTAAGCAACCTTAACAGTTAACTGTCTGTGTTTTTTTGTATGGAACTCTGACTTTCGCCAGCAAACCTTTCAGGTGGACTGCGTACCTTTACATGAGTAGAACTCATGCTACATCAAATTGCTATTTTAGAGACACTGTTCTGTGTAGATATATCTGATGTGAAAGGTTATGAGATCAATATTTTAATCCACTTCCATTGCTTTACAGTGATTGCTTTTATCATTCAAATCTGATTTGCTTATAATGTTTTTTTTGTTGATATTAGTTATTTTTTGTTTTTGTTTGAAATAAGAGGTATGAAACAAAAAATAATTGGTCATAGGGTGGAATGTGATGCTATTAATTGTGTTTGACCAATGACTTTGTGTTTCACCACTGTGCATATTAGTTGCTGAATGTTCACCAGTAGCACATTACATGTGGTGTTCAGTTTAGCTGCCTATTGGCTTTGACATGGCATTAGCCATTACATTCTGTATTCAGTTTAGTTGCCTATTGGCTTTGACATGGCATTAGACATTCAGTTTAGCTGCCTATTGGCTTTGACATGGCATTTGCCATTACATTCTGTATTCAGTTGAGTTGCCTATTGGCTTTGACATGACATTAGACATTACATTTGATATTCAGGTTAGCTGCCTATTGGCTTTAACGTGGGGTTAGACATTGCAGTTGAGACATTGCAGATGAGCTGTGTTTTTCCAAGCTGTGTTTTTCCACAAGATAGACCAAGCTGTTTTCTTCACACCAGACCTAAGCTGATAAGAGCACGTAGATTTTGTGTTTACCTCGCAATCCAGTCTGAGAGCGGGGGAGCTCGGGAGAATTGGCCACTCTCCAGGGTTCTTCGGTTCTCACACTGAGTTTGCTTTTAAGGATGACTCTGGGCTACAGCAGGGTTAGATTGAATCTGCTTGACTTCAGACAGGAACGTAGACGTCAGTTGCCTGTCTCCCGTTTGGGTAGAAAATCTTTTCTCGCAGTTGATCGAAGTCATCAACTTGCAGACCCCAGAAAGATGAAGCTGAATATATTCCCTACAGCCTTGCCCATACGGTGATGAATTTTGACTTTTATGCTTTGCTTTGAAGTTATGCTATAATATAATCATATCTATATGCCGTGTACATTGCAACTGAGAAGTACTTTGATATATTTTGTTTTCATTGCTGCTACTACTTTTGAACGTGTGCTTCCAATCTACTAATTTCGTCTCTCAGGAACCTCGTGGTGGAGAATTAATAACAATAAATGTCTTCTTTAAACTCAGAAGTGCATTCCAGAGAGGTTCTGTAAGCTCGGTTATGAGATAAGGGCAGGAAAGCAGAACATTTAGTAAGTTTAGGAAGAGTGGTCACTCTGTGTCACATATCGACAAATTGCTTGAGACATTCAATAATCATCTGCTGAGAGGCCTGGAAAAAAAATAGGCTACTTACTCCCAAGCTCCACACATTAAGAGCTTCTCTGCTGCAATAAGGAATAAAATATGTTTTTCCCCTTTCAAAGCAAAAATCATCTCTGCCTTAGCACAAAATAAATTTTGGGCTATACAAAAAAAGCCATTGGACTCCGGCCAGATTACACAAGTTAGGTCTGTCTAATTTGGACATTTGCTGGAGATGTGAGGATGGTGGAGTTTCCCTGGACAACATGCTGTTCTCCTCTTAAATGGCACCACCACTTTGGGGCAAAATGTAATCCTTGATCTATAATATCCTTGGGATATTATTCAGGATCAACTTATTACCAGTCCCCTTGGAGTTACCACTGAACACAGCCACACTAAAAGGCTCTCAGCAGGATACAGTGTTGTTGGACCGACTACTATTGGTAAGCACCAAGTTGGTTCTGATGGAGTGGAAATCAACCTCTGTGCTCAACTTCAAAAAGTGGTGGAACATGCTATGTTCTATTTGAAGCACACATAACATTATTCATGCAAGACTTCACTCCACCTCCAGCTCCAGAGGCTTATAGGACTCCTAAGATAAATACCTACCGTAAAGAAAACCATCTTAGATGTCATTATGATGTAAAATTCACAGCATATCTACAAACTAAATTTTGGGTGCCTGCAGGTGGTGTCATTGATCGTCTATGGAGTGCTGATGGACCTGACAACTTTATACAACATTCTCTCCTCCTCCTCCTTTCTCTCTCGCTTTATTTGCATCTATGCCCCTCCTTTGCTGGCTCCTCTCCCTCTTATTTTTTTGTTGTTGCAGGGATCTTTGTACTTGTGCTTAGATAGGTGCACTTTTGTTCTGGATTATAAATTGACTTGCTATCGGGGGGGTTCAATCTTTAGTCCACTTAGGGATGTGTATGATAAGAAATTGCACTTATTTCAACCTCATATTCCCACGTCCCTTACCCAGAACATAATCTTTCCTGTTAGTGATAATTTGTCCAACAAGTACCATATCACCTTTCATGACAATCCCCAGTGTGATAAATATTATTTCCTCTTCGGAAGTGACCTGCATTTATTTCTACCACTGCAATGACATAAAACTCCATTAAATAGTTTGGACCAAAAAAAACTGCTCCAGCAAGCATCTAACAGTGGTGACGGATATTTGCCTGTGCCATTCATACTTTGCCTACTTTCTGTTTGTTAGACCTGGCATCATTGGCATGGTCTCCCCTATCTTTTTTGCCTCTGCTTTCCATGTTTTGTCTGTGTGCTGGACTCTGTTTTTGCTGGTTTTGTCACCCTGGGCACTTTGCCACTGCTGCACAGTGCTAAAGTGAAAGTGCTCCCTATGTAAATTCTATTTGTAATTGGCTTTTCCATGATTGGCATATTTGATTTACTAGTAAGTCCCTACTAAAGTGCACTAGAGGTGTCCAAGGCATGTAAATCAAATGCTACTAGTGAGCCTGCAGCGCTGGTTGTGCCACTCACCTGAGTAGCCCTGTAAACATGGCTCAAACCTGCCACTGCAGTGTCTGTGTGTGCAGTTTTAACCTGCCAAATTCGACCTGGCAAGTGTACCCACTTGCCAGGCCGAAACCTTCCATTTTTATACATATAAGGCACCCCTAAAGTAGGCCCTAGGTAGCCCCTTGGGCAGGGAGCAGTGTATGTTAAAGGTGGGACATGTACTCGGTGTTCACTGTTGCAAGGCCTATCTCTCTCATAGGTTAACATGGGGCTGCCTTTAAATAGCTTTGAAGTGTAGTTTCCCTGTGAGAGCAGATAGAAATTTAGAGTTTGGGGTCTCTGAACTCACAATTTTAAAATACAACTTTTGGTAGAGTTGTTTTTTAAATTGTCAGTTTGGATTGCCACTTTTAGAAAGAGGGCATTTTCTTGTTTAAACCATTCTGTGACTGCAAGCTTGTGTATTCCTTGTCTGGGTCAGACTGACAGTTGGGCTGTTTGTTAATCTCCATAAGACAGTGACACAAAGGGAGCTGTGGTATAACCGGCATATCCTGATGGACTATATGGGCTAGAGTGGAGGGAGGAGTGGTCACTTATACCTGAATGGACTGTGCCTCTCCCACACAACACAGTCTACAACCCCCTGGTGTGAGTCTAGAGCCAGGCCTGGGCAAGGCAGGGTCTTGTGGACAAGAAGTTTGCCTACTTCAAAGGCAGAAAGAGGTGTAAGTAGTGGACCCAAAACCCCAGATTTTCAGATTACTTTTGGAATCAAGAGGAACCTCTGCCAAGGAGAAGAACTGAAGAGTTGGAGGAGGAGTACTGCCCCTTTGCCTGTGACTGTGGTTTGCTGGGTGGGCCTGCAGTTGCTGCTTCTGCCTGAAAGAGGACAAAGACTTGAGTTTGTGTTATATTCCCACTTGTGAAGAATCTCCAAGGACTTGGACTGAGCTTGCCTCCTGTTTTGAGGTCTCAGGGCCATCAAAGTTTCCTCTGCACACACCTGGACTCTCTGCTGAGACTACTGTCTTGACAAGTGCCGCCCTATCCAGTCCCTGGCGAGAGAAATGTGAAGCTGGTAGAACAAGGACTGAAATCCATGCAGAGAAAGCCGTGTGGGAAATTTTGTAATCACCACCTGCAACACAGCTGTAAAAGCGATGCGCCACCCGCCTTGCGGCTGAAATCAACGCAACACCTGCATCGCGGCTGGCAACAACCGCTTGCGGCTGCTGAAAACAACACCAACCCCACACAGAGTGGTTTTCCATCACTGTGCAGCCAGATATGTCACGCACCATCACTGGGCATGGTTCTTGGAGGTGTTTGTCTGCTGGATTTGGGTGCAGGTGCATGGGTTGGATGCTGTTGTGAGGTGGATGGCTGTTGGGTGTCTGAGTGCTTGCGTTTGTGTACTTTAGGAGAGGGGACAGACAGGTTGGGAGAGGACACAGGGGACGTGTGCATGGATGTTGTGGAGGTGTCTGCCAGTAAGTTGTGTGTTCTGCCTGGTGTGGTGAGGATGCAGGTAGTGGATAAAGATGTAGTGCATGCAGGTGTGAGTGTATACATAACTTGGTGGTAGGTGGAGGAGGAGGAAGAGGGGAAGACAGTGGAAATAGTGGATGTTGTTGTGTCTGCAACTGAATGCTGTTTGTGTGAGTGCCTGTGGGATTAAGTGTGGTGCTTGTGTTTGCCAGTGCCACTCTTGTGTGTTGTCTTGTGTGCATGCTCGTCTGCCTGTGTGCTTGGGATGGGTTGGGGTTGAGGAGAATGAGACTGGGAAGTGAAAATTGGAGAGGGATGGTAGAAACAGGGACAATGGCTGCCATCAGAGAGGAGGCCAGAGCCTGGATCGATCTCTGTTGGGCCGCCAATCTAGTGTGAATGCCCTCCAGGAATGCATTCGATTTTTGCATCTGGGATGCCAGCCCCTGGATGGCATTCACAATGGTTGATGGCCCTACAGAGATGGATCTCAGGTGGTCAATAGCCTCCTCACTCAAGGCAGCAGGGCTCACTGGGGCAGGGCCTGAGGTGCCTGGGGTGAAGGAAATGCCCACCCTCCTGGGTGAGCGGGCACGGGCAACTCGCTGAGGGGCTGCTGGGAGGGTGGTGCTGGTACAGGGGTTGTGGCTGTACCTGTAGCTGGGGTGGTCACAGAGTTGTCTGCCACCACTAGGGAGCTCCCATCGGAGGAGGTATCAGAGTCTGTATTGTCCCCTCCAGTCTCCGCCATGGTGCTCCCCTTGCCGTCTGTCCCACTGGTGCCCTCAGCGTCAGTAGACTCTGCCTCCAGGGTTCTGTGGGATGCAGATCCCTCTGTCGCCGGTGCCGTGGCTCCTCCTCCAGAATATGCTAATGCACATAAGGACAGGATGCGAAAACAAGTAAGGGGGGCGAGAGAGAAAGGATACACTGGGTCAATGACTACACCAACACCACAGTTGGTGTACACAGCACCCTCACACACAGGGAACAGGCCTACGCACTATGCATTGCACTACCAGTGATATTGCTAGCCACCAAGGCATGAGGAGGGGCACACACCGCCAACTGCTGCACACCTGGAACCCACGCAGCTCTGGCCAGTAGTGGATGCTACCAAGCTAGGTGGGCATTATTTTCCCTTCAGACCCCTAGCCACCAGAGGACCTACGCTGCTATGTCTGGTCTGGCTTAGGGGCACCCAAGGACACACAACCACCACCTGGATACCACCCCACCATGCGTAAGTTGTAATGATAGCCACTGTACTCACCTCCTTGTGGCTGCTGTGTTGCCCTCAAGCGCCCATCCAGCTCTGGATAGGCCACCGCTAGTATGCAGGCCATCGGGGGGGGTCAGTGTTTGACGGGCACCCCTTCCTCATTGGGAGGTAATCCCCAGCTGGGCCTCAGCGGTCTTCCGTGCCCAGCGTCTCAGGTCCTCCCACCGTTCGCGACAGTGGGTGCTCTGCCTGCCATCGACCCCCAGGGTCCGCACCTCCTTGCAGATGGCACGCCATATACCCTTCTTTTGATGGGCACTGACCTGCAGAGGCAATATAACAGGAGAAAACCATTAGACAAACAGTCCAGCCAGTTACACATATGGCCCACCATACCCGTTTACAGCACTATTGGCACACATATAGCCCAGCACTCAATGTGTACCCAGCCAGAAGTACATCCCTCCCCACCTTACACAATGCCTTCACACACACCTCCATACATGCATGCCACATGCATCGTGCCCACAGTGTACTCACCTGTTGGTCTTGAGGTCCATACAACAGTCCATACTGGGGTAGGACCCCATCCACCAGTTTCTCCAACTCCTCCGAAGTGAAGACTGGACCCTTTCCCCGGTCACATAGGCCATGGTAGGTTCCAGACACAGGTCACAGCACCACATGCTGTCACGGTTTTCAATGGGCTTACCGTCGAAGTTGAGAAGAGTTGGGGAACGACCCCGGTTCCGGCAGGTTCTGCTCTGGCCGAGGTAGGGCCGACCCCGTCCGGTAGCCACAGTGCTGTTTGACAATAGCAAGCCAGTACAGTCCGTGCCCTCCAGAAGGAGTCCCAGAGGAAAAACCCCAGTAGGGTAAAAAACCTCCAACGGGAACTCCCTGAAACAAAAGGAGGACACCAAGGCGTTAGAGATGAAGATCCGGAGTGCAGGAAGACTGGAAACGAAGACAGGTCAGGAAAATACTGGATTCGCAGGAAGAACCCAGTCAGAGCGTGACCACCACGAAGGAGTGTTGCAACGCAATGAACAAGCAGCTGGATTTCCCTTATATACCTCTAGGCAGGAAGTAGGAAACAGGAAGTAGAAACACCACCATCTTGGATTGGGGAAAAGAGTATAATAGTGAATCAGGTACATGTGTCCAAACAAAGAAAAACAATGCATGCTGGGAAGAGAGGAAGTGAGCAGCATGCTGGGAAAGGAAAAGGCAGGCATAAAAACACCACCATGTGCAAGGGTTCGGCTTTTGCCTGGAGACATTGGTAAGTGCCCAAAGTACATGCTGAAGAAATGTAAAGCGCATTAATGCGCTGTGCGCGACAGGATCAAGGCCTAACTCGAGGTCTTTCTCCCGCCGCGTTTGACTTTCCAATAGAGACAAAAGAAGGGGGCGCGGCGAGTGCCGCCACCCCTGAACGAACTTGCGGCTTTCCCCGCGGTCTGTACGCAAGCCGCGGCTTCCCCCGAGGCTTGCACACAGACCACGGCATGAAGGGAATGCCGCGCTGCGGCGACTCGAGCCTGCGGCCGCGGCTGCCGTAGAAGCCGCGGCGGCCGCGTCGTGACAGTATGCCCCCCCGAGGCCCCAGGTTTGTGAGGGAAGAGTCGAAAAAAGCGACGGACCAAAAGAGGGGCATGAACTGAAGGGGCATCCTCCCAGGAACACTCACTCATAGAGTAACCTATCCAATGAATAAGATACTGGAGGCGCCCATGGAAAAGCCGAGAGTCACAGATTTCCTGGACCTCGTACTCGGGCACATTATCAACCAACAGAGGAGGGGGACAGGAAAATTGTCTGTGAAAAGGATCAGGAAGGTAAGGTTTAAGTTGAGAGACATGGAATACAGGGTGAATCTTCCACGTCCGAGGCAGGTGAAGACGCACAGACACAGGGTTAATCTTTTTGAGAATTAGGAAGGGACCATAAAAGCGGGGTTTGAATTTGTTCTGAGTGAGTCGGAGAGGTAGGAATCTAGAGGAGAGCCAGACTTTATCCTGGACCTGATATTGAGGAGCCGCACAGCGTCTCCTATTCGCTCTCCTTTTCATGCGGAACTTAGTGGCCACAAGGTTGGACTGGATAACACGTTGGATGCCTCGTAGCTGTTGGACATAGGAGGAGATGGCAGGAAGATTGGTATTCTCTCTCAGGGGAGATGGAAAGGCCTTGGGATGGAAACCGTAGGAGCCATAGAAGGGAGAGACCTTCGAGGCGCTGTGTATGGAGTTGTTATAGGAGAATTCTGCAAGCGGTAAATAGGTAGCCCAAATACTCTGCGCAGCATTGCAGAAGCTACGTAAGTATTGTTCGAGACCTTGATTGAGTCGTTCCGTCTGTCCATTGGTTTGAGGGTGGAACCCAGATGATAAGGCCACTTTGATTCCCAATGTCTTACAGAATTGATTCCAGAATCGGGAGATGTATTGAGGACCCCTATCCGATATATAATGACCTGAGGTAATCCATGAAGCCGAAAGATCTCTTGTGTAAAGATTTGACCCAATTCTTTTGCCGTTGGTAACTTTCTTAAGGCCGTGAAGTGAGCCATTTTGGTGAAGGAGGCTACGGTTACCATTATTACGTGATTTCCCATTGAAGAGGGTAATGCGCACATGAAATCTGTGGAGATAGTGTGCCATGGGCCTGGGGGAACTGGTAGTGGGTGGAGTAATCCTACTGGTTTGGTACGGGGTGTCTTGGCTTGAGCACATATAGGACAAGATGATACATATTCCTCAATATCTGTCTTGAGTGTTGGCCACCAGAAGGAGCGAAGCAGAAGTTCTTGAGTAGCTCTCATTCCTCGATGACCCGCGATAGGGGAATCATGGCACATACGTAAGGATTCAGTCTGTACTATTTTAGTGGGTAAGAATAGGGCCTTATCATGATAATAATAGCCTTGATCTATATGCAGTTGCGGACGCAACTTATTCAGCTCTGTCTCTTCTAGACTGGCATATTCGGACTTGACTTGGTCTAAAAAAGTCTGTACCACCCCAATGATCTTATTATCGTCAAATAGGTTCTGTACAGTAGAATCATTACACTCAGGGTAACGTCGGGACAAGGCATCCGCCAGGATGTTCTGAGAACCAGGGATGTAAGTGATATAGAAGTCATATTGGCTGAAAAAGAAAGCCCATCGAGCCTGTCGGCTATTTTGACACTGAAAGTTTCTTAAGCACTGTAGATTTCTGTGGTCTGTCCGGGCTTCAAAAGGTTCTTTTGAGCCCATCAAAAAGTGTCTCCATTCTGTGCAAGCGGTTTTTAAGGCGAGTAATTCACTTTCTAACACGGAATAGTTCCGCTCCGAATCGGATAAAATGTGTGACAGGTAGAATACAGGGTGTTCTAAATCATCATCGTCTTGTCTTTGCAATAAGGCAGCCCCAATGGCTCTTTCTGAGGCGTCTGCAACAACAATGAACTGTTTGCTGGTGTCTGGGTGTCGTAGAATAGGGGCTTGAATAAAGGCTTTCTTTAAATCCTGAAAGGCCGACTCTGCGTCTTGTGTCCAACAAAAGCCTTTCTTTAGATGTTCTTTTTTAAGGGTTTGAGTAATGTAGCTGGTTCTCTGGGCAAAGTCTGCTATGAATTGGCGGTAGAAGTTGGCTAATCCCAAAAAACACTGAGTCTCCTTGATGGAAGAAGGAGATGGCCAATTCAATATAGCTTGCACGTTGTCTGAATCCATGGCTACTCCAGTTTGGTTTATGCAATACCCCAAGTATTTTACTTCCGACTGATCAAACTCGCACTTTTCAGGTTTACAGAATAAATGGTGTGGTCGGAGTCTCTCTAAAACTTGGCGAACATGCTTAGAGTGTTCCTCTGGATGCACAGAAAAGATTAAAATGTCGTCGAGATACACCACTACTGTTTGTTGCAAAAGATCAGAAAAGATAGAATCCATGAACCTTTGAAAAATGGAAGGGGCATTGGTGAGTCCGAATGGCATTACTCTATATTCATAGTGACCAAAGGGTGTTCTAAAAGTGGTTTTCCACTCATCACCCTCTTTAATTCTTAGAAGATGGTAGGCTCCTCGAAGATCCAGTTTGGTGAATCTCTTTGCCCCTCTGACTGCTTCTAGGATGTCCTTTATGAGGGGTAGCGGGTACCGATCTTTAATAGTGATCTTGTTTAATCCTCTGAAATCGATACAGGGACGCAAATCTTTAGTTTTCTTAGGCACAAAGAAGAGAGGAGCCCCCGCAGGTGAAGAAGAGGGAGTAATCAACCGGCTTTGTAGGTTCTCATCTAGGTATTCTTTAAGAATCTTCTTCTCCGGTTCTGTGAGAGAGTACATTCGCCCGAAAGGAACCACTGTATCTGGTTCTAAAGGGATGGCGCAATCGTATTCTCTATGGGGTGGCAGGTCAGGTTTTTCTGGCTTCTGGAATACATCGGCAAATTCCTGATAATGCCTGGGAACTCCCTGTAGGACGTTAATAGAGCATCCCACCTTAGGGGGTGCTGCTAAGAGACTTTTTGGGGACCAATAATCCCCTGCGGGATAGCAGTGGTGTTGGCAAAAGTGAGAGGAGAAGGAAATAGTTCTTGTTTCCCAGTTGATATAAGGGTTGTGCCGTGTGAGCCATGGAATTCCCAGGATCATGACGTGGTGGGGTGATGAAATTAAATCAAACGAAAGATTTTCTTGGTGTTTCCCAAACTGTAGACAGAAGGTAGGGGTGGTATATTGTACGGGTCCTGAGGCCAAGAGTGATCCATCCACTGTGTGTACCTGTTCTGGTACTTCCTTAGGTATTTGTGCTATCTGTCGTTTCTTGGCCCAGGCTTCATCTAAATAGATGCCACTGGCTCCGCAGTCCAATAAGGCCAAGGTTCTTTCTTCCCGGCCATCAGGTAAGTGAAGGATAACTGGTAAAAGAAAAAGAGCAGTTCCTTCCTCCCTGGAAAAACAAATGGAAGGTATTTCACGATATCCCGTCCTCACCCTTCTCACTGAGGACGGAAGTTGGCGTTTCCCAAGGGTTTGGTTGGACGAATGGGGCAGGTGCGAATGAGGTGACCAGCTGTACCACAATATAGACAGAGCCCCTTTCTTCGTCTATGTTCTCTTTCACTAGCTGATAAAGGTCCTCGAGCCGTGTCAATTTGCATTGGCATTTCCTCGGTATTCCCCTTAGGTTCAGGACGGACTTCCTCGGTACGATGAGAGAAGGTGCGAGACGTCACTGAGTGAGATGGCAAACGACTCTTCTTTTTCTCCATTCTTCGTTCGTTCAACCGATATTCTATCGTCAGAGTCTGATCCATCAATCCTTTAAGGTTCTCTATTCTAGCAGCGTGCACCAATTCGTCCTTAATGTCCTCTCTGAGTCCTCTACGGAACAGTGTCACCAAAGTACGTTCCACCCAGGATGTTTCTGCTGCTAATTGTCTGAAACGGGTGATGTATTGTAATACATCTTGATTCCCTTGTTGGATTTCGCAAAGAGCTTCTTCTGCAGATGCCTCGAGTCCAGGGCATTCAAACATCTGTTTAAAAGCAGTGATAAAGGTGGAATAATTAGATAGGCAAGGATCATTTCTTGTCACTAAAGGAGTGGCCCAAGCCAATGCTGGCCCCGATAAGGCGCTAATCAAATACCCCACCTCGGTCTTGTCTTGAAAGAATTGCGAGGGGCGAAAGGCAAAATAAACCGTTAAGGCATCCAGGAATTCTTTTATTCTGTTAGGATCCCCGGAGAAACGAGGTGTAGTGGCAGCTACTGAGGGTACATCTGTGGTCCTGGATGCAAAGGCTTGTCGATAGACAGCATTTTCAGTACGTAGCTGTTGGAGTTCTTGAACCTGTTGTTGTATCGTCATAAGTAGGGTCTGGCTCGTAGGTTCCGTATTTGCCAATGGATTATCCATGGTTCCGGACTGCAACTGGATTTGTGGGCGTTGCAATCTGTCACGGTTTTCAATGGGCTTAACGTCGAAGTTGAGAAAAGTTGGGGAACGACCCCGGTTCCGGCAGGTTCTGCTCTGGCCGAGGTAGGGGCGACCCCTTCCGGTAGTCACGGTGCTGTTTGACAATAGCAAGCCAGTACAGTCCGTGCCCTCCAGAAGGAGTCCCAGAGGAAAAACCCCAGTAGGGTAAAAAAACTCCAACGGGAACTCCCTGAAACAAAAGGAGGACACCAAGGCGTTAGAGATGAAGATCCGGAGTGCAGGAAGACTGGAAACGAAGACAGGTCAGGAAAATACTGGATTCGCAGGAAGAACCCAGTCAGAGCGTGACTACCACCAAGGAGTGTTGCAACGCAATGAACAAGCAGCTGGATTTCCCTTATATTCCTCTAGGCAGGAAGTAGGAAACAGGAAGTAGAAACACCACCATCTTGGATTGGGGAAAAGAGTATAATAGTGAATCAGGTACATGCGTCCAAACAAAGAAAAACAATGCATGCTGGGAAGAGAGGAAGTGAGCAGCATGCTGGGAAAGGAAAAGGCAGGCATAAAAACACCACCATGTGCAAGGGTTCGGCTTTTGCCTGGAGACATTGGTAAGTGCCCAAAGTACATGCTGAAGAAATGTAAAGCGCATTAATGCGCTGTGCGCGACAGGATCAAGGCCTAACTCGAGGTCTTTCTCCCGCCGCGTTTGTCTTTCCAATAGAGACAAAAGAAGGGGGGCGCGGCGAGTGCCGCGACCCCTGAACGAACTCGCGGCTTTCCCCGCGGTCTGTACGCAAGCCGCGGCTTCCCCCGAGGCTTGCACACAGACCGCGGCATGAAGGGAATGCCGCGCTGCGGCGACTCGAGCCCGCGGCCGCGGCTGCCGTAGGAGCCGCGGCGGCCGCGGCGTGACACATGCAGTATAGGTCCTCTCCTATGAAACGTCAGGTAACAAGTGAGGAATTCAGATAGAAAATGTCAGTCACGTCCGCGGCGGTGCATATCGTCACCACCGGCGTAGATCACCATTGGCCACTGTACCCCATAGGGCCCGATATGAACCAATGACAATTTGCACGGCGGTTCCAACCACCTCCCATCACGGCACACAATGTCAGCGAAATTACCTCACTTCCACCTGTCCCTCCACACAGGACAGATGGACGCCATTTCGGGGGGGCAGGCCTTTGGAATAATGCTGCGTCACAGGAGAAATAGGCAGATACTAGACAAATCACACTGATTCATTACATGTTTACAGAATGCAAACTACTGTTGTGGCTCCATCGTTCGATTTGTGACAGGCTCCTCACTCTTTTGTCCCATAGATTCCTACCACTGCTGATGAATAGGAGATGGAGACATACCCCCATGTACAGACCTGTGGTAGACTTGGCTACACTGGAGGACAGGCACATAACACTCACCTATAGACTGGAATGGGCCACAATCACAGAGCTGTGTGCCCAATTAGAACCTGACCTGATATCTGCTATCCGTCACCCACTGGGATCCCCCCTCTTGTGCAAATGCTATCAGTACTCCATTTCCTGGCAACTGGTTCTTCCCAAGTGACAGTGGGTTTGGCAGCAGGAATGTCACAGCCAATGTTCTCAATAGTGCTGAGATAAAACACATGTGCAGCCCCATTGCATTCCCCCAGGTTGAGGATTTGGCCACTGTGAAGGCTGAGTTTTATGCAATGGGACATATCCCCAATGGAATTGGGGCGATTGGCAATCAGGAGAGTCTCATTTCCTAGCGGGGGTCTTGGCAAGTGTCTCAGGCTTCTATCTGGATCACAGCGAACGTTTATGGGGTGGTTCACCTTCTGCAGGGGTAGGGGCGCTGGTGGCCTGTGAGTCCTGTGGTGGGGCCTCCTGGCCACTAGCGGCAGGCTAGTGGAAGGCTGTTCAGATGTCTAACTAGTGGCAGGGGCCCGCTGGTGTGAGACTGCCTCTCTCATAATGTTGGCTATGTCTGCCAGCACCCCTGCTATGGAGATCAGGGTGTTGTTGATGGGCTGCAAGTCCTCCCTGATCCCCTGGTACTGTCCCTCCTGCACGTTGTCCAGGATCTGGCCCATTTTGACCTGGGAATGTTGGTAGACTCCCAGGATCTCAGAGAGTGCCTCCTGGAGAGTCGGTTACCTGGGCCTGTCCTCCCCCTGGCACAAAGCAGTCCTCTCAGTGTCCCTGGTGGCCTGTGCCTCTGCCCACTGCCACTGACCCCAGGTCTCTGATTGTCTTGGGTATGAGGTGTGGCCTGGGGTCCCTGATTAGGTGGACACACTGCTGATTGACATGCCCTGGGGACAGAGGTGTGAATACGCTGAGTGGGTGCTGTGGTGGTGGTGTTTCCTGATGGGGGAGGTTGTGTGGTGGTCTTTGACTGGGCTTGGGTAACCCGCTGTCCAGTGGTCCTTGGTGGACCAGGTAGATCATCCAGATCCTGAGTTCCAGAGTTACTGTCATCACTGTGGGCCTCTTCTGTTGGGGGACTGGATAGTGCTGGCACCTCCTATCCAGTGACATTGGCTGGGGTGCCTGTGGGGATGTAAACGATGTATTATGGTTAATGTGTATGACATGTTGTACATCCCTGGCTTCCCCTCTATGGTTGGTGTTGCCCTGGCAGCTTTTACTTGTGTATGTTGGTGTATGGTGGGATTGTTAGTTCTCTATGCTGTGCATGCTTTAGTGATAAGTGTCCATGCAGGGCTGTGAAGGGTGTTCATGCATTGGTACATCATGCAGGGCTTGGCATTGGGATTAGTGAGATGTGATGGTGGAGTGTGTGGGATGTAGTGGAGTGATGGGAGTGAGGGTGAGGGTATGTGATGGCATGGAGTTATGGGGGTGATAATTGATGGAATTTGACTTACCAAATTCCAGTCCTTCTCTGACTCTGGCCAGGCCCTCAGGATGCAGTACTGCCATGACTTGCTCCTCCCATGCTGTGAGTTGTGGGGGAGGAGGTGGGGTCCACCACCAGTCCTCTAGATAGCGAGCTGGTGTCATGCTGCTATGGAACCGTACCTTCCCCCATAGGTCGTTCCACCTCTTCCTGATGTCATCACTTGTTTTGGGGCTCTCTCCCATGGCGTTGCCTCTGTCCACGATTCTCCACCATAGCTCCATCTTCCTAGCTATAGATATTTGCTGCACCTGTGCTCCAAACAGCTGTAGCTCTACCCTGACAATTTCCTCCACCATGACCCTTAACTCCTTTGTGAAACGGGGTGTCTTTGTATTATGTGAGGTGTGTGGGTGAGGGTGTGTTGGGTAATGTTTAGGGTGTATGATGTGTGGCTGTAGTTGGCTAGGTGGTCTTGGTATCAGTCTTGTGCCAATGATTTGTAATCATAAAGGGTTGTGGGTAATGTGGGTGTGTGTTTTATAGTGGTGTGGGTGTGTGGGTGTGGTGTGAGGATGGGTGTCAGCTGTGTGTTGTTTGAACTGTCCAATGTGGTGTTGTTTTGTTTGTGGGTGTCCATTGTGAGCTCGGCGGTATGTACCGCCAATGGTTTACCACCATTGAATGACTACCATGGTGATTCGTGGGCCATAATGTGATGGGCATTGTTCTGTTGGTGTAACAGTGTGGATTTTGATACCGCTAGTTTCTCACTGGCCTTTGGTCTGGCAGATTTGTGTATGTGGCTGAATTCTGTCAGATTGGTTTGTGTGTGTCATAATATGGTGAACGGATATTCGCCGCCACGGCGGTAAGTTGGCAGCCGCCAGTGTGGCTGTAAGCTTGATTTACCGCAATGTCATAATGAGGGCCACAATGTCTATGTGCATATAAATCCACAGCAGAAAAGATGGATCCAAATTGTTTAATAAATATTCAATAATTCAGTATTTCCTTAGATAAATTGTCTTGACTTAAAAAAGGCTCAAGACTGACAGTGTTTCACCCTTAAACCAATGAATCCTGTAGTTTGTTTTGTTTATTGAAAAGATAGAGATCTGAGACTTAAGTGTAGGAATTGAAATCTCAGGTTTTCCCATTGTGTCTAAAATATCATGATAACTTTTAGTGAGATCTCGTAGAGAAGCTTCTAGCCAGCTTATGTCTTTTATTAATTGTTCTCTTGTTAGACCTAGCATCCTTGGTCTGGTTTCCCCTAACTTTTTGCCTTCTGAATCCCTGTTTTTCTGACTTCACTTTTTTTCTAGCTTTAAGATGCGCTGTCCCACTGCTGACCAGTGCTAAAGTGCAGGTGCTGTGTAGTCCAAAACATGGTAACATTTATTTATCCACATATGGGATATTTAATTTACTTGTAAGTCCCTAGTAAAGTGCACTATATGTGCCCGGGCCTGTAAATTAAATGCTACTAGTGGGCCTGCAGCACTGATTGTGCCTCCCACTTGGGTAGCCCTTTAAGCATGTCTCAGGCCAGCCCTTACAGAGCCTATGTGTGTAGATCTAAACTGTCACTTCAACCTGGCAGGTGCACCTACTTGCCAGGCCCAAAACCTTCCATTTTATTTCATGTAGGGCACCCCATGGTAGGCTCTGGTTAGCCCCAAAAGCAGTGCTCAATGCATTTATAAAGTTGGACAAGTTTTTTGTTTTTAGTTTAACATGTTCTGGTAGTAAAAAACTATTGCATCTGTTTTTCATTACTGAAAGGCCTATCTCTCCCATAGGTTGACATTAGAGTTACCTTGAAGAAACCTGTATGTGTAACTTGCTATTGAAAAAAAGATAGAATTTGAATTCTGGTGCCTTTCAACACTCAAACCAATCAAAACTTATGGTGAAGTTGGATTTTAAATTACATGTCTGAAAATGCCTATTTCAGAAAGTTAGAATGTTCTTTCTTTAACCATTCTGTGCCTCTGCCTATCTCTGAATATATGTCTGGGGTGGGTGACAGCTGAGCTTTGTTCATTCCTTATAGATAGTCACACCCAAAAGGAGCTGGGGTGTGACATTAGCACCCCAATGGCCCATTATCAGGCTAATTGGTTTTCCTGGGATAGATGAAAGGGAGGAGCTGACACTTTTACCTAATAGGTCTGAGAACCCCCCCCCCCCCCACAAATGGCTACATAAGCCTCTGTAGAAGGTCTGGAGCAAGGGAAGGAAATGCAGGGACCTTGTGCACTTCAAAGGCCTCTCTTTGAACTCTCCCCTGCTTCAAATTCTCAACTGGGTATACGAACTGGACCCCAAACTGCAATAAATCAGAACGCTGCTGGAACCAAGGATATTTTGCCTGGATTAAGAACTACTGTGCTCCAAGAGGGACTGACACTTTGCTAACTGCTTTGATGGGTTGGCCTGCTGGTTGTTATGCTGTAGGAGGGACTGCCACTTTGCTACCTGGTTTGCTGTGTTGGACTGCTGCCTGCTACTTCTTGCCTGGAAGTGAGAAGGAACCCACTTGCTCTATACATCCTGGAAGCTGAGGGCCAGATTTGCAACAAACTGGTGCAGCATGGTGCTGGCAGTTTTGAAACGCAAGAATATGGTACAACCCTGTGTTTCCCCCTCTGCCAGCGCTAAAGTTTGCTGCATAGCGCCAATGCAGGCATCCATGTACCATAGTGCAAGGGTGTCTATGTTGAGGGGATTGATTGTTTATGTGCAGGAAGGTGTCCATTCCTGCACATAAACAACCTGCAGCAAAAACAAGGCAAAATGAAAACATTTCTCCTCTTCGCCCCTGGGGTGACTGTAGTTTTTGGTGCTGCCTCAGATTTGCAGATTCTTGTAAATCTGGGGCAATGTCAAAAGGAATGGGTGTTGCAGTGGAACACCCACAGCAACACCCATTGCACGCCCCTCTGGCATAGAAAACTGCTTTGGGGAGGATATTTACAAGGTAGCGTTAAGCCACAAAAAGTGGTTTACAGCCACCTTGTAAATATGCGTAGTGCATAGCGCCACCGGAGCATCACAAAAAGTGACACTCTGGTGGCACAATGGTGCTTGTAAATATGCCCCTAAATTTCTCCAAAGGCGTGCTGGCTTGCCATGTTCTTGTAGTTTCAGTGACATCAAATAATGCATGCAACTCTGATCCTGCTGCTGGACTCCGCCATATGTGAGTCCTACCCTTGTCTGAGGTGCCAATCAAGTCCTAGGCATTAGAACTGGGTTTGCAACTGTTTCTCTGTAAAAAGAAATTGATTCATTGAGCTGTTGCACCGCTCAGAACCGACGCAGTACCCTCTGAAGCAGATGCATTGCTGATTTGACAATGACGTGGGACCCGACTGCAAGGTTCAATGATGATGCAGTGCTGATCTGAGGACATCGCTGCACAGCTCCATGACAACGGATTGCATACTCCTCAATGGAGTCTGAACCAGGACCCAAATGAGAGGCTCAACACTAATGCATCTACCCGACTGCATGGAGCAGACAGGCGCATCTCCTTTGCATTACTCCTCAACATCAACACTTGTTCCATCCAAGGTAATTTTTCAGCTGGCACAGCATGAGTCCCGTAGCCGTCCTGTCCTCCATTGTGGTCTTCCTAAACTTTGGATTATCCCCTATCTAGCACAACCTCAATTAACTGTTTTGCGCTATTGACTTTAAAGCACTACATTGCATTTTATTCTTTAAAAATTAATATCTTGATTTCTACTTATTGGATGTTTGTCACTTTGGTCTCGTTTTACTAAGATAAATACTCTCTATTTTTCTGAGAGTCTTTTTCTCAAGTCTTTTTATGGTGTGCTTCACTGTGCTACTGTAATTTAAGTGCTGCACAAATACTTTAAACATTGCCTCTTAAGTAAAGCCTTACTGCTCTGTAACATGCTACCGGAGGATGAGAACAGGTTGATTTAGGTTGTGTGTCTGACTTACCCATACTAGGATTGTGGCCCCTACTTGGATAGGGTGCATACCTCTGCCAACTTGAGACCCAACTTCTAACATCTCTCAATCAGGTTTTCACAGCTGCTCATAGAGTTTCAACCTAAGTTACCAGGGCCTGATTTAGATAATGGTCCCACCATCTCTTTTACATCAGATTCCTTGTCTGTTGACTTGGTCGTGTGCCCGCACAATTAATTAAAATGCTGGCGAGTCCATAGACGAAAGACCTATGATGAACCGCCATCACTAGCAGGCATCACCACCTCGTTGATGTCGCCATAGGCAAAAGTGGCTGGTGGCAGGACTCCAGCTCCTTTTCCCGCCGAGCCAAATACGATGTCCAGTCTGTGGTGGTCAAGCTGCCACACCTGAGTTGGCAGATTGGGAGGGATATGAGTAAAAAACTCACCTTTTTTAAAATGTTCCCAGTTCCTGCCACCATGAATACGATTGTACCAGTACAACCTCTGCTGCTGCTCCTGGACCAAGACGAAAATCAACCACGTTGTTGCAGCAACAGAAAGCAAGTCACTTATTTAACTGCCATCTATGGCAGTGTCACTGTACATTAGCACTGGATGCAAGCATGTGTAACAAAGGTTTGCAACCAATACTACAATGATGTGAAATGCATATGTTGGAATGTCGTACTTAAACAAATGTTCAAAACACACCTCAAGATATTAGTAGCACCCACCAATCTGGTACTAACTGCCTTCATGGCAATGGACATATACACCACAAATCACAGCAATCCCAAATCAAAATGTGTCCGTACAGATGTGTGCAATAATTTTCCCTAAGCTACCATATCATATACATAAACAGTATACCCAATAGCAACTACTCAAATCCCTGATACTGTAGCAACTGCACTACAAAATGCTACAAGGGGGTGTACACAGAATGCACAAACAATCTTACCTTTAAACTGAAAACATGTCAGAGATCTATCAAGGTTACATGTCCCCTTGGTGTTTGCAATATACGACAAACATTAGATGTCATTTAACTATAATGTGTCAGGTTCCATGTGTAATGCATATGTGCATATTATTGACATGTCATGTCGAAATAAACACACATGCATTCCCCAGTCACAATAACAGGGACACATATAATTTTGGTGTAAGTGTTCAGTAACATGATGAATGCCTGCACCACAATTAGCATGTCCATCACAAATATACAACACTAATGTATGCATTTTAAAACATATCTAAAATATACAACCTGTGCTTGTCACTGTCACATATGAGAGCAAGTACATGGCACACACAATAACAGAAATAACATCTTCAGGAAACAATTAGTAACAATCAAAATAAGGCCAGGACAAATGTTTTCTCAAATAAAATAACATTTATATATCAATAAGTCTCTCAAAATATTTAGCAATAGGTTTTGCCAAAAAACAACAAAGGTATGAAGATCTTTGGGTGGGGTGGTCTGAGGTTTGCGAGGGGTGGTCTGGGGTAAAGAATGGGTCAGGGCCAGGACAAACATGAGGTATTCCTTTGGGAAAAAGGCAGGGTTACCTGAAGGGAGTTGGAGTTGGGAGGTAGAAGGAGTGTCAGTTGCTGTTGTGCATGTATTCTTTGATAGTGTGGATGCCTGAGGGTCTGGTGTATATGCTGTATGTTTTGCTTTGTGTTTCTTACAGGGTGTCTGTTGTGTGGATGAATGTGGGTATCTGTGTTCAGTGAATGTGTTTGTGTGTGTGTGTGGATGTGTCTATTGTGGAGGTGATGTTTGTGGCTGTGGTATCTGTGGGTGTGCTGGTGCATGTGTGTGAGTCGGGGTGGGGGTGGGTGTGGTAACTGAGGGTGTGCTGGTGGGGTGTGTGGGTATTTGTTTTATGGTGGATGTGGTGTCTGTAGGTGTGCTGGTGGTGGGTGTAGATGCCTGTGTCCTGGTGAGTATGATTTCTGCAGGTGTGTTGTTGGTGATTGTAGATGTCTGAGTCATGGTGGGTGTGGTGTCTGTGGGTATGCTTGAGATTCTGGTGGTGGGGGTATGTGGTGTTGGCATGTGTGTGTGTCTCCATTTCTTTTTGTGTTTGTGTGTATGTGGCAGTGTGCTGCTTTTGTGCTTCAGTGGGTGCATGTAAAGGTGTGCGTGTGCTCTGTATAAGGCTGGGTTGGGGGTTTTGAAACAGGAAGGGGTGGGTTTTGGGGCAGGAGGTTGGGGTGGGTGGGGTGCTGCAGTTAATGTGGAGGCCAGACCCTGGAATGACCGTTGCAGGCAGAAAGGGTACTATGAATGCCATCTACGTAAGCTAGCATCTGGGTATTCTAGGTGTTCTGACCAATGAGCCCCTGGATGGCATTCAATAGTGCGGTCTGGACCACAGTGATAGTCCACAAAGGATCTACAGCCTCCTCATTGTGTGCAGCTTGAGAGACTGGGGCAAGGGGGGAGGTGTCTGCAGCATAGGTGATGCCACCATTTCAAGGGGAGCGTCTAAGGCCAACTGGGGGGCAGAGAGGGTAGAGATAAAAATGTGGGTGGATGACAATGATGCAGATGGAGTAGTCACTAGGATTTGCCATCAATAGGGAACACAGATGCAACAGTTTGAGGGTCTCTGTGTTAATGGAGTTTAATATGAACTTTTCTTAGAAACATTTGCCAAGTGTAGAGATTACACCAGCTTCAAGGCACTTGGCTTCATTATCATCAGTATCTTATGCATGTGGGAAGAATTCCACAAACAATTTGCTCACAGTCTAGAAAGTCCCCATGCTAGCTCCAATATCATGAGAACCTTGTGTCTCTTATCCACTTTTATTTCCCTGCATGATAGATGGCTTTGACTTCATTAGCAAATGCATAGGCATGGACATATCCGTAAACCACTTCAGTACAAAGCAAACATTTCAGCATTTCTAAAAGAAACATGTTTTGGGCCTGATATTCACTTATCGGGATGGGATGCCCCAACATCTATATGATGTAACCTTCAATCTGCAATTGTCGTTT
The DNA here is from genome assembly GCF_031143425.1 of Pleurodeles waltl. NCBI lineage: Eukaryota > Metazoa > Chordata > Amphibia > Caudata > Salamandridae > Pleurodeles > Pleurodeles waltl. The sequence goes on along the minus strand of NC_090449.1, from coordinate 360,734,463 downwards.
TCAGTATCACTTTTCACAACATAATTGCTTTCCCATGTGTACATAACTGAGGACACTTAAATTCAATTTGTAGGATGTGGAACTCGGTCACCAATGTGGACACACTCCTGTCTGTCTCAATCAATACAGTCTAGCATGCATATTCAAGTTGGTTGACAGAGACTGTTTAGGTGCTTATTTGGAAAGGAATGAGGCTTCATGACAATCTGCTGCTGTCTACATGAGATAATTTGAAGTTTGCTATCTAACATATTTCTAGCATATTTCAGATAAGGAATTATGCTATCGTACACATGTTTCTAGTCCTTTTGGTGCAGATGCTCATGATCATATTGTCATTGTACCAACTTACCCAAATAAAGTCAGAAACATCAACTGATGCACCAGTGCTTACTATGCCATGTCACCAGTGACAGGGCCTATACTACCTATTCACATCTGTTATGGAGAATAACACCTCACCCAATCCTCAAATGGGGCTTGTTTGGTACAAAGGTCTCTCATAACATGGATAAGATGAAGGTACCCCTTTTGTCCCATGCACCATGGAAGGACACCCCATCCACCTGAGGGCTGGAACCTTAGCAGTACTTGCCTTGTGATGAGGAATCTAGTGACAACCTTATGCACAAAACAATACACCAAACACATCATCAGACACTGTGTGTAAAACTCATGTTGATGCCAAACAAGGCTGCTGTAAAGACAAAAGTTTAAACAATAAGATTAGCTGGATACCAAAACTCACTCCCTTGATGATGCTGCTGGGTCCTAGACAGCCCATCAAGCTCCAGGCAGGCAAATGCAAGAATACAGGCCATTAGGTGGGTCAGACTGCAGCGCATGTTCTTGCCTTGTTGGGGGTCTTGGCCGAGCTGGACTTCTGCTGACTTTCTGGTCCAGTGTTGGAGATCCTCCCACTTCTTCCTGCAATGCCAACTGCGCTGCTTAAAGACCCCTAGGGTCCACACCTTCTACATGATGGCTTTCCACAAATTACTCTTCTGATGTGCATTGGTCCGCATGGATGAGAACAAATAACAACAAAAGTGGTTTTAAGTGAATTTGCGTGTAGTGCAGTAGCACAATTTAATAGCAGCTCTCACTTGCAGTCCCAGAAAAGTCAGCACAGATTATCTACGAACATTTCAAAGATCCTAAGAAACACTAATTTGCAGTCATCTGTCGAGTAGCCCCAACAATTGTTTCCTCATGTTACCAATACAGGACAAAAAAAATCATCTGCCTAACCTTCTAAGAGTCAGATCCTATGGTTTGCAACACATACAGTGACTAAAGGCAGAATTGGAGGGCTGCCATGTATCAGTGAAAGCATGATGTTGGGTGACGTATGAACAAGTGTGTGTAGTAATGGGACATATTTGTATGGATGATTTAGATCCTGTGTTATTTAGACTGGCAGAACAGGAAATACCTTTCACTCCATATGTGGCACTATGACATTTTGAAAACATTAGATACTCTAATATCTGAATATGGCCTGTACAGTCATTTGACAGTACAACATCAGACACCTCCATATTGTTAAAAATTCTACTTAGACTTTAGATTTCTCCCATTTTGATCTGGGCTGGATGTTTCCAACTACACTAGTGGTACAGTGCCTACTAGCCACTGGAAGTAAGGGGCCTGCATTTTGTTTAATTAATCCTAGAATTGTGAGTAACATGCAGTGAAAACTAAACTAATTCTTTCAGGTGACTTTTAATTTCAATGTATAGACATTTCTAACATTGTCAAACAACATTCTTTACCTAGCTAAATCATTCCATTCCCTACCCTCCAATCACAGCACTTCACACATGAAATAAAAAGGATCAAATAGCCTGCAGACAAAGAGAAAAAAACAAGTTACTTTTTATAACATTTCCAACTCAAACATCTACTTGTTCCTGTGGGTTCCCATACAGTTGTGAGTACAAGGGCAGGGCATCCGTGGTGAGGAGCTCCAGCTCCTCAGGGGAGAAGGCAGAGGCCCTGCCACCTGCTTTCCCCAGCATCTTGGCTCCCTGAGGATGGTAACAGCAGCAAAAAACAAGGAGGTCCTGTTGGCAACAGTGTTAGGAGGCAAAATAGTGTTTTTCAATATGCTGCATACAGATACACGGCAGACACACTCCTTGATGGAGACAGACACAGCCATTGGCTTTCATGTGTGGCCGTCATACATGTTATACTGTGACAGGGACTATTGGGGAGTGTCCCACCTACTGTGCAGTCAACTTCTGCTGACAGCCATTGATTAGCCAATATCCTGACGACAAGGTCCGGCACCCGCCATTCACGGTGTGAAACGGTGTATTTGTCAACTGTATGTGTGTCACAAGGACTCAAAATGGAGGCTAGTGCATATACAAATCCCAGATACTAACAAAACTATGTTTGGGAAGATATGACACATTTAAAAGAGAACTGTGATTGTGTTTAACATCAATAGTGCTGTGGGGAATGAAATACCTCTGTTGACAGTGTTTTGAATTTTGTTTTTTAAATGATGTGCTAATAATAAATTTCACAAGTAGTATTTACACATGGTAAAAAAAGAAATGTAAAAAGTGAGTTTAAAAGTAAAAAAAAACAGTTGATAATATAATGTGTACATATTTGGCACACTGAAATTCTTAATGTTTCCAAAAAATCAAATGTGTGTTGATTACCAAAGTATGGTGTGACCATTTAAGTTGATATTTTCATTTCCATTCATGCAGATATTTGAACCAAGGCACGAGTAGAAAACAATGGCCTCAACTCTTCATGCCATGTCCAGGTCTTGGCACCCTGGAGGAAAGGGATGTAATTGAGAAGTTTTTGTTAAATAGGCAAAGTATCCTGGATTTGTATCACCAGCTGGAGCCTGATCTCCTGCCTCACAATAGGAATACAACAGCAACAACAACAATGGTAAAACTCATGGCAGTACTTTATTTTGTGGCCACAGGATTTTTTAAATATACTGTGGCAGTATCTGGAGGCATGTCCCAACTAACTTTCAGTGGTGTGCTACAAGATATCCTTTCTTCACTGCAGAAACATATCAACAGCCACATCCATTTCCCATGACAACAGGATTTGGCCTCTGTGAAAGGAAAAGTTTATGCTTTGAGTGGCATACTACAAGAGATTGGAGCAATAGATGGCACGCATATTGGCTTGGTGCCATCACATACAAGGAAATAGGTATACCACAATCAGAAGAACTTCCATTCTCTCAATGTGCAAGTTGTCTGCTGACCGGATTTATACAACTCATGTGTATGTGTCCGCATTTCTGGGTCAGCACATGATTCCTTTGTATTACATAACAGCACCATGCCCCTGCAAATATCACAACTTGAAGCTGAGAGGGCCTGGTTTGTTGGTAAGTGCAATTTGACTTGAGGATTATTTGCTTTAATCCTAGTTTCTGATGGTAAAATGGCTTATTATGATATTTGTCTATTGATATATTGTTTCCATGTAGGAGACTCAGCTTATCCTAACTGACCATGGATGTTAGCACAGCTGAGTAATCCAACAACTCCAGGGGAAGTCTGCTTCAATGAGGCCCATGGAAGAACACAAAGGTCAGTGGAGCAGGCTTTTAGGCTCCTGAAGGCCAGGTTTAGGTGTCTGGACAAGGCTGGTGGAGCCTTCCTCTACTAACCCAAAAAGGTGCACCAAATCACGATTGCCTGCTACATGTTGCACAACATTGTCTTGCGACAGATCTTTCGAATCACCTCAGAGGATGGAGACCATGAAGAGCCATCGGGTGAGGATGTTGAAATGCTCCATGAATATGACAGTACTGAAGAAGAAGGAATGGACCTACGTCAATATGCTATTGGCCACTTCTTCACCTGAATGTAAGTGTATATTAACATATTGTATCCTCCAATGTCAGAACAAATTGTGACACACTGAACATATCAGTCTGTGATGCTAATGAAGTGGTAATGGTCAGCTCAGGAAAGTCCAAGGCTAAGATGTTTATTGATCAAAGTTTCCATACATTGACTACTGTGTTAATTTTCAAAGATATTTTTTGTTTTTGCTAAGTATATATGTCATCCAAACGTATCACTTGAGTCAATTTTCTCAAGGGAAATCATTTATTTGTTATTCTGTTTTAGGATCCTTCACCATGTCATCTTCATTTGGACATTTCAACGTTGAGACCTTTGCAGTGATATGTTGCTGTTGGAATGTACAAAGGCAACACGGGTTAATCCAGGGACAGAAACCCACTTTGGATGTACACATCT